>NW_027507784.1:27714039-28279325 GCF_037356315.1 Lithobates pipiens | reverse complement strand
AGAAGAAGAAGAAGAAGAAGAAGAAGAGAAGAAGAAGAAGAAGAAGAAGAAGAACAACCACCACACATGGAGGTATTGCAGTGAACTTTAGAGTGAGAGCAATAATGCTAGTGCTAGGCCTCCTCTGTAACTAAAAAAACTAGTAATCTGTAATATTTACGCAACATCTTTCACAAAACAATTGGGGTATACATTTTTTTTTTTTTTTTTAAGTCATGTAATTAATTTTTTCCCCAAAGAATTGCGTTCACGAAACTGCTGTGCAAATACCACGCGACAAAAAAAAAAAACTGCAATGTTGGCCATATTATTCCCTAGGGCAGTGATGGCGAACCTTGGCACTCCAGATGTTTTGAAACTACATTTCCCATGAATTCTCATGATGCTCAAATACACTTCAGAGTGCAGGAGCATCATGGTAAATGTAGCTCCAAAACATCAGGGTTGCCAAGGTTCGCCATCACTGCCCTAGGGTCTCTGCTAATAAATGTATGATGTTTTGGGGGGGGTATACATTTTTGTGCAAAAAAATAAAATAAAAACAAACTGATTTAAAAACTTGTAAACAAAAAGTGGCAGAAAAAGGCAGGATCTTCAAGCGGTCATCCTGCAGCTTCACCCACAAACATGTGACCTATGCCTCTCCTTACCTCCTTGTTGGGTGTTGCCCCATCCGGTGACATAACAAATCAGTCCGGCCGGGATCTGGACGCCGGCAGCCAATAAGCGTATGGTGCCCACGCCACTTGTCAAGGTCAGCGGGCTTTTAAGTTTGACCACGGCGACGTCTCCGGAATAGGCGTCTTCGTTGTAGGACGGGTTCTTGTACACGGCTTCGATCAGAACAGACTGTGTGTTGGCATCTGTTGGATTCAGGTTGGTGGTTCCAGCGATGACATCATAATCTGAAATGGCGTGCTCGCTGCCAGAAAAAAAAAAAAAAAAAAAAAAAAAGGCACAAATGAACGCCTTTCATATCCAGCAAGTTCCACTCCTGCTTTTGTGACCATTGGAGAGGCTTGATGGACTGTTAGCTGATGGAAGAGGCCCGTCTACCCAAGACTTAATGGCTCAGTCCATGCATTTCCCAAATGTACCCCCAAATCCTCCCTTATCCCCTCTAGGTCAAGTCCCAGAATTACTTTGACTTGCTCCTGTGGTGAGAATCTATTTTTATTACTCACTGTGGTGTCATATCCCCTATCTGCAGTACACCTCCACCTCCACAAGATGCCGCCAGTCTCCTGGGTTTGATGACGCCCAGATCCATTCCACTCACTTCCTGTTAGCTCAAGCTATCTCGGAGCCGCCACTGGGGGGCACTAGATCAAACCTGCCTGGGCTTCCTATAACCCTGGAAAGCAAGGCGCCAACACGTCATCAGGGGAGGGAGCGCTGCGCTACTACTCTGTGCTGCCACTGAGGATAATTCTTCCAGACTCCTGTCTGTATCAGGTGTGTTATAATAAAAAAAAAAAAAAAAAAAAAAAAGAGAATATCTATATCTATATATCCCCTTTTCTTTATTAGTACAACAGAAAAGAAGAATTTGAAGTAAATATGTGGGCACAAGGTATACTTACGCAGGGAAACAATGGCACGCGGTCAAAATCCACTGAGCAGAGATTATGGAGCCTCCACATGCCGGGTTGCCCAGGTACCTCACATTCACTTGCCAGGGATAACTAGCAATATCTCCATTGAAACCTCCAACAATGCGGTCCTGAACTGTAGAGAGAGAGAACCCATCAGTACCAAAGAGTCATCCACCCCAAAGAACAGAAGGCTGCTTAGGTAAAGACAGCACCATGCATAGCAATTCATAACTTAACCACTTGCCTAACGGGCACTTTCACCCCCTTCCTGCCCGGATCAAATTTTCACTTTTCAGTGCTCTCACACTTTGAATGACAATTGCGCGGTCATGCAATGCTGTACACACATGACATTTTTATCAATTTCTTCACACAAATAGAGCTTTCTTTTGGTGGCATTTACAAATGGGGTTATTTTTTTTATAAAAAAAAAAAAAAAAATATAAGGTTTTTCTTAGTTTGTCAAAATTACAAGCACTGACGAGGTGGCACCAATATGTCACATTGATAAGTGGCACTGATGGGCACCGCTTGTGCTGTATTCAGTGCACTGATTACTAGACACTGGGAAAAAAAAAAAAAAAAAAATAATATATATATATATATTCATTTTGTTTTTTTGCTTTTTTGGAAAATTGAAGATTCTGAATTCAGAAGTTTCATGAATTTTTCACATTTCCGAATTTTCGGAATTCAAAGATTTGAAAGTCCAAAAATTTGAAGAAAAAAAAAAAAAAAAAAAAAAAAAAAAAAAAGAGAAAATCAGTTTAATAACTATTAAATTAACGAGTACAAATTTATCCCAAGTTACAAATTATCTGAAATAACGAATGCCGCATCTAAACAAATTAATAATAGAAGAAGAAGAAGAAGAAGAAGAAGAGAAAGAAGGAAGGAGCAAGAAAGAAGGAAGGAGCAAGAAAGAAGGAAGGAGCAAGAAAGAAGGAAGGAGCAAGAAAGAAGGAAGGAAGGAAGGAAGGAAGGAAGGAAGGAAGGAAGGAAGGAAGGAAGGAAGGAAGGAAGGAAGGAAGGAAGGAAGAAGAGAATAGAGAGAATAGACTAGGAAATAAAATAATAGCATAGAAAGAATATAGAAAAAGTCTTCCAAAATTCGAATAGATTAGAACCAGGGTTATTCTTCACAATGAATTCGGATCGACTCAATATTTTTATATTTGGATTCGATTCCATTGTAAAAATTAGAATCTGGTCAAAAATAAATAAATTAAACGAATTTGGTTACAAATGCAAAAAAATAAAATAAAAAAAAATTGGGCAAATCGATCATAAATTAAAACAAACGTTTTCGTTCTGCACATCTAACATTAGAACTAAGGCTACTTTCACACGGGTGCCTCCATTGGACGGAATCCACTTGCTCGGCGGGGATCTCTCCGCTGTGCAGGCGGGCGACAGGTCTGTCTCTGTGCAGAGCGGAGACAGAGTCTTGCTCTCCTTTATGGGGAGACCGGGTGAAAATGAACCACCTGTGTTTTCATCCGTTCCGATCCGCCAGATCGATGGAAAGTTTGACATTCATCCGTCTGGTTTTGGCGGGCAGGATTGGGGCGGATGGCGGCGTATGTAAGCAGACATGTCACCGCTGACATCCGCCGATCCAGAGGGGTGAATGGAGGTTCTGATCAGGTCCGCCTCAAAAACTGACGGACGGACGGACCTGATCGGAAATCCAATGTGAAAGGGGCCTAAAAAGACAAAGTTTTTTTCCTCCCCAATTTGGATAGAAAAAGGGGAGGGTCAAATCCCCCCGTCAGAGTGTCCCAATGGGAAGATTTCCCTTCATTTCTTGTCCCATATCCAAAACAGGAAGTGAGGAAATCCCCAACCGGCACCAGAACTAGGCTGCCCATTGGAAGATTTCCCCTCTATTCCTGTTCTGGTGACAACACAAAATTTGTGATTTTCCTTCACCTTCGGTGAGAACGGTGAACATACCAGATAGAGGGAGGGGAGGGGGGGGGAATCTCCCTAACAGCGTAGAAGTTCTATGAAACACTTTATAAAACACTCACAGATATGCTCGTTTATTAGGGAAATTGTGTACAGAAAATAAATCCATCCCCAACTTGAGTTATATGGGGGAAAGAAGGGAAAAAAAAAAAAAAAAAAAAAAAAGAAGGGGGAGGGGGGGGGGAAAGAAGGACCATCAGATTAACATCTTCAGATGAGACTTTTATTTTTTATTTTTGTTATTTAATAAAAAAATTAAAAGGGTCATCCCCATAGTATGATGTCACAATAAGTAGCGGAGTGCTTACCTTGAGAAGAAGCAGAATGCAGAGCTGAAAAAAAAAAAATTAAAAAAAAATAAATACACAGATTAGTCACAAGCACGTGTCCATGCAATCAGGTTTATTATGTCTTCTTTAGTTCATCTCATGTGACCGGTTGTAAACCAGTTGGACATGCCGGAAAATATTATAAAATTAATAAAAAAAATTATTATATATATATATATATATACATATACATATACATATACACACACACACACACACACACACACACACACACACACACATACACTTTTTTTTATTATAAAAAATAGAAAGCCTTGCTTAAAAAAAAAAAAAACTTTTTTTTTTTTACATTTATTTGGTCATCTTAAGCAGTGACAGTTATTGGTTATTGCCAAGCAAAAATATTATGTGCGGTGGAAAACACTGCACATCACCTTGAACACACCATCCCCACCGTGAAACATGGTGGTGGCAGCTTTCCTTCAGCAAAAATAAATTGTTGCTTTACATAAAGATATACTAGGCCAGTGATTGTGAACCTTGGCACCCCAGATATTTTGGAACTACATTTCCCATGATGCTCCACTACACTGCACGAGCATCACGGGAAATATAGTTCCAAAACATCTGGGGTGCCAAGATTCACCATCACTGCACTAGGCTATAAGAAGATTGCCAAGACCCTGAAACCGAGCTGCAGCACAGTGGCCAAGAACATACAGCGGTTTAGACATTAAAGCGGGAGTAAACCCGCTTAAGTTTTTTTTTTTCCCCTCTGACCTGCAAGGGAAAAGTTATAATGAGCTAGTATGCACCGCATACTAGCTGTGAGTGTCCGGAGCCGCAATATTGTCACTCCCGCGCACGTGCGCAGGAGATTTCTTTCCAGCAGGGTGTGGCGTCTGCCGGACTTTCAGCCGAGAATCTCCTGTGTGAATGCGCCGCTACAGTCAGGGGCACATTGCGAGGGGGGAATATCTCCTAAACTGTACAGGTTTAGGAGATTATTTTTTTTTTTAACCTACGGGCAAGCCTTACCTGTAGGTTAAACTTACAAAAATGACTATACAACCCTTTTAATGGCTGTGTGTTGAGTTATTTTGAGGGGAAAATTGACACTGTTATACAAGCTGTACACTCACTACTTTACATTGTAGACAAGTGTCATTTCTTCAGTGTTGTCACATGAAAAGATAGAGGAAAAGATTTACAGAAATGTGAGGGGGGAATAGATACAGTAGATACATTTTTATCTAACTAATAAGCTCATTATCCATCTCCCTTAATGGACTTGGCCTTATAAACGCTCCTCACCAGACGTTACAAGAACAAACACTGTAAATGAGTTATGAGAAATCACGCCCAGCCGGTAAAGTTTTATTGCAGCAGATTATAAACCCCGCGGTGTTTGTGGACTTTGAATTACTGTAGAGGGAATATATGGATGAGATCCGGTAAATATTCTCATCTACGAATGTTAAAAGTAAAAGTTACTCAAAACATCTAAAAAAGCAAAGCTGGCCATAAACTACAAGAGATCTCCTTAAATGTTCGGATAAAAGAATGTCTGGCGGGCGGGAGGCAACAGGGCCACCTACAACCCACGTTTCAGCTTGTTTGTTCTCCATTGTTCTCCCCTTTATAGAGCTCTTCTCTCCTCTGCCCTCCAAAGCATCTGATCAAACAAAGATCGATTTGATCAGATGCTGTACAAGCCGGTAGCGGCTTGGAAACGACAAAACAAAACCGGAAGTGATTAAATCCTCACCCAGCAGCAGTACCGTGCACCCCGTAAAGGCGCTGGGCAGTGGTGGTGGGGGCCTTCCATGTCCTGTAGAAGCAAATCGGGAGGCTGTAGGGTTATTCAGACTCATACGAAGGCTTGGTGCACCACCCGCTGTACTCCTGCCAATGGTGCATTTAGGTTTTGTGCTGCTCTAGGCCTGACTAAACTCGTATACCCTCCCCCCCCAATTTAAATTAGACCCACCCATTCCTGTCAAGGACACACCCCTTCATATTTAAGACCCACCCCATCATCTGTACACCACACCCCTTCCTCTTTAGGCTCCACCAATGCAGTGGCTGGTGTGAATGGACCCCAAGCTCATGTGTTGAGAGGCTTTTGCATGCTTCAAGTAGATTTTCCATACCTATGCAAGTCTATTGGAATGTAAAATCTGCATGAAGAAGGACATGAAGGAGGACATGAAGGAGGACAGGTGAATGCAGGTTAGGAGGAGGTCAAGTGCACCTGTCAATGAATTCTGAATGATCACTGAAACATCTCAAACTGATGTCAGAATAAAATGCCAGTGCTAAGTGATAAAGGCAATTCCAATGGTGGAGTTGCTCATATTCACTTGCTAAAAAAAAATAAAAAAATAAATACCAATCAATGATGTCACAATGGGCCAGCAGATAGGGTTGGGCTAAATAAATATTTGTTTATATTATTGTACATGCAATTCTGATCTGACCACAAAAGGGTACCGCTCTTGGTGCCATTTATTCCAGGAGGATCACCAGGGATGTGGACCTGCTCAACTAGCGTTCCATTTGATGGCGGTCATGTGATAAACCAGCTTCATAGTCAAAGAATTAGGAGACTCAATCAGGCCCCAAAAAAAAAAAAAAAACCCAAAATGTGTCAGACATTTTAACCTGTGTATGTTTAATTGTTTAATTACAATTCACTTTGATAAATAAAAACCAGGAGTAACTGACATAAAGAGGTTCCTATAGAGAAAAACCCAAGACAAATCAGCAGCTTGCAAAAAATGGGGAAAAAAATAAATAAAAAAAAAATAAAAAAAAATAAAAGAAGAAGAAGGGGGGGGGGGGGGGGTGAGTATACTTTACATCCAGAAGACTAAAAACGCCCTGATATTTTCATGACACCAACACCAGAGCTCTCAAGACTTAACCCCATCAATTCCATTCCAGGACAACAGGTAAATCCATTAAGTAATGACTCACAAGGAAGTAATCCCGTAATCACTTTATATATCTCTTAAGCTATCAAGCAGGACGGAAACCGCCTAAATGCCCCACTCAGGAGTTGTCCTTGAGAATGCAAAGAAAAAAAAAAAAAAAAAAACAAACAAACACCCTCTGCTGCCATGCCTGGGGGGGGCTTCTCTTCTCTCTTTGCGCTACTGACACAGGAGAGCCCTGGCGGGCGCCGATACTAGTAAGCGCGGCTGCTCGTCTCTTCGAATGTCAAGCCAGTCACAGGCTGGTATTATAAATACTGGCAGCAGTGTAGCCGCTTTATGGGGGTGCCAGACCGATTTTCCTCCTGGACCCTGCCCCCCCTGCCCCCAGTCTGCCCCATTATACTGGCGCTACACAAAGTATAGCGGAAGCCAGCAGTGACTCTTCGTGCAGGGAGCTGGGAGTAGGCTCTTTTTTTTTTTTCTCTCTCATGTGGGGGGCAGCTCCCCCCCCCCCATCCCCTGCAAAGTGCTGGCCTAGGCCAAGATACAGCATCGACTCCAGCCCATCTAATACCAATACTCCCAAGTTCCAGTCTTTGTCTCCTCACCTTGACATTTGTGCCCTTCCACTGCCCCTGCAGGCCTTGTCTCAACTTCCAGGGGTGCTTGGATGGGATATGCCACCCTTGTCGCCTTGGGCTCCTCATACAGGTATAAGATAGTGAGGCTGCTCTTTGCACAAGCAGGATACCCACCACCAGGGAGCCCAAAGCGTGGAATCCACATGTAAAAAAGTCCAATGGGAACAACAGACCAAAAAAGGAGTCCGAAGTCTAATGCCACATACACACGATCGGAAAATTCGGCCAGCAAAAGACAGAGGAGAGCTTTTCGGCTG
Organism: Lithobates pipiens; assembly: GCF_037356315.1. NCBI lineage: Eukaryota > Metazoa > Chordata > Amphibia > Anura > Ranidae > Lithobates > Lithobates pipiens. Next base: position 28,271,632 of record NW_027507784.1, on the reverse strand, counting down.
AAAATGTGACCGTGTGTACGCTCCATTGGAAGTTTTGCTGGCCGAATTTCTGCCAGCAAAAAATTAAAAGCATGTTCTCAAATCCCGATCGTGTGTGGCAATTCTGACGCGCAAAATTCCTACGCATGCTCGGAAGCATTGAACTTCATTTTCTCGGCTCGTCGTAGTGTTGTACGTCACCGCGTTCTTGACGGTCGAAAGTTCAGCGAACTTTTGTTTGACCGTGTGTATGCAAGCCAAGCTTGAGCGGAATTGCGTCGGAAAAAACCATCATAGCTTTCGTCACTGTAATAATAACACTGGCTGAGAAGGGGTTCACCTCTAGGGGCAATCAAGGAGGTTAACTGCATGCCCAGCAATGGGAAATGTGTGCTGATTTTTAAATACAGATCTCTTGGTTTCTTATCCCTGCTGACCTCCAATGATAGCCAGGGATTCCCTCAGACTTCCTGTTTGGATATGGGACAGGAAGTGAAGGGAAATCTCCCCAATGGGACACACAACCCCCCCCCCCCCCACACACACACACACGTCCTTACAGGGGTTATAGTTCCCCCTTACTCCCTATTCAAAATGGGGGGTGCCCCTAGTTTTACTCTAATGATCTGGAAGATGAAATGCCCAGAAGCAACTAAGCAGTGGCACATTCTGGGCACACAGAATATGTCGAGCCCTGAGGAAGGGGGGTGGAGTGTCTGTAGTACCCCTGAAACGTGTTTTTTTTTTTTTTTTTAAATGTGTCGTATTGTGAACAAAGACCTTCATTAGAAGACTTTGGACTCCTTCACGCCGGCCCTCTCATTGGACAAAAAGGATCCTAAAGGCAGCGTGAGAAAGTGATGTGTACTGCAGGAGGAGGTCAAACAAGAGAAGAATAGCAGCGATAATGAGTGATTCCAGCAGTCTGGATCTGTACACAGTCTTATCTCCGATCTATTTGTTCCGGGTATACAGAGATGTGTAAAGAGCTCAGGGGGGGGGGGGGGAGGGCCGATCATTAAACCCCAGACAGTCTGTGGCGGCGAAGCGACATTTTAAAAAGCACAACAACTGCAGGCATGGAGGAACGTCTGAGAACTCTAACAGAAGAGTTCCCTCAATATACTTCTGTACTTTACAGGGGATTGCAGACACTTGGCCTACAGCTCTGGGCAGAGCTGGGAACACTTTCTGTAGTTGGCCATTTCATTGAACTGAATGGGGAGCCTAATGAGCTTGTAAGGGGGGTGCAGCTCTGTAGGATGGTTATAGGGAAGTGTGACCCCACTGGGAAAGTGTTGGAGGAAGGATCTGCAGGAAAGATTTACTGCCCAGCATATAGAATGAGGCATAGCCTGGAGTGTGTGACGTTCTGCACAGCGTCTACAGTACAGTGGTCAGAATTATTCCACTTATGTACGTGTATGAGTAGGTTATGTATTGTAGGTTTCGTACCCCTTGAAAAATTTCCCACATTTCGTGATGTTACAACCAAAAACGTAAATGGATTTTATTGGGATTTTATGTCATAGACCAACACAAAGTGGCACAAAGTTGTGAAGGGGAAGGAAGGAAAATGATAAAAATAGTTTAACATTTTTTTTTTTTTTTTTTTTACAAATATGCATTTGTATGGCGCCCCCCAGAGTCAAAACTTTGTAGAACCCCCTTTCTCTGCAATTACAGCTTCAAGTCTTTTTGGGGATGTCTCTACCAGCTTTGCACATCTAGAGAGGGACATTTCTGCCCATTCTTCTTTGCAGAATATTTCAAGCTCTGTCAGATTGGATGGAGAGCGTCTGTGAACAGCAATTTTCAAGTCTTGCCACAGATTTTCAATTGGATTTAGGTCTGGACTGTGACTGGGCCATTCTAACACATGAATATGCTTTGATCTAAACCAGGGATATGCAATTAGCGGACCTCCAGCTGTTGCAAAACTACAAGTCCCATCATGCCTCTGCCTCTTGGTTTCATGCTTGTGGCTGTAAGAGTCTTGCTATGCCTCATGGGAGTTGTAGTTCTGCAACAGCTGGAGGTCCGCTAATTGCATATCCCTGATCTAAACCATGCCTTTGTAGCTCTGGCTGTATGTTTTGGGTCGTTGTCCTGCTGGAAGGTGACCCTCCGCCCCGGTCTCAAGTCTTTTACAGACTAATGCTGCGTACACACGATCGGAATTCCGGACAGAAAGACTGATGAAAGCTCTTCATTGGAAAATGCGACTGTGTGTACGCTCCATCGGAATTTAGCTGTCCGAATTTACGCCAGCCAAATTCCGATCGTGTGTATGCAAATTCCAACACGCCAAAACTCACGCATGCTCAGATTCAACTAGGAGATGGAAGCTATTGGCTACTAGCTATAGAACTTATTTTTTCTAGTCCCGTCGTACGTCACCATGTTCTAAATGATCGGAATTTGGTGTGACCGTGTGTAAGCAAGACAGCTTGAGCGGAATTCCATCGGGAAAATCATCAGAGCTTTTTCCAACGAGAATTTCCGATCGTGTGTATGTGGCACAACAGGTTTTCTTCTAAAATTGCCCTGTATTTGGCTCCATCCATCTTCCCATCAACTCTGACCAGCTTCCCTGTCCCTGCTGAAGAAAAGCATCCCCACCACATGATGCTGCCACCACCATGTTTCACAGTGGGGATGGTGTGTTCAGGGTGATGTGCAGTGTTAGTTTTCCACCACACACAGCGTTTCGCTTTTAGGCCAAAAAGTTCAATTTTGGTCTCATCTGATCAGAGCACCTTCTTCCACATGTTTGCTGTGTCCCCCACATGGCTTCTCGCAAACTGCAAATGGGACTTCTTTCAATGTCTTTCATCTTGTCACTCTTCCATAAAGGGCAGATTTGTGGAGAGACGACTAATAGTTGTCTTGTGGACAGATTCTCCCTCCTGAGCTGTGGATCTCTGCAGCTCCTCCAGAGTAAGGCTGGATTCACACCTATGGCATTTTTTGTTCTTTTTTGCAGATTTGCACTACAGAACGTGTTCCATAGGAAACCATCTTAAATGGACTGTATTGCAAATCTGCAAAAAGCACTAAAACTGCCATAGGTGTGAATCCAGCCTTACCATGGACCTCTTGGCTGCTTCTCTGATGAATGCTCTCCTTGCCCGGCTGGTCAGTTTAGGCGGACGGCCATGTCTTGGTTGGTTTGCGGTTGTGCCATACTCTTTCCATTTTCCGATGAGGGATTGAACAGAGCTGCGTGAGATGTTCAAAGCTTGGGAGATTTATTTTTTATAACCTAACCCTGCTTTATACTTCTCCACAACGTTATCCCTGACCTGTCTGGTGTGTTCCTTGGCCTTCACGATGCTGTTTCTTCACTAAGGTTCTCTAACAAATCTGAGGGCTTCACAGAACAGCTGTATTTATACTGAGATTAGATTACACACAGGTGGACTCTATTTACTAATTAGGTGACTTCTGAAGGCAGTGGGTTCCACTAGATTTTAGTTAGGGGGGTATCAGAGTAAAGGGGGCCGAATACAAAATGCACGTCACACTTTTCACATTTGTTAAAAAGTTTTGAAAACCATTTAATCATTTTCCTTCCACTTCACAATCATGTGCCACTTTGTCATGTTACAACCAAAAACGTAAATGTATTTTATGTGATGGACCAACACAAAGTGTGGACAATTTCAAGGGGGTTGAATACTTTTTCAAGGCACTGTACTGCATGTAATCTACTCCACAGTCTGAATTATGTGTAATGTACTACATAGCATAAGTCCGGAGTGTGTAATGTACTGTAGAGTGCTCAGGAATGTCACCTACAGCATAAATACAGTATATAAATCACACCTCCTAACATTTTGAGATGGGAATAAGGGACACCTACCAGCAAACGTATGTAGGCATAGGACACACCCCCACTTAAAGGAGAATTAACCCAAGAAAAGGGATAATTAAATTCACAAGGGCTTTTTTTTTACCACTACTATTCCTTTATATTGGCTTTTAAAAATGTAGAAAATGCGCCAATTCTGAATTTGCATGAAATGTTTAGCGCTGGCAAACCCTTTTTGAAAGATAAAAAGTGCATTTTATATACAACTATATAGATAAGACCAACATGAGGGACAAGGGAGGGACAGAGGGACATTGCTCCAAATCAGGGACAGTTAGGAGCTATGGGTAATAGAGGACTTCCCTTCCAATACAACGACTATGGTATAGCTGCTGGATGTGTACTTCTTCATATATAGTGATGCAGCAAATTGGATCCTGAAGAGAAAAATGATAATCTCAACGTGTAACCCAGTGTTAGCTCCCCCAATATTGCAACACTCCCATTGGCATATCGTGCCATGATCTGTGTATTTTGTACAATACTGATAACTAATTAGGTTACATTAGCAACGCCGACTGTTTCCTGGTAGAGTGCCGCCTGAGATTTCCCAGGAACCCGTGTCATGTAGATGGAGGCAGCGTGCCAAAGACGCAGCTCCCGGGCACTGACACACCCCAGAAGGCTGCCAACTCACATGCTGGAACCACAAATGCCACACCTCAATAAGACCTCTCCACTTCCAACAACACCACCATTGACCAACCAGAAATTTTAAACTGAAAGCGTTTCTGATTCCAAAGCTTTTTTTTTTTTTTTTTTTTTTTTTATTTCTATGAGACAACCGTTGTCACTGGGACAGGAAGTGATGGGAAATTTCCATTTGTATAGTTGTCACCACAACAGAAAGATCTATCCTGGTGACAAGGGCTTGTGTACATGTGCAGCAGGGACTACCGCTCTTCTGAAAAGCGATTTGTTGCTTGGATTGTCTTTCAGAGGTGTCCGACGGGCAGCGAGGAGGTAACGTCACCTCTTTACTGCCCAACTTAACCCTATAATTGTCGTACTACTGCGCCACAGTCGCATGCACTGCACACAGCGTGTCCCCACAGGACTGAATTAGTCGCACTCGGCGGCGGCATCTCTCCGAAAGTTCTTAAAAGTCCCAACCTTTTTTTTCTATATATGTACCCAATTAGGGATGGAGATTCACATATTTCTCATTTAAAGTCCAGAAACCCTTTTCCTTTCTCTTTCTCTGAAAACGACATGCTGTTTTAAAGTTTTGCCTTGGCATATGTACGTCCATCAGCAGTTTTTATGTTAGTGTTCAGGAAGGTAGAGGGTGGTAAAACCACGGCTCAACCGCCTGGTTTTACTGCCCACTGGCTGTACGCGTGAACCAAGCCTCAAGCCTCGTCCACACACAATCAGATGAATATTAGTCTGTTTTTTTCTTGCATGCGAGTCTCATAACAAAAAGTGTTACTCAGCGTATGACAGAATACGACTTCAGAAGTGATGTCATGTGTTGAATCGATTTGTAAAGTTTTAATTTGGTCTCCAAACATGCGTAGTCTTGCGCAATTTTTTATTTTTTTTTCGGATGAAAACAAATGTCGGACGTTATGTTCACGTGAGATAAAAATTTTATAGCCTGCAACTTCAGCTTTTGTCGTCCGAAAAGTCAGAATCGGCAGTCAAAAGCACTATACTAAAGGATCAGAAAATCTGCAGATTTTTCGTCGTAGGAAATTTTATTTCCGATGTTCTTATCGTGTGTATGGGCCTTAGGAGGGGCGTCATTGGGGAGACTTCCTGTTGATCTCTTAAAACAGAAAAAAAAAAGTCCCTACTGATCCATACAAAGCACCCGGACATTTCCCCATTCCCTGCTCTATCCAAGACAAAGTTTTGGCTTTGGAGACGCTCCGTTTCAGCATCCTGTGTGATCCGCTTTACGATTGGTGGGAGAAGGATGTCCCTTCTCTAGCCTTACTGGCCCACTATGTGGTTTGCCCGATAACCGTCTGATGGGCCCCCTTCCTTACCGGACCAGTGCCATGGCACAGTCTGCAACCAGTTATGAATCCTAGGCTGAATGTTAGTTAGCTGCTTACTACAATCCACATATCGGGGACAAGGACTTCCCTCCATCTCTTTCTTTCATTTCACCTACATTGCAGTAACAGCTCACACCCATCCAATGGAATATCATAGGACACCATCTATGAGCAACACACTTTACATCAGCCTCTCGTTACCTTTAAACGCAGAGGAACCCTGGAAATAATTTTCTGGTGTCAGGAAACCCCGGGTAATATTTAGCATAGAGGTAGGGGGCCCCCCCTTGCGTTGGCGGCCAGCGTAGAGGTAGGGCTCTCCCCCCTTGCGTTGGCAGCCAGCGTAGAGGTAGGGCTCTCCCCCCTGGCGTTGGCAGCCAGCGTAGAGGTAGGGCTCTCCCCCCTTGCGTTGGCAGCCAGCGTAGAGGTAGGGCTCTCCCCCCTTGCGTTGGCAGCCAGCGTAGAGGTAGGGCTCTCCCCCCTTGCGTTGGCAGCCAGCGTAGAGGTAGGGCTCTCCCCCCTTGCGTTGGCAGCCAGCGTAGAGGTAGGGCTCTCCCCCCTTGCGTTGGCAGCCAGCGTAGAGGTAGGGCTCTCCCCCCTTGCGTTGGCAGCCAGCGTAGAGGTAGGGCTCTCCCCCCTTGCGTTGGCAGCCAGCGTAGAGGTAGGGCTCTCCCCCCTTGCGTTGGCAGCCAGCGTAGAGGTAGGGCTCTCCCCCCTTGCGTTGGCAGCCAGCGTAGAGGTAGGGCTCTCCCCCCTTGCGTTGGCAGCCAGCGTAGAGGTAGGGCTCTCCCCCCTTGCGTTGGCAGCCAGCGTAGAGGTAGGGCTCTCCCCCCTTGCGTTGGCAGCCAGCGTAGAGGTAGGGCTCTCCCCCCTTGCGTTGGCAGCCAGCGTAGAGGTAGGGCTCTCCCCCCTTGCGTTGGCAGCCAGCGTAGAGGTAGGGCTCTCCCCCCTTGCGTTGGCAGCCAGCGTAGAGGTAGGGCTCTCCCCCCTTGCATTGGCGGCCAGCGTAGAGGTAGGGCTCTCCCCCCTTGCATTGGCGGCCAGCGTAGAGGTAGGGCTCTCCCCCCTTGCATTGGCGGCCAGCGTAGAGGTAGGGCTCCCCCCCCTTGCATTGGCGGCCAGCGTAGAGGTAGGGCTCCCCCCCCTTGCGTTGGCAGCCAGCGTAGAGGTAGGGCTCCCCCCCCTTGCGTTGGCAGCCAGCGTAGAGGTAGGGCTCCCCCCCCCTGCATTGGCGGCCAGCGTAGAGGTAGGGGCCCCCCCCCTTGCATTGGTGGCCAGCGTAGAGGTAGGGCCCCCCCCTTGCGTTGGGGGCCAGTGTGGATTTTAGTTACAAAGTAGGCGAGGTTGAAAAAAGTCCAACCTATGTGTGCGATTATATGTCAGTATTACATTGTATATCTCTGTATGTTGTGGTCATTCAGGTGCTTCTCTAATAGTTTTTTTTAAACTATTGATGCCCCCCCCCCCCCCCCCCCGCTGAGACCACCACTTGTGGAAGGGAATTCCACATCCTTGCTGCTCTGACAGTAAAGAACCCTCTACGTAGTTTTAGGATAAACCTCTTTTCTTCCAATTTTAATGAGTGACCACGTGTCTTGTTAAACTCCCTTCTGCAAAAAAAAGAAAAGTTTTATCCCTATTGTGGGGTCACCAATATATTTGTAAATCTAAATCATATCCCCTCTCAAGCGCCTCTTTTCCGGAGAGAATAAGTTCAGCGCTCACAACCTTTCCTCATAACTAATATCCTCCAGACCCCCAGCGGTGGCCAGCGGCGAGGATAGGGCCCCACTGGTGGCCAGCGGCGAGGATAGGGCCCCACTGGTGGCCAGCAGGAGAAGCAGAAATTGCTCCTTGCACAAGGAACCCCGGGTTGAGAAAGGCTGCCGTGTACCATTTTCAAAGCCATTGCTGGTGCCACACAGACTATCTGACCAATCAGAAATCAACAACCAGTTCAAAATTTCCTACATAAAAAAAAAAAAAAAAAAAAAAAAAAAAAAAAAAAAAAAAAGGTACAACGGCTCAGATCAGGTTACATTACACTTGAGTCAGTCCTCACATTCCACCTCGGCTAATCTGTAATCGCTGTTATTACTCAACACGTCAAAGTCAACAAAATACAGAAGGAAATTATGATTGTTGTAAATTATTATTATTGATGAATCTGACCATCCCCCATCATCAGGACAGGATCAGACAGCCTGGGATCTATAATAGACAGAACTAGATCTGCTCCAGATATTGATTTTTTTGGGATGATGAAACAACGATTGTCTGAAATATTTTTATAGACAAATCGATATGAGATCTGTTGTCCGGGGAAGTCCATAGAGGTCACACACCACCTTCAGATGTACAACCATTATTGGGGTGCATCACCCCATGGCTCTGTGGAGGTCAGAGCTGCCCCCCACACACACGGCTTAGATCAGCAGGAATCTGGCGACATTCGAGCTGTGGGAGGCCCTGTTGGCCAAAAAAAAGTTGGATCTAAAAATCGACTGACCCGGGGAGGAAAATCATTGGCTCTTTCAGATGGAATGAGGGACTCACCGCTGCTATCTGAATACAATAGCTGGAAGGTGGAGATTTCTCCGTTCATCATGGATGGGGGGGGTCATTGCTTTCATTGAACAAGAGAAACCTAAATATAAGTATGACCTGCCATACACTATACAATCTCCTTCAGGGCTAGCATCAACTAAAGTAGTGAAAGGGCCTCCCCGATTTGATGCAAATGAATGAATATATTGTATTGTTTAGGTCTGTCATCCCATTACATAACCGTCAGTAGATCTAAAAAGGAGATTGTACAATTAGATTGTATAGGGTATGGCCAGCTTTATGCACACCACACATTTACAATTTGATTGTTCACTCTGCTTTAGGGTCCCCATGCAGCCTGGCCGTGCAATCTTGGTAGGGTCCCCATGCAGCCTGGCCGTGCAATCTTGGTAGGGTCCCCATAGAGCCTGGCCGTGCAATCTTGGTAGGGTCCCCATAGAGCCTGGCCGTGCAATCTTGGTAGGGTCACCATGCAGCCTGGCCGTGCAATCTTGGTAGGGTCACCATGCAGCCTGGCCGTGCAATCTTGGTAGGGTCACCATGCAGCCTGGCCGTGCAATCTTGGTAGGGTCACCATGCAGCCTGGCCGTGCAATCTTGGTAGGGTCACCATGCAGCCTGGCCGTGCAATCTTGGTAGGGTCACCATGCAGCCTGGCCGTGCAATCTTGGTAGGGTCACCATGCAGCCTGGCCGTGCAATCTTGGTAGGGTCACCATAGAGCCTGGCCGTGCAATCTTGGTAGGGTCACCATAGAGCCTGGCCGTGCAATCTTGGTAGGGTCACCATGCAGCCTGGCCGTGCAATCTTGGTAGGGTCACCATAGAGCCTGGCCGTGCAATCTTGGTAGGGTCACCATAGAGCCTGGCCGTGCAATCAATTTTAGGCTTACCAAATCTATGTCATAAAGACAAACCCAATCTATCCAATTAGGCAGACCCTTGTACTACATAGTTGTTGATAGATCGATCCTATAAAGCAGACTGTAAAATGTGTAGCGCTCTTTAGATCTATAATTTACAACACACCTTACAGTCCGATTCTCCAATCGCCTTTAGATCTACCAATAACGATGTAGAGCAAGGTCCTGCCCAACTGGATGATTTAGGTAGGTCCTCGTTTTATGGTTTTTGATTTTGTCGTATATGGTGACCCTACCCGATTGAATCGTTCAGGTGGGTTACAAAGTTCTAGTAGATCTGACAGAGGCTACAAGCTTAGTTCCCCCCCCTCCTCAATCGATGTACAATTTGATCAAATCTGCAAACAATCGAATAGCCATACATTTTTCTTCCACTCAATTTAGAATCCGCTTTTGATCGGATTCGATTGGCCAAGGTGGAGTATTATTAATCGTTTTGCACTGATCGCTAGCACCAGGCAGGGCAAAAGGGGCAGCTGCCCTGGGCCCTGTCATTGTTAAGGGACCCAAAGCAGCTGCCTCATACTTGGCAACTATCCTGGTTTAAATTCCCTAATCCCTTGAGGTTTTAGTCCTGTGCTGTGTCCTGATATCTCAGTGTGAAGTGCTACTAATGCTGCCCAGCTCTGCCCTATTGTTTACAGATGACTCACCTGCAGACACTGTGTTTACATGCCAATTACCGGCATTCATATGTAAATAGTGGAGGCCGGCGGCATTGATATGTATATCATGCCCCCCTGAGGTCATATCCACAGTAATCTCTAGCAACCAAGCAACAAGCAGAAATCATGTGCTGTAACCACTAGCTACTAATCAGTGAGCCCTAATGTGTGCTGTAACCTCTAGCAACCGGTCAGTGAGCGGTAATGATACACTGTAACCTCTGGCAACCAATCGCAATAGCTGCCTGATCTGATTCAGCAAACTGATTTTGAGTCTAGCTGCTATTTATTGTATGTCTCAGAGCAGGTGGAGAACAAAACCGTATGGGGGAGGGCCCCAAGAAAAGTTTTGCCCAGGGTCCAATCAATATTAAAGACGGCCCTGACACCAGGCTCATGAATACAACTGTATTTCGATGAGATTACATGGTGGAAAGAGAGACGCAGTCAGTTCCATCGCATCTCAGCAATTGATCGAAATACACTTCCCCATGTGTGGCAAATTGATCGTATGGGTTGCAAAAACAATCAAGCGATGGTGTTGCGCTCCAATGTGAACTGCGATAATATAAAAATACCCACTTACAACATGGATATGGGACAAAAAATAAAAATATTATAATAATAATAATAAAATATATATATATATATATATATATATATATATATATATATATATATACACATATACACACACACACAACTAATTATGAAATTAATCGATTACTATTTTCATAATCAATTAATCGGCCACTAACATAATGCGATAGCAAAAAAAAAAAAAAAACTAAAATTAACCCTTTATAGTACAAAAAGAGCAAATCGCTACTGTAAATATTTTCACTGTCCCATAGTAATAAAATTAACCCCTTACGGTAGCGATTTGCTCTTTTTTGTACAAATTTTTGTTTTTTTAACCCCATTATGTTACTAAACATCTCAGGCCTGGGTCACCCCTCTGTGTTTTTTGCAGAAACACACTACAGTTCATTTACATGGTTTCCTATGGGACACATTCACATCCATGATTTTTTTCAGCTGCTGCGTATTTGGAAAAGACAAGGACTTTGTTTTCTTTTTTTTTTTAAACGCAAAAAAAAAAAAAAAAAAAAAAAAAGGTGCCATTTTGTTTTTTTGGTTCAATATACTTCAATGGAGAAGCTGCAGAAAAGCATGCAATAATGTGTTTTTTGCGGCAATTTGTGTTTTTCAATCTGCCCAACAACAAATTTCCTTTTTTTCCCCCCCCCCCTTTTCTTCTTTTAAGGTTATTAATCGAAACAATAAAATCGACCAACTAATCAATTATGAAAATAATCGTTAGTTGCAGCCCTAAATTTATATATATATATATATATATATATATATATATATATATATATATATATATATATATATATTTATTAATATATTGTCCCATACCCGTGTCCATGTTGTAAGTGGGTATTTAAAATTATCGCAGTTCACATTGAAGCGAAACACCATCGCTTGATTGTTTTTGCAAATATTTTTTTTTTGGGTAGTGTTTGGCCCATACGGTGGTTGCAGCACCATTGACCATTATTTATTCATATTCCATTGGAGAGCAGGAATAACTATTCTCTTTATTGATCGTATGGGTTGTCAGGAAAAGATTGGATCTCTTCCAATAGGAAGAGATCAATCAGAAAATGATATTGATGTGTGTATGGCCACCATAGTTTGTACGGTCAGATTGTGAAGTGTATGGCGGACTTGTTTTCTCAGTGAGGCCTCATCAATCGTGTATTCTTCCTTCAAAATCGATTCCGATCATATATTTCACACACACACACACACACACACACACACACACACATCTGTAGATGTCGGTCATTGCATACTTCAGTACGCAGCAGCTGGTGTCTCTCTAAGAGGCCATCGTCACGTCAACACACGCCCAAAACCTCTAAAAAACAACTCGACTCTGCTCTTCCAACAGATCGATCGGTAAACAAAAAAATAAACAAATAAATAAATAAAAAGGAAGTCAAGTGCAATCGATGAATAATCAAAAAGCCAATTAAACTAAATTGAATTTTGCATAAAGCTCAATCTGGTTACTTCAATTAGACCAAAGTAATGCCAAAGCACCAGCACTTACCTGCTAGGAGGACGAGAAAACGGTGTAGAAATGTTCCCATCGCTGACATTTAGATCCCCCTCACCTTATGAGGGTCCAGCCAACCGGTGGGGGGGTTCAGGGAAGAGTATCAGAAAAGATACAGGTATAAGGCACAGGGATGTAAATTCTGGGACCCAGGTAGGTAGGTAAGTAGATGTCTTGGGGTCAGGTGGATGTCTAGTCCAGAGGTCTTGGGCAGCTACGTAGAAAGGGGCCCTGTCCAGAGCTCAGGTAGATATCTTGCCCGGAGGGGGTCAGGTAGGTCTCTACTCCAGGTGAGTTCTTTCTCGGGATCCAGGCAGAGATGGATGGGGTCAGTGTCACCCAACTCAGCAGTTTCAGGAATGTGAACAGGTGGATAGAAGTGGTTTCACCTGAGAAGCCGACCTAACCTGTTCCTGAAAATTCCCCGCCTCCCGTCCTCCTCCTCCTCCTCCTCCCCCTCCTCCTCCTTCTTCTTCTGTACTGGGAGCGCAACTATTTACCAACATACACCTCAGCATTACCATTGTTACCACAGTGCCCAAGTTATAGATTGTCAGCTTTGTGGGGGAGTGGGCTTGTTAGATAGTAGGTGCAAAATGTGGAAGCAAATATGAAACCTTTCTATCTGATTGCTCTTTTGGGATTGTTAAATGCTTGTCGTGTTTGTTCAAATCAGCCAATACAATAGAATACAATACAGGACATATCAGAAGGGAAATGGACTTTTATCTGGTATCAGAGGAAGTTATTGGAGAGGCACCAGGGGTGGACTGACAACTCATGGGGCCCCCGGGCAATAGGAGATTATGGGGCCACACAGTATACACACACACAGTATACACATACAGTATACACAGACATGTTTCTATTGGCTGAGAAGGTACTGGAGAGGTGGGGCAGCTATAATCTTGGGGTTTTTAGACCAAAAGGATGTCGGTAAGGGACATTTCAGAGACAGATGTAAAAAAAAAACCACAAATTTTTACATACTGTCTCTGGTTTTACTGAGGCTGGCAACCCCGATGGGGCCCCCTAGTGGCTCGGGGCCCTCGGGCAGTGCCCGAGTGGTAGAGTTGCCACCTCATCCCTTTAAACCAGAACACATATTAATTACACAGGTTCTGAGGCTAATTAAATGCAGATAAGGCACCAAGTGAGTTTAATTACCTCCTTAATCAGCCTCAGAACCTGTGTAATTAATATGTGTTCGGGTTTAAAGGGATGAGGTGGCAACCATACCGAGTGGCCCAATGGTCAGTCCGCACCTGAGAGGCACACCACCTTAAAACTGAGCTTTTAATTTTTGCCAGATGTTGTGCCCATTATGAGGGGTTCCCACCTTCCCTGTGTTGAATTCCCGGGTCTGTACACCTGCTGCGCCCATTATGAGGGGTTCCCACCATCCCTGTGCTGAGTTCCTGGGTCTGTACACCCGCCGTGCCCATTATGAGGGGTTCCCACCATCCCTGTGCTGAGTTCCTGGGTTTCTACACCTGCTGTGCCCATTATGAGGGGTTCTCACCATCCCTGTGCTGAGTTCCCGGGTCTGTACACCTGCTGTGCCCATTATGAGGGGTTCCCACCATCCCTGTGCTGAGTTCCCGGGTCTGTACACCCGCTGTGCCCATTATGAGGGGTTCCCACCATCCCTGTGCTGAGTTCCCGGGTCTGTACACCCGCTGTGCCCATTATGAGGGGTTCCCACCATCCCTGTGCTGAGTTCCCGGGTCTGTACACCCGCTGTGCCCGTTATGAGGGGTTCCCACCATCCCTGTGCTGAGTTCCCGGGTCTGTACACCTGCTGTGCCCATTATGAGGGATTCCCACCATCCCTGTGCTGAGTTCCCAGGTCTTTACACCTGCGGTGCCCATTATGAGGGGTTCTCACCATCCCTGTGCTGAGTTCCCGGGTCTTTACACCTGCTGTGCCCATTATGAGGGGTTCCCATCATCCCTGTGCTGAGTTCCTGGGTCTGTACACCAGCTGTGCCCATTATGAGGGGTTCCCACCATCCCTGTCCATCTCAATCCAGGAAGTAGATGGTGACCCTGGATGATGTCTGAACAAAGATAATGTTGGCTTTCTGGAGAGAAAAGGCAGAAAAGGGAAAATGTCAGGGGGAGTCATGTGATCTCTGTAAGAGGTAATAAATATGTGGAAGTGACAGATCTCTCACATGCTGTACTTATCATGAATGGATACATCTGATGAGAGAACAAATTACTGGTTTGTATTTATACAAATATTACTTTGTTTCTATTTGGATATTTCTTCTTACAATCAGAAAGTTACAGTAACGACATTCAGACCTTATGATCATTTCATAGGAGGTGTAAGCGGTGGTCACAAGGTCAGAACATTGCTGGGTGGGGGAGGGGGTGGGTCACATAACTGGATTCTGGCGGAGGCAATCTGTGGTCAAGTTTCCGCTCAGCGGAGCATTGAACATGACCGCAGGCACCACTGACGACATTACAGCTCACTTTAATTTTTCACTAATTATTTGTACGATCTACTGAGCTCGGGGCAGATGAATAATAAGCGGGGCCCGGTCACTGCTTTGCGGTGCATTAATGCAGGTTCGTTAACGCATGTTGCATTGGGGCAGCTCCTTTATTTTGAACCCCAATTTGCTCTGCCTTGTTTTAATGCAACACACAGCAAACTTCTACAGGACATTGTGGAACATTACAACACTTGTGTGTCGGAGTCCCCTTCAAAATGAATGGCGCGATTGCACTCATTAGTTGTGCATCATAATGCACATTGACACACTGCAATGCAGTGGATGGGCGCTCAATGTATCTTTATATATACCTAGTATAACTGATCACAAGTAAACAGACTTGCCGGTTATCGGCAGTCCTTTCCTCCCATGCTGTGTCTGTGTGGGGAAAGGAGAGCCGATATCTGGCAAGGCTACTCAGTACATTCTTTGCACTGATTATTAGTGCAGCTTATCAGTGCCCATCAGTGCTGCCTCATTGGTGCCCATCAGTACAGCCTCCCAGTGGCCATCAGTACAGCCTTCCAGTGCCCATCGGGCCATCAGTACAGCCTACCAGTGCCCATCAGTACAGCCTACCAGTGCCCATCAGTACAGCCTTCCAGTGCCCATCAGTACAGCCTTCCAGTGCCCATCAGTACAGCCTACCAGTGCCCATCAGTACAGCCTTCCAGTGCCCATCAGTACAGCCTTCCAGTGCCCATCAGTACAGCCTTCCAGTGCCCATCAGCACTGCCTATCAGTGCAGCCTGCGTACACACGGTCGGATTTTCCAACTGAAAATGTTCTATGGGAGCTGTTTGTCGTAAATTCCGACCGTGTGTAGGCTCCATTGGACATTTTCCATCGGAAATTCCGACACACAAAATTTGAGATCTGGATCTCAAATTTTCCGACAACCAGGGGCGGACTGACCATTCGGCCACTCGGGCACTGCCCGAGGGCCCCGGGCCACTAGGGGGCCCCATCATGGCTGCCAGCTTCAGTAAAATCAGGGACAGTATTATAAAAATCTGTGTTTTTTTTTACATCTGTCGCTGAAATGTCCCTCACCGACATCCTTTTGGTCTAAAAATCCCGAGATTATAGCTGCCCCACCTCTCCAGTACCTTCTCAGCCAATAGAAACATGTCTGTGTATACTGTGTGGCCCTATAATCTCTGATTGCCTGGGGGCCCTATAATGTCCTATTGCCTTAGGGCCCCATGAGTTGTCAGTCCGCCCCTGCCGACAACATAATCCATTGTCGGAAATTCCGATCGTGTGTAGACAATTCTGAAGCACAAAGTTCTACGCATGCTCGGAATCGAGCAGAAGATTGAACTTCAATTTTCTCGGCTCGTCGTACATCACCGCGTTCTTGACGTTCGGAATTTCCGACAACATTGTGTGACCGTGTGTATGCAAGACAAGTTGGAGCCAACATCCGTCGGAAGAAATCTCATGGATTTTGTTGTCGGAATGTGCGATCGCGTGTGCCCGCCATTGCTCTACATTTAAGTCTCGGCACTGCAGCTCTGTGATGACCTGCCTCAGGCTCTAATCACGTGCTTCAAAAAAACAAACAAACATTGAAATCCATGCGTCTGGCACCCCGCGTGTAGATTAGGGGCCGGGCGCATGAATTAGGGGGGTGGCCGCCACTTGTGTTGGGGGTGCCATCCAAAATGCATGGCACAGTAACATGCGTATTACTGCACAGGAAAGGCGTATTTTGTCCCTTTGACTTGCTGACATGAGCTCACTTTGCTGGCACCCGGCTCCTCTCACCTCCATATCTGGGTTTATCATTAACCAGGAAGCTCTAATCATTAGGTGATCATTCCACCTTCTCTATGTGCATGGCTGACCTCTGCAGATAAACACGACATTCCTTTCCTTGGTACTTCCAGATCTCCAGAGCAGGGAATGTGCCACCACACCAATCCTTTCTTTGACATAAATCTTCGTTTATATAAGGTTATCAATACGTGTAAAGGTTTAAAGGGCCCATCCACACCTTGGCGCCCTGCTACTTTGCACTTTTTTTTTTTCATAATTTAAGGCTTGCAACTCAACAAAACCTCCAAAATAATGGACAGGCATTGTTTTTATGCAACACATTGGACCACAAGGAAGAGGTGGCTCTGTGCCCTAAGAGATTCCTGCAGGTGGCTCCTCCCCGCCGCCACTCGTGCCCCAGGTGCTGGAGTCACAACCCAACCATCCGCGTTCACACGCTAAAGATGCATTTATTAACCTCTTGCATACCGGGCACTTAAACCCCCCTCCTGCCCGGACCAATTTTTAGCTTTCAGCGCTGTCGCACTTTGAATGACAATTGCGCGGTCTTACTACACTGTACTCAAATGACATTTTTTATCATTTTGTTCCCACAAATAGAGCTTTCTTTTGGTGGTATTTAATCACCTCTGGGGTTTTTATTTTTTGCTAAACAAACAAAAATAATACAGAAATAAAAAAATAAAAATAAAACATGTTTCATAGTTTGTTAAATTTTTTGCCAAACGGGTAATTTTTCTCCTTCATTGATATTCGCTGATGAGGCTGCACTGATGGGCACCGATGGGCTGCACTGATAGGCACAGATAAGGTGACACTGATAGGCACTGATGGGCCCTTATGGGTGGCACTGATGAGTGGCACAGATGGGTTGCACTGATGGGCACTGATAGGTGGCACTGGTAGGTGGTATTGATAGGCAGCACTGGTAATGAGGCACTGATTGGTGACATTTATAGGTGGCACTGTGGGCACTGATAGGTGACACTGTAGGCACTGATCTGATGGGTGGTACTGTGGGCACTAGTAGGTGGCACTGTTGTGCACTGGTAGGTGGCACAGATGGGCACAGAAGCCTCTACAGAGGCTCTCCACGTTCGGGACTGATGTCCCTCTCACAGCCGCTGGTGATCAGCTGGTAGTGTGAGGAGAAAAAATAGTCTATTACAGACTCTGTTTACGTCACATGATCAGCTGTCATTGGCTGACTGCTGATCACATGGTAGGGGGTTGGTATCAACCCCTTACTCCGATCTGTGATCAGCCGAGTCGCATAGACTCGCTGATCACAGAGCGGATCAGCCGAGTCTCATAGACTCGCTGATAACAGATCGCGCCGCGCGAGCCCTTCAAGGGGCGCACAGGCTGCTCGAGCACAGGGGGACATCCATGGACGCCCTCCCAGCAAAGTAGGTCCGCGATGTAGCCGTCTTTCGGCTATAACGCGGACGGGAAGAGGTTAAAAGCACCCACAAGCATAGCAATAACAAAACCTGCCCTGAGGCCGCCCCACCAACGCGTTTCATCCTATATCTATCTCTACAACTAAGCCACATTGAGTGAAATGTGTTAGAGCATGTGGCCCTAGGGCAGGGTCTGTCATTGCCCTGCTTGTGGAGATATTTACAATAAATGCAGATGTCAGTGATTTATCTGGTGTGCAGCAGCTCTTCACCACTGCACCACACAATAGTACATTACCATGTGTTATAATGTGCTACAATGCACTCCTATTGGAGCTTCAATGCCTTGGTGCATTGGGATGACATTCATAACGAAAGGCACTGCAGCATTCTGCCACGTGTAACGTGTGCTAGAGTGCGTTGTGGTAATAGGTGCGCTGGAGAGCAGGTTTCTATTTGAGATGTATTGTAATTGTACTACATAGTTACATAGTAGGCGAGGTTGAAAAAAGACACAAATCCATCAAGTCCAACCTCTGTGTGTGATTATATGTCAGTATTACATTGTATATCCCTGTATTGTACTGTTTGCCCTCATGTTGTAAAGCGCTGCGCAAACTGTTGGCGCTCTATAAATCCTGTATAATAATAAAATAGAGATGTGCACCACAGAAAAATTGGTTTCGTTTTGGATTCGTTCATTAAGTAAATCATTTAGTTTGGTCATTATCGTTATATTATAATTATTTGTTTTCGGAATTCGTTTGGTGTATTTGGATTTGTTTCCTACATTCGTTATTCCAAATCGGTTCGTATTTTCCAAAGTTATTTCGGAATATCGGCTTTATTCGTCAATTCCAGTGGCGGCTGGAGTGCATTATTTTTGGGGAGAGCGGCAAACAAACCACCCCCCCACTCGCACAGCTAACACCCCCCCCCCCCCCCCCATGGGAGATGGATGGGAAGGCGGCCTTACCTTGGGAGATAACGAGGATTGAGGATGAGGGGTAGGGCTGCTCAGGGCCAGTGTCCTGTCGGATAGTGTCCCCCGTCGGATAATGTCCGCTGTGTACTGCGCATGCACAGTAAGCAGGACAAGCAGATTCCGAAAATAGCTGAAGATGAATGTTGCCTACGCCGTGAGTCCAGGTTCTAGCCCCACCATCCCAGTGGACATAGAGTTGGAATAAAAAGAGCCGAGCGCAGCAAGGCCGTGCCCGAAGCGTGGCGAGCGAAGCGAGCCGCGAGAGGCCCTCTAATATGTGCAGCCGTATGTCCACTTGGATGGTGGGGCTTGCACCTCGACCCACGGCGCAGGCACCGTTCATCTTCGGAGATTTTCCGAATCTCCTTCTGCTCCGTTCTGGGCAAGCGATGCGCCTGCGCAGTACGGGGCGGACACTTTTCGATGGCCCGACTGAATATGTCACAACACTGGCACAAGGGGGGGCAGGAGGGACACTTGCCTGCCACTTGGGGGGGGGGCATCACTGCTGCTTCTCCCTCCAGCCGGAGGAAGAGCCGAGGCTTCTCCTCAGAAATTGCTTCTCCTCCCAGCAGAACAGACATTGCTTCTCCTCCCAGTAGAACAGACATTGCTTCTTCTCCCAGCAGAACAGACATTGCTTCTCCTCCCAGCAGAACAGACATTGCTTCTCCTCCCAGCAGAACAGACATTGCTTCTCCTCCCAGCAGAACAGACATTGCTTCTCCTCCCAGCAGAACAGACATTGCTTCTCCTCCCAGCAGAATAGACATTGCTTCTCCTCCCAGTAGAACAGACATTGCTTCTCCTCCCAGCAGAATAGACATTGCTTCTTCTCCCAGCAGAACAGACATTGCTTCTCCTCCCAGCAGAACAGACATTGCTTCTCCTCCCAGCAGAACAGACATTGCTTCTCCTCCCAGCAGAACAGACATTGCTTCTCCTCCCAGCAGAACAGACATTGCTTCTCCTCCCAGCAGAATAGACATTGCTTCTCCTCCCAGTAGAACAGACATTGCTTCTCCTCCCAGCAGAATAGACATTGCTTCTTCTCCCAGCAGAACAGACATTGCTTCTCCTCCCAGCAGAACAGACATTGCTTCTCCTCCCAGCAGAACAGACATTGCTTCTCCTCCCAGCAGAACAGACATTGCTTCTCCTCCCAGCAGAACAGACATTGCTTCTCCTCCCAGCAGAACAGACATTGCTTCTCCTCCCAGCAGAACAGACATTGCTTCTCCTCCCAGCAGAACAGACATTGCTTCTCCTCCCAGCAGAACAGACATTGCTTCTCCTCCCAGCAGAACAGACATTGCTTCTCCTCCCAGCAGAATAGACATTGCTTCTTCTCCCAGCAGAACAGACATTGCTTCTTCTCCCAGCAGAACAGACATTGCTTCTTCTCCCAGCAGGACAGACATTGCTTCTCCTCCCAGTAGAACAGACATTGCTTCTCCTCCCAGCCAAACAGGAGGTGGGTCCTGATACCCGATTAGCCGGGTGCAAATCGGGTCTCAGGACCCACTTCCTGATTGGGCGGGTAGAGAATCAGGAATACATTAGTGAATATTAATTCGCTATTGTCACACAACTGGGTGGGCTCAGGGCGCAGTGCTTTGCACCCTGAGCCCATCCTTTTTTTAAGCCAATTAGAGCCTCAGGCTCCAATCATGTGCTTCCAAAAAAAAAACCCCATTGAAACCCATGCATTCGGCGCCCTGTAGATTAGGGGTCGGGCACACGGATTGGGGGGACGCCCTGCACCTCTAATGGACGGGCCACCGCTGGTCAATTCATTATTTCGGGAGATTAGTTATGCACTCAGAATCATCCCTGCTAGTCCAAACCACAAAGAGAAATGGAATGAGTTGATTGGACGACATCAACTGCTGCCGTATGCATCCGAAAGTAATGAATGGAACAAAATGAATTTTGGATTCATTAGTTATGTTTATGATTCGGAAATTCAGATGGATCCGCCTCCATCCAACCCAAACACAATAAGTATGAATCGATCACTCTATTGCACTTTTATACCTTGCTTGTATTTATTGCAATATGTTTCCATTTTATATGTAGTGCGTTTTTTATAGTGAAAAATGTTAAAGAATTATGTAAAAGTTGAAGACTATGGCGCCACTCTCACCCGAATAAAACAAATGAATCCCAATCAATAAGTAGTCATTCATTATGTTATTAACCACTTGCTTACTGGGCACTTAAACCCCCCTCAGTCCCAGACCAATTTTCAGCTTTCAGCGCTGATGCACTTTGAATGACAATTGCGCGGGCATACAACACTGTACCCAAATGAAATTTTTATCATTTTTTTCCCACAAATAGAGCTTTCTTTTGGTGGTATTTAGTTACAGCTCGGAGTTTTATTTTTGCTAAACAAACAAAAAATGATGCAAAAAATAAATAAAAATCATGTTTAATAGTTTGTTATAAAATTTTGCAAACGGGTCATTTTTCTCCTTCATTGAAGTGCGCTGATGAGGCGGCACTGATAGGCTGCACTGGTGGGCACTGATGGGCTGCATTGGTGGGCACTGATAGGCTGCATTGGTGGGCACTGATGGGCTGCATTGGTGGGCACTGATAGGCTGCATTGGTGGGCACTGATAGGCTGCACTGGTGGGCACTGATGGGCTGCATTGGTGGGCACTGATGGGCTGCATTGGTGGGCACTGATAAGCTGCATTGGTGGGCACTGATAGGCTGCACTGGTGGGCACTGATAGGCATAGTTAAGGCGGCACTAATAGGCACAGATAAGGCAGCACCGATGGGCACAGATAAGGCAGCACTGATGGGCAAACATGTGCACAGATAAGGTGGCACGGATGGGTGACACGGATGGGTGGCACGGATGGGTGGCACGGATGGGCACTGATAGGTACCACTGATAGATGGGCACTGATAGGTGGCACTGATAGGTGGCTCTGATAGGTGGCTCTGATAGGTGGCACTGCTGGGCACTGATGGGCGGCACTGCTGGGCACTGGTAGATGACACTGATGGGCACGGATATGTGGCACTGGGGTGCAGCACCTTTGTTGAGGCAGATTGTGGGCACTGCTGGGTGGCACTGTGGGCACTGCTGGGTGGCACTGTGGGCACTGCTGGGTGGCACTATGGGCACTGCTGGGTGGCACTGACGGGGGGCACTTACTTTTTTTTAATGTGGCACTGGCAGGGGGCAGGTGGGCACTAGCAGGGCTGGCCATGATCGGGACTGATGTCCCGATCACGGCCGCCGGTGATCGGCTTTTTTTTTTCTCCTCGCGCTGACAGCGCGAGGAGGAATAATAGCCGATTACCGGCTCCGTTATATCACATGATCAGCTGTCATTGGCTGACAGCTGATCACGTGATAAGGGGTCGGGATCGACCCCTTGCACGGATCGGTGATCAGGCGAGTCTCATAGACTTGCCGGTCACAGAGCGCGCCGCGCGCGCCCCTCGGGGGGCGCGCAGGCCGCTCGTGCACGGGACGACGTCAATAGACGTCGTCCCGGAAAAGGAGATCCGCGCTGTAGCCGTCATTTGGCTATAGCGCGGATCTCAAGTGGTTAAAGGACAGACGAAAAACAAGCTCTGGACTGCCGCACTCTTCAGAAGACCACTTTCTTTTATTGGAAAATCACATCACAGCTCAACAAACACAGCGAACAAGGAAAAATTGCTAAAAATAGCAATTTTTCCTCGTTCTATGTGTTTGTTGAGCTGTGATGTGATTTTCCAATAAAAGAAAAGTGGTCTTCTGAAGAGTGCGGCAGTCCAGAGCTTGTTTTTCGTCTGTTGTTAGTGGTAATAGCCAGCACCTGTGTGCTCCTGGAGCGGTGAGATCCCTTCTCCTTCGGATGTTATTAAAGGCGTTAGGTGTAAAGGTTTTCTTTTAACTTAATACATTCTATGCATTAAAGATGAAGTAAACTCCCCTGTATTGTTTGTACCTATAGGTAAGAATATAATAAGGCTCACCTATAGGTACTGTGAATATCTCCTAAACATGCGCCGTTCCGGAGATGTTTACTGTATATGCAGCCGGTTACGTCATTGACGCATGCGCTCTGAAGGAACGCCCACCCGTGCCGTTACTTCAGAAGCCTGTGCCGTGCCCCGGGACTGCCCCGCTCACTGCCATACCTCCCAACTGTCCCGGATTTCAAGGGACTGTCCTGGATTTGGAGCAATGTCCCTCTGTTCCTCATTCCTCCTCATTTTGGTCTGATCTATATAGTTGTATATAAAATGCAATTTTTATCTTTCAAAAAGTGTTTCCCAGTGCGAAACCTTTCATCCGATTTCTAAATGGCTACATTTGTAAATTTTAAAAGCCAATATAAAGGAATAGTAGTGGTAAAAAAAAGCCCTTGTAGATTTAATTAACCTTTGTTTGGGGTTAATTCTCCTTTAAGGGGGTGTGGCAGGGGGCGTGTCCTATGCCTACATACGTTTGTTAGTAGGTGTCCCTTGTTGCCATGTCAAAATGTTGGGAGGTGTGCTCACTGCACCGTGTCTGAGGCAGCGTTGTCACCCCAAGACAGGCCTACAGAACACCTCCCTCTCTCTTCACCACCATACCATGGGGAGGATAGGTCCTGTAGTCTACAGAGTCCTGGGAAAAGTGCTATCTGAGGAGAGTCAGTAGATGCCCAAAAACTGTCCTTCATGTGGCCCCTTGGTGATGGTGGCCCCTTGATGACAGCATTCCCCCCCGCCCCGCACACCAATTCTGGGGCCGTGATCCCCTGAGTCTCCAGGAGTCCAGGTGGAACACAGATTCCAGTGTGCGCGATGAGGGGGCGGAGCTCTGCGTCTCTGGTCTCCGGACAATGGCTCCTGTGTTCTCTGGAATAAGGACAAAGCAAAGTGACACTTAATCCTTGTAACATCAGCAGCATATGCTGGGAACAGGCAGAACCTGCACTGCCATAATAACATTCATCAGTCGCTCTGTCCGCTGTGCGGCCTCCTCTCCCCATCTGACACTCTTATTTTCCATGGACTTACCTGCCGACTTAAAGGGGACCAGCACACCCCAAAGGAAAAAGACAGTGGCGGTCAGTGCTCACTACCGCGACCCAACGCCCCCCCCACCTCGGGAGATGAACCGGAAGGCGGCGATCAGTGGCCTAACCTTAGGCTGCTCCTCGCTCCATCCTGCTCCAGCTTGTCATGGGAAGTGCAATAAGAAAGTGTCCTAAGACTCCCCCAGGATGGACCCCCTTCCTGATTGGCCAGGAGGAAAAGATATTAGCTCTAATCCAGGGGCGTAACTATAGGGGGTGCAGCAGTCGTGACCGCAACTGGACCCTGTGATGCAGGGGGCCCATGCAGCCCCCTCTACATATGGCGGGAACAGCATAGGCAGCTAGGGGTACCAGTGCACCATGCACACGGGTGGCTGGAGGTGGAGGGTGACTAGCAGAGCTCCATGCTCGACTATCGCACTGGCTGCTCTTTAGTTGTGCATTCCCCGCATAACCTGTGTCCTCGGCCGGCTCCCCAGAGTACCCCTCTCCTGCTCCATGCATTGCCGCTCAGTCCGATGTCTGTTCTCCCCAGCCAGAGTCCCGCCCCCCCCCGAGTCCGGCCCACACTGCACTGGATGGAGCCCAGGCCAACATGGATGAGTGCGCGGCCTGCAGCTTTGTCATGGTGAGTGAGAGGACCCCATCCCCCACACACCATTACATACTCCCTCCATCTCCCCCTGGGGACAGGGACCCCTTCTTATTTGGGGGCAGTAACTTCATCTGCCCTGGAGAAAAGGACCTCATCTCTTCTGGGGACGGGGACCCCATCCTGCCTAGGGACAGTCCCCCAATGGGGCGCCTAAAAATGTAAAAAAATGAATAAAAAAAAACTATTGATACCAGTGGTGGAACTACAGGGCTCACAAAGGTCATACCTGTGACCACGCCCTGGAGTTCCACCGCCGAACTCGGAAGGAAGGGCCCTGGCTGGGGTTCAGGGGGGCCCTGCATGGTTTCTTGCATTGGGGCCCTGAAGGTTCTAGTTACGCCACTGCTCTAACCTCATTGAAATCCATGCGTTCGGCGCCCTGCATATAGATTAGGTGCCGGGAGCATGGATTGGGGGGGGGGGGGCGGTGAACCTGCGCCCCTAATGGTGCGGGCACCACTGGAAAGGTTGTTCTGACTTGTGTATATGGAGGTCCCAACACATATTAGGCTAAATGAGCTGTGTGCTGGAAAATAGAGAGAGAGAGGAGGGGGGAAGAGGAAGGGAAAGAAAGTGTAGAGGGGGAGAGGAAAGGAGAGAGAGAGGAGGGGGAGAAAGGAGAGAGGGGGAGAGGGGAGGAAAGGAGAGAGAGAGAAAGGAGGAGGGGGGATGAAAGAAGGGAGAGAAGAGAGAGGGGAAGAGGAAAGGAGAGAGAGAGAGATAAGGGGAGGAAAGGAGAGAGGGAGGAGATAGGGAAGAGGAAAGAAGAGAGAGGGGGGAATGAGAGAGAGGAGGAAAGAAGAGAGAGAGAAAGGGGGAAGAAAGGAGAGAGAGGGAGAGTAAAGGAGAGAGAGAGGAGGGTGGAGAAGGAAGAGAGAGAGGGTAAGAGGAAAGAAGAGAGAGATAAGGGGGGGGGAGAGGGGAGGGGGAAAGGAAAGGACAGAGGAGGGGGAGAGGAAAGAAGAGAGAGAGAGGAGGGGGAGAGGAAAGAAGAGAGAGAGAGAGGAGGGGTGCAAAGAAAAGAGAGAGAGGAGGGGGGAGAGAAAAGAAGAGAGAGAGGAGGGGGAGAGGAAAGAAGAGAGAAGGGGAGAGGAAAGGAGAGAGAGATAAGGGGGAGAAAAGGAGAGAGAGAGATAAGGGGGAGAAAAAGAGAGAGAGAGAGGGGGGAAGAAAGGAGAGAGGGGGAGAGGAAAGCAGAGAGAGAGAGGAGGGATGAGAAAAAGAGGGGGAAGAGGAAAGGAGAGAGATAAGGGTGGGAAAGCGAGAGAGAGATAAGGGGGAAGAAAGGAGAGAGAGAGAAGAGGAAAGGAGAGAGGGAGGATGGAGGGGGAGAGGAAAGGGGAGAGAGGACGGAGGGGGAGAGCAAAGGAGAGAGAAATGACGGAGGGGGAGAGGAAAGGAGAGAGAGAGGAGATAGGGAAGAGGAAATAAGAGGGGGGGGGGGGGTAGGTGGGAGTAAAGGAGAGAGAGGAGGCGGGAGAGGAAAGGAGAGAGAGATGAGGGGGGAGGAATAGAGAGAGGAGGGGGTGGGGGGAAGGAGAGAGGGAAGAGACAGGAAAGAGGAGAGGAGAGGGAGAGGGAGGAAGGTAAAAGGGGGCCAAGGAAAAGAGAGGGGAGCAGAAAGAGAGAGGGGAAGAGTGGAGGGAAGAAATAGGAGAGAGAGGGAAATAACAAGAGAAAGAGAGTGGGGGAGGGAGAGAGAGAGAAGGATTGGAAAGGGGACAGGAGAGATACAGGAATAGAGGGAGAGGGATGAGAAAGTTAGAGAGAAAAGCGAGACAGGAGAGGGGAGAGAGAGAAATAAAGGAAGAGATGCAGAGAAGAGAGATATGATGACATCATAGTGTAGATAGACCTTGCTGCAGGTCTCTTTCCCCTGTAGTCTCCTCTAGGGATATGTATTAGTGCGGTTGGATTTTAGGAAGGTGATAAATGGGAAGGCTTGTCTTGGACCCCAATGTAATGTTTGATTATGGAATCTTCAGTACTGAGCGCTCCCCTTACTTGGCTGACCCCGGCTCTAGTAAAAGCCTCACTATCAGTACTGGTGTTGTCAGGCCCAGTAAAGGGGGGCCACCACTGGGAAGGGCAGGAAAACCCCAAATACCAGCAGCTCCTAAGGGGGTCTTTATAAAAGTGCAGATTAGTTGTCATGCCCCGTGGGTAATAATCTGGATGGTGGTTGAGGTTTTGTTACATAAGCTCAGCAGTAAAGTGTCTCTCGGAATAGTTTTCTTTCGGGAGGATGACAGTCACCTGTGCAGGCGTGACAAAGGTTCTGGCAGGTCCTGTTCATGCTTCAGGGCCCTTCCCATGTCACTGTGATAATTCTCTCCTGTGCATCATCTATGACTGCTCCTTGTAATTGGAACAGTCAGATAATGCAGAAACCGACACACCTTCTGATTACACAACACCCGCCGAGCACGAAGGATTCCTGAGAGTCAAACACACCGGGGACTGGAGGAGGGAGGGGTGTTAGCACAGAATACCTGACATCACTGGACGGCTGACATTCACTCAAACTTCTGGGTCAGTGAAACACCCGGACGCTACACGATGGCAGACAAAGAGATGTAGGAAATATCTCCCCTGTCTGCTGTGCCACCTTCTTTTTAAAGCAAACCTGTCATAATAGAGATACAGGGACTGTCATTGCTTGCAGCTGGGGCTGATCTGTGTCACACATTTGTGAACACAGCCATTTTCCATAGCCCCTCCCCCCCCAGACCTAAACCTATCTAGCTGCAAGCTAGATAAACAAATAATAAACTCATTTGAGTTACGAAAATAAAAATAAAGACTTTACCTCTATATTCAAAGGGCATAAAAATAACACAACAACCACAGGATACATAAATATGGAAATACAATGAAACTGCTTTAAAAAAAAAAAAAAACACAAATGTAAAAAGTGTGGAAAGTGAGACCACAACTCCAGTGGGCGTTTGCAATTTTGCAATGGATGCCGTCCTAATTGCTGCGACTCAAGTTGCAACGCCCAACAAAAATAAATAAATAAATCAGTCCCTGCACGACTTTTCTGTGTCTCCCTTGTGAGTGCCATAGACTGCAATGTTACAAATCACAAAAGTTGCAAGGAGAAGTTTCTTTGTTTTATCTTTGAAGCTTTGGCTGTGACTGCAGAGGGTTTTGTAAGCTCAGTAATATATGTCATGTTCTGTCTTGTTATGATTTGCCAAGCCAAAGTCGCAAAGCATCAAAGTCGCATTGAAGTTGCATGAAACTTGCAGTGCAAAGTTGCAACACCTTGCAGTTGCAGCAGTGTGAGCCGAGCCTAAAGCCCGCTCCCTGACCCACATATACTCCCCTACATAGCACTCCTTCACCTCTCCTTTTCCCATTGCACCTCCACAACATAGCCAAAATGACTTGTGTGGTGGAGTGATGATGTCACCACCTTCAGTCACATGACAATATCCCAGCATGGCTATTGGCCGCTTAGGCATGACCATTGCATCCTGCGAGGAGGACTGGTATTTTGCAGCAAAAGCCACAGAGGAAGGAGAGGGGGAGCACCATCAAGGTACAAGTCACTTGGGGAGTTTTAACCGGAAACCTGCCCTGCATATAGTAGAATGATGGCCGGGCGGGCCTTTTGTTCCTCTGTGTGGACGTCATATGGCGTCCTCTCCTTGTTGACGCGCATGCGCGGTGATCAATGGTGAACTGTGTCCAATCACAGATGATCACATGTATACAAATGAGGGTTATCAGCATTTCATTTTCTTAGCGCTGTCAGTGTCTAAGGAAAGCTGATAACTGGCTTTCCTGTGACAGGGGACATTTACACTGATTATGAGTGCAGCCCCATCAGTGCAGCATATCAGTGCCCATTCAGCACAGCCTCATCAGTGCCAATCAGCACAGCCTCATCAGTGCCCATCAATGCAGCCTATCAGTGCCCATCAATGCGGCCTATAAGTTCCCATCAGTGCACCCTCATCAATGCAGCCTATAAGTTCACATCAGTGCAGCCTCATTGGTGCCCATCAGTGCAGCCTATCAGCACACCTTCCAACTTTTTGAGGTGGAAAAGAGGGACACCTATCAGCAAAAGTATGCAGGCATAGGACACACCCCTTGTCATGCCCCCTTAAAGGAGAATTGCACAAAAAAAACAAGATTACAAGATAACAAGTGCTTTTTTTTTACCACTACTATTCCTTTATATTGGCTTTTGGAATTTACAAATGCAGCAATTTAGAAAGCAGATGAAAAGTTTAGCACTGGGAAACACTTTTTGATAGATAAAAAGTGCATTTTATATACATCTATATAGATCAGACCAAAATGAGGACAAATGAGGAGGAATGAGGGACAGAGGGACATTGCTCCAAATCAGGGACAGTCCCTCCAAATCAGGGACAGTTGGGAGTTATGTATCAGTGCAGCCTCATCAGTGCCCATCAATTAAGCCAATCAGTGCCCATCAGTGCACCCTCATCATTGCCCATCAAAGCGGCCTATCGGTGCCCATCAATGCAGCCTGTCAGTGTCCATCAGTGCAGCCGCATCAGTGCTGCCTCATGAGTGTCAATCAGTACAGCCTCATCAGTGCCAATCAATGCAGCCTCATCAGTGCAGCATATCAGTGCACATCAGTGCTGCCTCATCAGTGCCAATCAGTATAGCCTCATCAGTGCCAATCAGTATAG
Source organism: Lithobates pipiens (assembly GCF_037356315.1). NCBI lineage: Eukaryota > Metazoa > Chordata > Amphibia > Anura > Ranidae > Lithobates > Lithobates pipiens. The sequence goes on along the minus strand of NW_027507784.1, from coordinate 28,242,443 downwards.
CCTCAGCAGTGCTAATCAATGCAGCCTCATCAGTGCCAATCAATGCAGCCTCATAAGTGCAGCGTATCAGTGCCCATCAGTGCTGCCTCATGAATGCAAATCAGTGAAGAAGAAAAATTGCTTATTTGCAAAATTTCACAATGGAAACAAATAAAAATGGTTTGTTTGTTTTTTTTCAAAATTTTTGGTCTTTTTCCTTTGTTTAGCAAAAATAAAAATAAACAGTGGTGAGTAAATGCAAACAAATGAAAGCTCTGTCTCAAAAAAATGATAAAAATGTCATATGGGTACAATGTAACATGACCGTGTAATTGTCATTCAAAGTGTGACAGCGCTGAAAGCTGAATGGACAAGAAAGTGGTCAGAGGTCAGGGACGATTTGGGACACATATTTTCCCTTGTTTTTGGTGACAACAGCCCTACGTCAAGCTGACCACCCACTAGTAGAATTTAGTTTAAACGTTTGTACAGAAATTAAGAAAGATTGTTCCTCTGAGCACGTCAGTTAATGCAGTTGTGCATTAAAGAGCTGCCTGCTTGCAGTTTTTTTTTATTGTAGGTTTAGGTCCACTTATGCCGCGTACACACGATCGGAAATTCGACCAGCAAAAGACCGATGTGAGCTTTTGGTCGTAAAATGCGACCATGTGTACGCTCCATCAGACTTTTGCTGGCCGAATTTCGGGTTCTCAATTTTTCGGTCACAAAAAGTTCCTATCCGAAAATGTGTTTGTGTGTATGCAATTCATGCATGCTCAGATTCAACTACGAGATGGAAGCTATTGGCTACTGGCTATTGAACTTCCTTTTTCTAGTCCCATCGTACGTATTGTACGTCACCGCGTTCTTGACGGTCGGAATTTGGTGTGACCGTGTGGATGCAAGACAGCTTGAGCGAAATCCCGTCGGAATTCCGTTGGGAAAACCATCAGAGCTTTTTCCGACCAAAATTCAGATCGTGTGTACGTGGCATTAAAGAAGAAGATCCCCCTGGGTCGTACACACCACTGATTGAGAACCAGCATGGTGAGCACTGTGGAGAGCACTGTGGAGAGCACTGTGGTGAGCACTGTGGTGAGCACTGTGGAGAGCACTGTCATGAGCACTATGGTGAGCACTGTGGAGAGCACTGTGGAGAGCACTGTGATGAGCACTGTGGAGAGCACTGTGGAGAGCACTGTGGTGAGCACTGTGGTGAGAACTGTGGTGAGAACTGTGGAGAGCACTGTGGAGAGCACTATGGTGAGCACTGTGGTGAGCACTGTGGAGAGCACTATGGTGAGCACTGTGAGGAGCACTGTGGAGAGCACTCTGGAGAGCACTGTGGAGAGCACTGTGGAGAGCACTGTGGTGAGCACTGTGGAGAGCATTGTGGTGAGCACTGTGGAGAGCACTGTGGTGAGCACTGTGGAGAGCACTGTGGTGAGCACTGTGGAGAGCACTGTGGAGAGCCCTGTGGAGAGCACTGTGGTGAGCACTGTGGAGAGCATTGTGGTGAGCACTGTGGTGAGCACTGTGGTGAGCACTGTGGAGAGCACTGTGGTGAGCACTGTGGTGAGCACTGTGGACATTGGTGACCTCATAGTTCCCACAGCCATGTCTCAGGGTATATAATAGATAGAGACAACCAAAGCTAATACTAAGTAATCTCTGGTATTCTGTTTCGGGGACCTGTTTGTCCTCTCTGTTGATGGACATTCCTGAGCGATGAGCTGACACTTCATCACCGGCGGTTAAACTGATGTGTTGGCTCCGGATCGGAGTGGCTTCTCTTCTGGTTTCAGTCAGTCAAACAACAACAATTATAAAAATAACTTTTAGCACCAACAATACTCTGTCAGCAATTTGTACGTCACCAAAACACAAATCACCGCCGTTTGCAGGATAACAGGATTTCTGCACTTACTATCAGGGCTCGGAACTTACACTTGCTTCAAAATGTGGCATTGGATCGGACACGCTTTTTTAAAGCACTCTGAATGCCAATCAAATCGTCTGTCACTAAATATAATGATTACAGTCCTGGTCACACGTTGTGTTTGCTTTGCTTCAAGAATGATCCCCCATGTCACTTTCTTGGCACTTCAAAGCGTCTCCATAGCAGTCTATAACAACGCTCGCTAACAGCACCTGCAGGTTTTGAGGGGCTTTTATTCAGCGTTAGCTTCACTTTGTTTTGGGAATATCACAGATATGAGATATCCCAGGATGCACTGGGAAACCAACAAATGAACCAGAAAGACGTCATCAGCAGTCACTCCCGGTTCAGGTGTATATATTCTGGGAGTGTCTGGTGTAGATGTCACATCTGGTGTGCAGAGTGGAGCAGCAGGAAAGTGAGCGGGGCCCGGACTGGGGCAGAGCAAGTATCAGACGGCACACAGGGTGTGCAACATGGGAACGCTATAGCAGAATGTGAATGGGGACCAGAAAGAGAGGACTGAGCAGCAGAGGATCAGCAGAGCTGGGGGACCAGAGCACGTGAAACTAGCAGATGTCACACGTGGGGGAGCAATATAGCAAGGGGGGGGGGGGTTGAGCAGGGGCCAGAGAGAGAGAAGGATGAGGGAGACAGCTGGAGGTTACTACCTAGTGGGGGATCAGCAAAGCTGGGGATTACTACTGAGTGGGGGATCAGCAAAGCTGGGGATTACTACTGAGTGGGGGATCAGCAAAGCTGGAAATTACTACTCAGTGGGGGATCAGCAGAGCTGGGGATAACTACTAAGTGGGGGATCAGCAAAGCTGGGGATTACTACTCAGTGGGGGATCAGCAAAGCTGGGGATTAATACTCAGTGGGGGATCAGCAAAGCTGGGGATTACTACTCAGTGGGGGATCAGCAAAGCTGGAAATTACTACTCAGTGGGGGATCAGCAGAGCTGGGGATTACTACTAAGTGGGGGATCAGCAGAGCTGGGGATTACTACTAAGTGGGGGATCAGCAAAGCTGGGGATTACTACTCAGTGGGGGATCAGCAAAGCTGGGGATTACTACTCAGTGGGGGATCAGCAAAGCTGGGGATTACTACTCAGTGGGGGATCAGCAAAGCTGGGGATTACTACTCAGTGGGGGATCAGCAAAGCTGGGGGTTACTAATGCTACTACTGAGCTACGACTATGGCTATTGCCGAAACGCGTCAGAATTATTATTTTATTGTCACTCTGATGTACCAATAAATGACATAGTTACACAGTAGGTGAGGTTGAAAAAAGACACAAGTCCATCAAGTCCAACCTATGTGTGTGATTATATGTCAGTTTTACATTGTATATTCCTGTATGTTGCGGTCTTTCAGGTGCTTATCTAATAGTTTCTTGAAACTATCGATGCTCCCCTGCTGAGACCACTGCCTGTGGAAGGGAATTCCACATCCTTGCCACACTTACAGTAAAGAACCCTCTACATAGTTTAAGGTTAAATCTCTTTTCTTCTAATTTTAATGAGTGGCCACGAGTCTTGTTAAACTCCCTTCTACGAAAAAGTTTTATCCCTATTGTGGGGTCACCAGTACGGTATTTGTATATTGAATTCATATCCCCTCTCAAGCGTCTCTTCTCCAGAGAGAATAAGTTCAGTGCTCGCAAACTTTCAAGGATTACAGTCTTGCCAGCTCTTCTTACTATTGGGGGTTACTACTGAGTGCAGGATCAGCAGAACTAGAGATTAGTATTGAGTGGGGGGTCGGCAAAGCTGGGGTTACTACTGAATGGGGCACCAGCAAAGTTGGGGGTACTACTGAGTGGGGGATCAGCAGAGCTGGGGGTTACTACTAAATGGGGCATCAGCAAAGCTGGGGGTACTACTGAGCGGGGGATCAGCAGAGCTGGGGGTTACTACTAAGTGGGGGATCAGCAGAGCTGGGGGTTACTACTAATTGGGGGATCAGCAGAGCTGAGGGTTACTACTAAGTGGGGGATCAGCAGAGCTGGAGGTTACTAATAAGTGGGGGATCAGCAGAGCTGGGGGTTACTACTAAGTGGGGATCAGCAGAGCTGGGGGTTACTACTAAGTGGGGGATCAGCAGAGCTGGAGGTTACTAATAATGGGGGATCAGCAGAGCTGGGGGTTACTACTAAGTGGGGGATCAGCAGAGCTGGAGGTTACTAATAAGTGGGGGATCAGCAGAGCTGGGGGTTACTACTAAGTGGGGATCAACAGAGCTGGGGGTTACTACTGAGCAGGGGATCTGTTGAGCAGTACCTGAGATGTGATCGCCAGTGTACATTTCTTACATGCTAAAGAACAATTAAAGCAGGTGGCAAGAATTTGAATTAAACAAATTTGAATGAATTAACAGGTTTTATGTTTTTGAAGAGAGAGAACTTTGGTAAGCAAGGCAAAGACATTCCAAATAAACTTGAGCCCATCAGAGTCCCCACTTATATCAGAGCCCTCATCAAAGTTAGGGTGCAATACCTGTCCGGGATTCACCCCGTGTCCGGGTTTTGAATCTTGTGACTGGGTTTCAGGCAGACTGAAACCCGGACACATTATTCAGACTAGGCTGTAGCTCCCTGAGTAACCAAGATAGTCACACACAAATCTGTTGCCACCCAGGAGCTGTGGGCGGCTGTCTGGGACAGATTCGGCATTACTGGGGGGGGCAAGCAATTTGGCTACATCCACTGTTCACTGCTGCACGCTATGTGCACTGCTTTTCTACTCTCCATGGGGCACCCAAAGGTGTGCCAGGCTGCTAAAGTGTTTGGTTTAAAGAAAAGGTGGCAACCTTCATCAAAGTCCCACTTACTTTGGAATCCCCCTTAAATAAGAGGGCTCTGGGCACATGGTATAATCAAGCAGGGCAATCTGGGGAGGGCTCTGGGCACACAGCAGAGGAAACAGGCAGGGCAATACTAGGATCTGGGCACAAAACAGTCCCGGGTCCTCACAGGTTCTGGCATAGGGTTGCCACCTGTCTGGGATTCACCCGGACAGTCTGGATTTTGATTCATGTGTCCAGGATTCAGACTTCCTGAAACCCGGACACATTATTCAGACTAGACTGTGGCCCCCCAACTTAGACATGCCTGGGCACACCCTAATCACCCAGTGTGGTTCCCTCTGCTGTCTGTGTTGCACACACCTACAGCATGCTCCCTGACTAACCAGGTACGACAACCACCAAGTGCATGGGCTGCCTTCCTCCCTTCTATCTCCTGCCTCTGAGCGAGTGAGTGCACTATGGTAAGGGGGGACTCAGATGTAAGGGGTGCTCTGTGGACTCTGATGTAAGGGGGGCTTTGGGAACCATGATTTAAGGGGGGATGCCAACAATTCTGATGTAAGGGGGGCTTTGGGAACCATGATTTAAGGGGGAATGCCAACAATTCTGATGTAAGAGGGGCTTTGGGAACCATGATTTAAGGGGGAATGCCAACAATTCTGATGTAAGGGGGGCTTTGGGAACCATGATTTAAGGGGGAATGCCAACAATTCTGATGTAAGGGGGGCTTTGGGAACCATGATTTAAGGGGGAATGCCAACAATTCTGATGTAAGGGGGGCTTTGGGAACCATGATTTAAGGGGGAATGCCAACAATTCTGATGTAAGGGGGGCTTTGGGAACCATGATTTAAGGGGGAATGCCAACAATTCTGATGTAAGAGGGGCTTTGGGAACCATGATTTAAGGGGGAATGCCAACAATTCTGATGTAAGGGGGGCTTTGGGAACCATGATTTAAGGGGGAATGCCAACAATTCTGATGTAAGGGGGGCTTTGGGAACCATGATTTAAGGGGGAATGCCAACAATTCTGATGTAAGGGGGGCTTTGGGAACCATGATTTAAGGGGGAATGCCAACAATTCTGATGTAAGGGGGGCTTTGGGAACCATGATTTAAGGGGGAATGCCAACAATTCTGATGTAAGGGGGGCTTTGGGAACCATGATTTAAGGGGGAATGCCAACAATTCTGATGTAAGGGGGGCTTTGGGAACCATGATTTAAGGGGGAATGCCAACAATTCTGATGTAAGGGGGGCTTTGGGAACCATGATTTAAGGGGGAATGCCAACAATTCTGATGTAAGAGAGGGCTTTGGGAACCATGATTTAGGGCAGGGATCTCCAAACTATGGCCCTCCAGCTGTTGAGGAACTACACGTCCCATGAGGCATTGTAAAACTCTGACATTCACAAACATGACTAGGGGCATGATGGGAATTGTAGTTCCTAAACATCTGGAGGGCCATAGTTTGAAGACCCCTGAGGGGGAATGGTAACAATTCTGATGTAAGTGGGGACTTTGGTGAAACCCTCTTACGTCAGAGTTCCACAGCGTTCCCCCTTAAAAAATAAAAAAATTAATTGCCATGTGCCGCTGTTCAGATTTGGCTTGAACGAAAGGTGGGAACCCTAGCCCGATCCCGCCAGGAAGCCGACACTACACACGGCTGGCTAATCACTGTCAGCGAGACATTTCCCGATCCGCAGTCTCCCATACCGGGAAATGTGTCCCTGCCTGTGATTAGTCGGGTGCAGTGTCGGCTTCTTGGCGGGATCGGGCATGTGGGGTGTTGAACGCCCCCCGAGCCCATTCCTATTAATGTGCCCATCAAAGTCCCCTTTCAACCCTTCGCCATACAACTCTCGGAGGGCAGGAAGAGGCAATGAAAAGATATTTGCCTACTGGCTTGATTTGCCTAAACAAATGAAGATGCTGCTGAAGTGTCTTAGAAGTACATTTATCCTGTAATATGTCTGCCCCCCGATGAATAAGGAACCCAGACCTATTGTGTAAAGTCTGTGACGTGTGTAGGACAGACTGAATTATTTATGTTCCTGATGAGGATATAAACAATAACCGTCACCCCAGAGCGGGTGAGACGAAACCCGTTTCTCCACCTTGGTTCCGTCTAATGTTATCTGATCAGAGGGTGTGATGTACATACAATAGGCTCTGTTGCAATGCTGTACATAGCTGTGTCCTTGGTGACCCCGCTGGCACCTACAGGTGGCAAATGACTTATCAATAAACTGGATGGCATGCAGATAACTGCAATGTTTTATTTGTCCAATTGGCAAGGAACTAGGGTTGCCACCTTTTGTTCAAGCCAAACCCGAACACTTTAGTGGCACATGGCAATTAATTTTTTAACGGGGGAACGCTGTGGAACTCTGATATAAGGGGGTTTCACCAAAGCCTCCACTTATTATATTATTATTATACACGATTTATATAGCGCCAACAGTTTACGCAGCACTTTACAATGCATAGGGGGGGACAACACAATTACAGTACAATACAAAAGGTACACAAGGGCCCGGCTTGTAGAGCTTACATTCTAAAGGAAGGGGGTGGTGGTACAAAAGGTAATAGCTGCAGAGAATGATTTGATGGAGGTGGCATCAGAATTGTTACTATTACTTTTACTATTGTTACTTACATCAGAATTGTTACTATTACTTTTACTATTAATTGTTACTTACATCAGAATTGTTACTATTACTTTTACTATTAATTGTTACTTACATCAGAATTGTTACTATTACTTTTACTATTAATTGTTACTTACATCAGAATTGTGAGTATTCCCCCTTAAATCATGGTTCCCAAAGCCCCCCTTATTTCAGAGTCCACAGAGCACCCCTTACATCTGAGTCCCCCCTTACCATAGTGCACTCACTCGCTCAATGGCAGGAGATAGAAGGGAGGAAGGCAGCCCATGCACTTGGCGGTTGTTGTACTAGGTTAGTTAGGGAGCATACTGTAGGTGTGTGCAACCCAGACAGCAGAGGGAACCACACTGGGTGATTAGGGTGTGCCCAGGCATGCCTAAGTTGGGGGGGGGGGGGCACAGTCAGGGCAGGACTTAGGGTGGTGGGGGCCCCTGGGCTTGTGTCACTTTCGGGCCCTACCTTCTATACGTTACCGTATTTATCAGCATATAACACGCGCCGGTGTATAACACGCACCCCAAGTTAAGGAGGGAATTTTAAGGAAAAAAAACTTTTAGATGGGAAGTTTAAGGAAAAAAACTTACATTTAAAAGCCCATCAATGCAGCCTTATCAGTGTCCATCTGCAGCCTTGCCCATCCATCTGCAGCCTTGTCCAGTGTCATTGCAGCCTCATCAGTGTCCATCTGCAGCCTTGTCCATCCATCTGCAGCCTTGTCCAGTGTCATTGCAGACTTTTCAGTGTCATTTGAAGCCTTGTCAGTGTAGCCTTGTCATTTGCAGCCTTGCTCCAGAGTCCCGTTTATCTCGGTGGCTCTCGGGTCTTCTTGGTGGCTCTCGGTCCCTCTCAGCGGCTCTCGGGTCCTCTTGCAGTCCCTAGCAGAGCCAAGAGTAGCCGAGTGTACTCGGCTCGGGCTCACAGTCACGCCCAGTCCCTGTGTTATGTCCATCATAGGGCAGGACTGGGCGTGACTGTGAGCGGAGCGGAGCCGAGTACACTCGGCTATATATCTTGGCAGGGGCCTGCGGGGTCCCCTATTGGCCGGGGGCCCATGGGTGTGAGCCCAGTCAAGCCCAATGGTAAGTCCAGCCCTGGGCACAGTCTAGTCTCAATAATGTGTCCGGGTTTCAGGGAGTCTGAATCCTGGACACATGAATCAAAACCCGGACTGTCTGAGTGAATCCTGGACAGGTGACAACCCTTCAAGGAATGCCACTGACCATAATACAATGGAAAAACACATGTGTGGGAGTCAGCAGGGCTGCACACCCCAAAAAAAACACAAAAATGGAAGGATTCCCCTAGGGTTTTTTTTTTCAGCAGCAGAATAAACATCAACCTAATTAATATTTTAATTTAATACAGACATGGATTTTACCACCACGCCCTGAACAATCGCTTAGTACCATACACCCTTGCCTGCTCAGGCATCTTATACCTCACAAGTCAAAAAGAGAAGAGAAAAAGAGAAGGCGCACCGGCCTTGTGCATTATCCTTTAGGCACATGTTTTTTGAAGAAATAAAACAGAAAACTACTCACAAACGATCGTATAAAATATTGCAGGAGGACAGTACAAGTAGTCATCAAATAGCAGCATCCAATACTAGACGAACGGGACTCTCCAGAGGTCGCAACACTCACCACCCGCTGACGCGTTTCGAGAGGACCAACCCCCTCTTCTTCAGAGCTCAGTAGTGGGCTCTCCTTCAGCAGTCCCTGGATCTTATACCTCACCATTGGTCACCCAATAAGCATAGCTCCCAACTGTCCCCGATTTCGAGGGACTGTCCCTGATTTGGAGCAATGTCCCTCTGTCCCTTTTTCCCCCTCATTTGTCCCTCATTTTGGTCTGATCTATATATATACAGTACAGACCAAAAGTTTGGACACACCTTCTCATTCAAAGAGTTTTCTTTATTTTCATGACTATGAAAATTTTAGATTCACACTGAAGGCATCAAAACTATGAATTAACACATGTGGAATTATATGTTGAACAACTGAAAATATGTCTTATATTCGAAGGTCTTCAAAGTAGCCACCTTTTGCTTTGATTACTGCTCCGCACACTCTTGGCATTCTGTTGATGAGCTTCAAGAGGTCGTCACCTGAAATGACTTTCACTTCACAAGTGTGCCCTGTCAGGTTTAATAAGTGGGATTTCAAGCCTTATAAATGGGGTTGGGACCATCAGTTGTGTTGTGCAGGAGGTGGATACAGTACACAGCTGATAGTCCTACTGAATAGACGGTTAGAATTTGTATTATGGCAAGAAAAAAGCAGCTAAGTAAAGAAAAACGAGTGGCCATCATTACTTTAACCACTTTCAGACCGGACCATTTTGCTGGTCAAAGACCAGACCACTTTTTGCGATTCGGCACTGCGTCGCTTTAACTGACAATTGCGCGGTCGTGCGACGTGGCTCCCAAACAAAATTGACGTCCTTTTTTCCCCACAAATAGAGCTTTCTTTTGGTGGTATTTGATCACCCCTGCGTTTTTTATTTTTTGCGCTATAAACAAAAATGGAGCGACAATTTTGAAAAAAACGCATTATTTTTTACTTTTTGTTATAATAAATATCCCCCAAAAATATATAAAAAAACATTTTTTTCCCTCAGTTTAGGCCGATACGTATTCTTCTACATATTTTTGGTAAAAAAAATCGCAATAAGCGATTATTGATTGGTTTGCGCAAAAGTTATAGCGTTTACAAAATAGGGATAGTTTTATAGCATTTTTATTAATAATTTTTTATTATTTTTTTTTTACTAGTAATGGCGGCGATCAGCGATTTTTATTGTGACTGCGACATTGTGGGGGACCCATCGGACATTTTTGACACATTTTTGGGACCATTGTCATTTATACAGTAATCACTGCTATATAAATGCAGTGATTCCTGTGTAAATGACACTGGCAGTGAAGGGGTTAACCAGTTGGTGGCAGTGTAGGGGTTAAGTGTTCCTAGGGGTGTGTTACTAACTGTGGGGGGGGGGTTGGGCTCTCATTTAGTGAACACTGATCTCTGCTCCAATCACATGAAGCAGAGATCAGCGTCACTAGTTGCTAGGCAGAATGGAGAAATGCTCCATTCAGCCGTCCCGTGAGACGATCGCGGGTATGCCTGCGGCGATCGAGTCCACGGGTCCCGCGACCGGACTCACGGGGGTCCCGACCGGCGCGGGAGCGCGCCGCTGGCGGCACGCTCCCAATGGCAGGGCGGCATTGAAGATTGGACGTACATGTATGCCAATATGCCTGCCCGTGCCATTCTGTCGACGTGCATCGTCGTGCGCTGGTCGGGAAGTGGTTAAGAAATTAAGGTCAGTCAGTCCGAACAATTGGGAAAACTTTGAAAGTGTCCCCAAGTGCAGTGGCAAAAACAATCAAGCGCTACAAAGAAACTGGCTGACATGAGGACCGCCCCAGGAAAGGAAGACCAAGAGTCACCTCTGCTATGGACGATAAGTTCATCCGAGTCACCAGCCTCAGAAATCGCAGGTTAACAGCAGCTCAGATTAGAGAACAGGTCAATGACACACAGAGTTCTAGCTGCAGACACATCTCTAGAACAACTGTTAAGAGGCGACTGTGTGAATCAGGCCTTCATGGTAAAATAGCTGCTAGGAAACCATTGCTGAGGACAGGCAACAAGCAGAAGAGACTTGTTTGGGCTAAAGAACACAAAGAATGGACATTAGACCAGTGGAAATCTGTGCTTTGGTCTGATGAGTCCAAGTTTGAGATCTTTGGTTCCAACCACCGTGTCTTTGTGCAATGCAGAAGAGGTGAATGGATGGACTCTACATGCCTGGTTCCCACCGTGAAGCATGGAGGAGGAGGTGTGATCGTGTGGAGGTGCTTTGCTGGTGACACTGTTGGGGATTTATTCAAAATTGAAGGCATACCGAACCAGCATGGCTACCACAGCATCTTGCAGCGGCATGCTATTCCATCCGGTTTGCGTTTAGTTGGTCCATCATTTATTTTTCAACAGAACAATGACCCCAAACACACCTCCAGGCTGTGTAAGGGCTATTTGACCAAGAAGGAGAGTGATGGGGTGCTGCGCCAGATGACCTGGCCTCCACAGTCACCGGACCTGAACCCAATCGAGATGGTTTGGGGTGAGCTGGACCGCAGAGTGAAGGCAAAAGGCCCAACAAGTGCTAAGAATCTCTGGGAACTCCTTCAAGACTGTTGGAAAGTCATTTCGGGTGACTACCTCTTGAAGCTCATCAACAGAATGCCAAGAGTGTGCGGAGCAGTAATCAAAGCAAAAGGTGACTACTTTGAAGACCTTCGAATATAAGACATATTTTCAGTTGTTTCACACTTTTTTGTTCAGTATATAATTGGACATGTGTGAATTCATAGTTTTGATGCCTTCAGTGTGAATCTACAATTTTCATAGTCATGAAAATAAAGAAAACTCTTTGAATGAGAAGGTGTGTCCAAACTTTTGGTCTGTACTGTATATAAAACGCAGTTTTTATCTTTCAAAAAGTGTATCCCAGTGCTAAATCTTTCATCTGAATTCTAGATTGCTACATTTGTAAATTTTAAAAGCCAATATAAAGGAATAATAGTGGTAAAAAAAAAAGCCCTTGTGGATTTAACCACTTTCAGACCGGACCAATTTGCTGGTCAAAGACCAGACCACTTTTTGCGATTCAGCACTGCGTCGCTTTAACTGACAATTGCGCGGTCGTGCGACGTGGCTCCCAAACAAAATTAACGTCCTTTTTTTCCCACAAATAGAGCTTTCTTTTGGTGGTATTTGATCACCTCTGCGGTTTTTATTTTTTGCGCTATAAACAAAAATAGAGCGATAATTTTGAAAAAAACGCATTATTTTTTACTTTTTGTAATAATAAATATCCCCCAAAAATATATAAAAAAAACATTTTTTTCCCTCAGTTTAGGCCGATACGTATTCTTCTACATATTTTTGGTAAAAAAAATCGCAATAAGCGATTATTGATTGGTTTGCGCAAAAGTTATAGCGTTTACAAAATAGGGATAGTTTTATAGCATTTTTATTAATAATTTTTTATTATTTTTTTTTTTACTAGTAATGGCGGCGATCTGCGATTTTTATTGTGACTGCGACATTGTGGGGGACCCATCGGACATTTTTGACACATTTTTGGGACCATTGTCATTTATACAGTAATCACTGCTATATAAATGCAGTAATTCCTGTGTAAATGACACTGGCAGTGAAAGGGTTAACCAGTGGGTGGCAGTGTAGGGGTTAAGTGTTCCTAGGGGTGTGTTACTAACTGTGGGGGGGTTGGGCTTTCATTTAGTGTACACTGATCTCTGCTCCAATCACATGGAGCAGAGATCAGCGTCACTAGTTGCTAGGCAGAATGGAAAAATTTTGTTTATACAGCATTTCCTCCATTCGGCCGCTCCGTGAGACGATCGCGGGGATGCCCGCGGCGATCGAGTCCGCGGGTCCCGCGACCGGACTCACGGGGGTCCCGACCAGCGCGGGAGCGCGCCGCCGGCGGCGCGTTCCCGATGGCACGGCGGCAACGAATATTGGACGTACATGTACGCCAATATGCCTGCCCGTGCCATTCTGTCGACGTACATCGTCGTGCGCTGGTCGGGAAGTGGTTAATGAACCTTTTTGTGGTTAATTCTCCTTTAAAGGGGTGTGGCAAGGGGCGTGTCTTATGCCTACATACATTTGCTAGTAGGTGTCCCTTCATCTTTAAATGTTGGGAGGTATGCAATAAGGGGCTTATTCATCACCAAGGTAATTTTTTCCACCTTTTTATTTTTATTTTATTTATTTATTTATTTTTTACATTTTATTATTCAGCTCACATTTTTATTTTTTTTGCTACACTATGCAGCACCAGTTTTTTTATACATTTTATTGCTATTTTATTTTGAACCAAATTTTTTCTTTTTTTTTTTTCTTTCACACCAGTTTTTTTGTGCTACCGTTAGATTTCATCCAAACACATTTGGATTTGGATTTTGGATTTTATCATTCAATGCATTTATATCACATTAGTTCCCTGCACTTCCATTTACTTTTACTATGGTAGAGAACTATAACGACCATGTCATCACATCAGTGGTGCGATATTTTTGTTTACAAAGAAACCAATAATCAAAAAGTAAAAATTTAAAATTAAATGGATACATCAAATAAAAATCCAAAATTAGATTATCATAATACTTATTTGGGTTTCAGCTAGTCTGATGTTAAACAAGAAGTACCAAATATTCATATAATCTTTATTCATTAAGACTTCTGAATTACAGTGCCTTGCAAAAGTATTCACCCCCCTTGGCTTTTTACCTATTTTGATACATTACAGCCTTTAGTTCAATGTTTTTTTTAATCTGAAGTATATGTGATGGATCAGAACACAATAGTCTAAGTTGGTGAAGTAAAATTAGAAAAATATATACATAAAACTATCTTTCAGAAATAAAAAAGCAATAATTGGCATGTGCGTATGTATTCACCCCCTTTGTTATGAAGCCCATAAAAAGCTCTGGTGCAACCAATTACCTTCAGAAGTCACATAATTAGTGAAATGATGTCCACCTGTGTGCAATCTAAGGGTCACATGATCTGTCATTACATACACACACCTTTCTGAAAGGCCCCAGAGGCTGCAACACCTAAGCAAGAGGCACCACTAACCAAACACTGCCATGAAGACCAAGGAACTCTCCAAACAAGTAAGGGACAATGTTGTTGAGAAGTACAAGTCAGGGTTAGGTTATAAAAAAAAATCCAAATCTTTGATGATCCCTAGGAGCACCATCAAATCTATCATATCCAAATGGAAAGAACATGGCACAACAGAAAACCTGCCAAGAGACGGGCGCACACCAAAACTCACGGAGCGGGCAAGGAGGGCATTAATCAGAGAGGCAGCAGAGAGACCTAAGGAAACCCTGGAGGAGCTGCAGAGACTGGAGTATCTGTACATAGGATGAAAATAAGCCGTATGCTCCATAGAGTTGGGCTTTACGGCATAGTGGCCAGAAGAAAGCCATTACTTTCAGCAAAAAACAAAATGGCGAGTTTTGAGTTCGCGAAAAGGCATGTGGGAGACTCCCAAAATGTATGGAGGAAGGTGCTCTGATCTGATGAGACTAAAATTTAACTTTTTGGGCCTTCAAAGAAAACGCTATGTCTGGCGCAAACCCAACACATCACATCACCCAAAGAACACCATCCACACTGTGAAACATGGTGGTGGCAGCATCATGCTGTGGGGATGTTTTTCAGCAGTCGGGACTGGGAAACTGGTCAGAGTTGAGGGAAAGATGGATGGTGCTAAATACAGGGATATTCTTGAGCAAAACCTGTACCACTCTGTGTGTGATTTGAGACTAGAACGGAGGTTCACCTTCCAGCAGGACAATGACCCCAAACACACTGCTAAAGCAACACTTGATTGGTTTAAGGGGAAACATGTAAATGTGTTGGAATGGCCTAGTCAAAGCCCAGACCTCAATCCAATAGAAAATCTGTTATTATTTTATTTTATTTATTTATTTATTTTCCATTCCATTTTTATAAATTTTTCAGTTTCTATATTTTGACTTATTAATTGCATATTCTCTTTTTTTTATATTAGCATTTCTGTAGTGTGTTGTTTTTTTTTTTCTCTAGCACTTGTATTTTTAAATGCATGTATTTGATTATGGCCCCACCCCCTGACAGACTATAAAGATACTGCCCCGTGCCTACACTTCCTATGCTTGAGAAAGGAGTACCACTATTCTCTTAATTTATAGCGCGAATACTCGGAAACGCGTTGCATATCTGTGACGTCATAGCCCGGCGCCATGCTTCACTGTGCTTCCCAAGCCTCGTTCTGGCTTCCAATACACGGCGGCCGTGTTATACCAACAAAAACGCGGAGGCCGTTCGGGCAATACGGACAAACACAATATAGCTGGTGACAGGTGCTGGCATCAGACCCATCCCCGGAACCCACACCTGGTCACGTGAATCCTCCGCTGATCTCATTTAAAAACTTGGTGTGCTATTGTTGGAAGAAAAAAGGAGCAACTGCTGTGTCTCACCATCTCCATCCTCACTGGATCTGATGTGCTACCAGTTGTATATGGACCTGCTGTGACTTGTAGTCCATCTCCTCCCTTCCTGTCCTTCCTGTCCACAGACCCACCTGAACGCAATGTTGCAGTCTTTCGTGTGAGTGGATATTTTCTTTCTGTAATAAATGCTATTTTGATATATATATATATATATATATATATATATATATATATATATATATATTCAGAGGCGCCCCTCTCCTTGGTTTTTCTCACTCTTCTGGACCTTGCTTCTGGTCTTTTCGGTGGCAGCCCTGACAGACTTATGTATATATATATATATATATATATATATATATATATATATATATATATACCAACCTCTGCCCCCTTGGACTATTAGGAACTATTTAACCACTTGCAGACCGGACCATTTTGCTGGTCAAAGACCAGACCACTTTTTGCAATTCGGCACTGCGTCGTTTTTAACTGACAATTGCGCGGTCGTGCGACGTGGCTCCCAAACAAAATTGACGTCCTTTTTTTCCCACAAATAGAGCTTTCTTTTGGTGGTATTTGATCACCTCTGCGGTTTTTATTTTTTGCGCTATAAACAAAAATAGAGCGACAATTTTGAAAAAAACGCATTATTTTTTACTTTTTGTTATAATAAATATCCCCCAAAAATATATAAAAAAAAATTTTTTTCCCTCAGTTTAGGCCGATACGTATTCTTCTACATATTTTTGGTTAAAAAAAATCGCAATAAGCGATTATTGATTGGTTTGCGCAAAAGTTATAGCGTTTACAAAATAGGGATAGTTTTATAGCATTTTTATTAATAATTTTTTATAATTTTTTTTTTACTAATAATGGCGGCGATCAGCGATTTTTATTGTGACTGCGACATTGTGGGGGACCCATCGGACATTTTTGACACATTTTTGGGACCATTGTCATTTATACAGTAATCACTGCTATATAAATGCAGTGATTCCTGTGTAAATGACACTGGCAGTGAAAGGGTTAACCAGTGGGTGGCAGTGTAGGGGTTAAGTGTTCCTAGGGGTGTGTTACTAACTGTGGGGGGGTTGGGCTTTCATTTAGTGAACGCTGATCTCTGCTCCAATCACATGGAGCAGAGATCAGCATCACTAGTTGCTAGGCAGAATGGAGAAATGTTGTTTACACAGCATTTCCTCCATTCGGCCGCTCCGTGAGACGATCGCGGGGATGCCCGCGGCGATCGAGTCCGCGGGTCCCGTGACCGGACTCGCGGGGGTCCCGACCAGCGCGGGAGCACGCCGCCGGCGGCGCGCTCCCGATGCCAGGGCGGCATTGAATATTGGACGTACCTGTACGCCAATATGCCTGCCCGTGCCATTCTGTCGACGTACATCGTCGTGCGCTGGTCGGGAAGTGGTTAATGAGGTATTGTTGCATTGCGCCTTTTTACTTGTTTAACGTTCAATAGAAAATCTGTGGTCAGACTTAAAGATTACTGTTCACGAGCACAAACTCATAGAGATGTATCCAAAGCGACTTGGAGCTGTGATAGCCACAAAAGGCGGCTCTACAAAGTATTGACTTTAGGGGGGTGAATAGTTATGCACATTGACTTTTTTCTGTTATTTTGTCCTATTTTCAGGGATATGCAATTAGCGGACCTCCAGCTGTTGCAGAACTACAAGTCCCATGAGGCATAGCAAGACTCTGACAACCACAAGCATGACACCCAGAGGCAGAGGCATGATGGGACTTGTAGTTTTGAAACAGCTGGAGGTCCGCTAATTGCATATCCTTGTCCTATTTGTTGTTTGCTTCACAATTAAAAAAAAAAAAAAAAATCTTCAAAGTTGTTCTGTAAATTAAATGTAAAATAAAAATGTTTACAGGTTACATGTTTTGAGTTACAGAGGAGGTCTAGTGCTAGAATTATTGCTCTCATTCTAACGTTTGCGGCCATACCTCACATGTGTGGTTTGAACATCGTTTTCATATGCGAGCGCTACTTACGCTTCTGCGATCGAGCACGCAGGGATGGGGGCGCTATAAATTTTTTTATTGTTAATTTTACTTTCATTTTTCTGGTTTGATTTTTTATTTTTTTTGTTCACTGTTATTCCTATTACAAGAAATGTAAACATCCCTTGTTAGCCCTTGTACACACGATCAGAGATTCCGACGGAATGTGTCCGATCGGACCGCTTTGTCGGATATTCCGACTGTGTGTGGTCTCCATCGGACTGTTTCCGTCGGAGTATCTGACGGACCAAGTTTTCCAACTTGTTGGTAAAATTTTCCGACAAAATGCTCCGATCGGACATACTCCGATCATGTGTAGAGAATTCCGATCGGACAAAGTGCCACGCATGCTCAGATCAAATTCCTGCACCAAAGCTATTGGCTACTAGCCTGAACGTAGTCCCATCGTAATGAAATAACGTCATCACGTCGCATTTTCCGACAACTTTGTCCGACCGTGTGTATACAACAGTTTCGGACAAAATCCGACGGATTAGGTTGTCGGAATGTCCGACCGTGTGTACAAGGGCTAATAGGAATATGGCATGACAGGTCCTCTTTACAGCGAGATATGGAGGTCAATAAGTCCCCACATCTCGCCTCTAGGCTGGGAAGCCTGAAATGCCACACCAAAAAAAAGATCTCAGCTTCCCAGCCAAGGTGATGGCATTGTTTCAAATGCAGAGGCCGGGCCGGTTTCGCCTCCGAACGACCATAGAGTCTCAAGGAAAGAAAAGGTGTAGGACGGCAATGCTGTGTGAAGTTTGTTGTGCCACATCCAATATCAAGACTACAAAAATAGGGAAACCCCTGGTGGTGGACGTTTAGAGGCACGTACAAGCATAGACTATAGTAAGAAAGGTTTGTTTATTTATTAAATTGATATAAAAACATATATAAATAAAAATACAAAGGATTTATACAAATCACGACAACTTATATAGTACAGTAGGCCAAGTCACCTATACAAGGTAAAATCGGCTACAGAGTTGTTCACCCTACGCGTTTCGGAGCTAGTATAGTCTCCTTCTTCAGGGGTGGAGAAACAGCACGAAATCTAATTCTAGTGAAGAATATAAATGACAAGGTATTAGAACAGAAACCTGGTGGAACAAAAGTAGTCATATCTTGATGTATTGGTTGGTACTCACATAGCCAGATAAGGTATCGTGTAAATGTAAAACGATGTTTAGCTAAAAACAACAGACCAAATAGATGGAATATGTGTGTTCCCAGTATCCAAGGATCTCGAAGAAAAGGGGTGGTAATATACCTTTCCTTCGAGAGCCTTGGATACTGGGAACACACATATTCCATCTATTTGGTCTGTTGTTTTTAGTTAAACAGGACTTGAATTCTGATTGTGGAGGGGCTATTAACATCTGATGGGGGGGGGGGGGGGTGCTCTGGACTTCTTATAATTATTATGAGAATAGCACAATTATATACCAGGTGTAAAGGAGGGCCGCACATCGCTGATATCATCCATAAGAAACGTTACTGGAAACTGCTCAGACAGAACACCATGGCAGAACCAATAAAGTTTCTTGTGGATAATAGCCCCCTTTTCAGACTTGCATCATCTGCTATAGGAGTGTGAGTGGCATAGGTGTGCATAGGGTTGCCACCTTTTCTTCAAGCCAAACCCGAACACTTTTTTTTGGCAGTAAACACTATAGGATTATAAAAGACCTGGGGGAGTAGTAATGTAGCACACGGAGTGCGCCAGTGGGTGTGGCCAAATTGCTCTTGCTGACATCATCGCCCAACAGATTTGTGTATGTCTATCTCGGCTACTTGGCGCGCCACAGCCTGGTCTAAATAATGTGTCTGGGTTTCAGGTGGACTGAAACCCGGACACATGATTCAAAACCCGAACTGTCCGTGTGAATGCTGGACAGGTGGCAACCAGGGCAGGACTTAGAGTGGTGGGGGCCCCTGGGCTTGATTAATTTTCGGGCCCTACCTTCTATATATATTACCGTATTTATCGGCATATAACACGCACCGGCGTATAACATACCCTCCGTTTAGGAGGGAATTTTAAGGAAAAAACTTACATTTAAATGCCCATCAATGCAGCCTTATCAGTGTCCATCTGCAGCCTTGCCCATCCATCTGCAGCCTTGTCAGTGTAGCCTTGTCATTTGCAGCCTTGTCATTGCAGTCTTGAAGTTTAAAAATGGCGCCGCCGAGATACAGAGTCCTGTGTATCTCGGGTCTTCTCGCAGTCCCGAGCGGAGCCGAGTGTGCTTGGCTCACAGTCACGCCCAGTCCCTTTGTTATGTCCATCATAGGGCGGGACTGGGCGTGACTGTGAGCGGAGCTGAGCCGAGTACACTCGGCTATGTATCTCTGCGGGGCCCCCTATTGGGTGGGGCCCATTGGCTTGAGCCCAGTCAAGCCCAATGGTAAGTCCAGCCCTGGTGGCAACCCTAGGTGTGCACAGCCTATTGCATTAGGCTATGCACCCCAAAGCTAAAACACATTTGCCTGTGTGTGCATGTGTCTATATACTGGCGGTGTCATCAGTGCAATGGATGGTGTCAGTAGGGCAGCAGGGTGGCGTCAGTAGTTTACATTTTTATTATTTCATTTTTTTATTTTTATTTTACAATTTCTTTAAGAGCCCTGCTAGGGGGCTTAGTGAAATATCAGGGGTCTAAACAGAGGGAATCTGCGCCACACGGAGTGATTAGGGTGTTTCCAGGCACACCCTCTGCTCACACCTATGAACACGCACCACCGATTTGGTGTAAAATGAATACAGCATTTCATAACAAGAACATCATACCAACAGTCAGACATAGTGATGGTAGCATGATGGTCTGGGGCTGCTTTGCAGCTTCAGGACCTGGACGACTTACCATAATTGATGGAACCATGAATTCTGAGCTCTATCAGAAAATCTTGAAGGAGAATGTCCGGCCATCAGTTCCTGACCTCAAGCTAAAGTGCACTTAAGTTATGCAGCAAGGCAACCTCCAAATGGTTCAAACAAAGCAAAATTTAGGTTTTGCAGTGGCCTAGTCAAAAGCTGGACTTAAATCCAATTGAGATGCTGTATCATGACCTACACCAGGGGTCTCAAACTGGTGGCCTTCCAGTTGTTGCGAAACTATAAGTCCCATCATGCCTCTGCCTGTGGGAGTCATGCTTGTAACTGTTGTCCTTGCAATGCTTCATGGGACTTGTAGTTTTGCAACAGCTGGAGGGCCACCAGTTTGAGACCCCTGCCTTACACAGACCTTTCATGCTGGAAATAAAACAATTCCGCAAAGAAGAGTGGGCCAAAATTGCTCCACAGTGATGTAAAAGACTCATTGCCAGTTATCGCAAACACTTGATTGCAGTTGTTGCTGCCAAGGGTGGCACAACCAGTTTCTAGGTTTAGGGAGCAATTACTTTTTCACATAAAGCCAGGCAGGTTTGGACAGATTTTTTGCCTTAATAAATGAAACCATCATTTAAAAACTCAATTTTGTATTTACTCGGGTTATCTTTATGTAATAAAATGTATTTGATGATCTGAGTCATGACAAATATGCAAAAAAAAATTAAAAAAAAAATCATAAAGGGGGCAAATACTTTTTCACAGCATTGTATGTTTGGGAGTTTTGCTACATACACCAGAACTGAGCTATGAGAAAAATTTGCTGCCTTGTAATCACAGTATAAACTGCAAGTTATATTGGTGTCACAGTCAGGGGTCAGGTTTAGAGACCAGTAGCTATGGCAATGGAGAGACTTCCACCGACCAGCAGGATAATAATAATAAACTTTATTTTATACAGCACCATTAACCACTTCAGCCCCGGACCATTTTGCTGGCCAAAGACCAGACCACTTTTTGCGATTCGGCACTGCGTCGCTTTAACTGACAATTGTGCGGTCGTGCGACATGGCTCCCAAACAAAATTGACATCCTTTTTTTTCCCCACAAATAGAGCTTTCGTTTGGTGGTATTTGATCACCTCTGCGGTTTTTATTTTTTGCGCTATAAACAAAAATAGAGCGACAATTTTGAAAAAAATTCATTATTTTTTACTTTTTGTTATAATAAATATCCCCCAAAAATATGTAAAAAAAACATTTTTTCCCTCAGTTTAGGCCGATACGTATTCTTCTACATATTTTTGGTAAAAAAGCAATAAGCGATTATTGATTGGTTTGCGCAAAAGTTATAGCGTTTACAAAATAGGGGATAGTGGCATTCTTATTAATAATTTTTTTTTTTTACAAGTAATGGCGGCGATCAGCGATTTTTATTGTGACTGCAACATTATGGCGGACACATCAGACATTTTTGGGACCATTGTCATTTATACAGCAATCACTGCTATATAAATGCAGTGATTCCTGTGTAAATGACACTGGCAGTGAAGGGGTTAACCAGTGGGTGGCAGTGTAGGGGTTAAGTGTTCGTAGGGGTGTGTTACTAACTGTGGGGGGCTGAGCTTTACTTTAGTGAACACTGATCTCTGCTCCAATCACATGGAGCAGAGATCAGCGTCACTAGTTGCTAGGCAGAACGGGGAAATGCTGTTTACAACGGCATTTCCTCATTCAGCTGCCCCGTGAGACGATCGCGGGTATGCTCGCGGCGATCGAGTCCACGGGACCCATGACCGGACCCACGGGGGTCCCGACCAGCACGCGAGCGCGCCGCCGGCAGCGCACTCGCAATGGCAGGGCGGCAAATTTAAAGGGACGTACAGGTATGCCAATTTGCCTGCCCGTGCCATTCTGCCGACGTACATCAGCGTGCGCTAGTCGGGAACCGGTTAAAGGTAGCTTCTCAAAGCACTTTACAAGGAAAACAAGGATAGGTATACAAGCAGGTTACCTTGGCGGGTGATGTGGGCTCACCCAAGGTGCAGAGCCTAAGCACCAACCGGTGTTCACCAGAGCTCCTGATCGTGTAGATGAGTTTTGCTGCTTGTTAGTACCAAGTCATGGTCCTCAGGATCGACCCAGGCAAGCAAGTTGGGGTCCAGTAGCAGATATAGCAGGTAGGGATCAAGCAGAAGCATAGTCAGTAAACAAGCCAAAAATTCTGTAACACATGGTCGCAGGTTGGGATTAGGCAGAAGTGTAGTCAAGGAACAAGCCAAAGGTTGGTTACACAGTTACATAGTTAGTCAGGTTGAAACAAGACACAAGTTCATCTAGTTCAAGCATAAAAAAATATATATATATTGTACAATCCCATATACCCAATCCTATACCCACAGTTGATCCAGAGGAAGGCAAAGAAAACCTCAGAAAAGCAGGATCCAATTTGCTACAGCAGGGGAAAAAAAAATCCTTCCTGATCCCAGAGAGGCGATCAGATTTTCTCTGGATCAACTTTACCTATAAATGTTAGTACTCAGTTATATTATGTACATTTAGGAAAGTATCCAGGCCTTTCTTAAAGCAATCTACTGAGCTGGCCAGAACCACCTCTGGAGGGAGTCTATTCCACATCTCTTATTGTGAAGAAACCTTTCCGTATTTGGAGAGGAAATCTCTTTTCCTCTAGACGTAAAGCGTGCCCCCTTGTCCTCAGTGTTGACCGCAAAGTGAATAACTCAACACCAAGTTCACTATATGGACCCCTTATATATTTATACATGGTGATCATATCCCCCCTTAATCTCCACTTCTCAAGAGTGAATAAATTCAGTTCCTCTAATCTTCCCTCATAGCTGAGTTCCTCCATGCCTCTTATCGGTTTGGTTGCCCTTCTCTGCACTTTCTCCAGTTCCCCAATATCCTTTTTGATATTGTTACCTTTGTTGGTAATGAGTGGTAGGGGAGATGCAGACGGCAGCAGGAGTGACAAAAGCAAGATATTGGCTGGAGATAGCACAATAATCTGGCAAACAGGAGTTGCAGAGACATGGCTTAAATCAGGAAGTTCATGGGAGAAGAAAAGAGTTCAAGGTTCACCAAAAAACAACAGACAAGGAAAGAAAATCCAAACAATCAGACAGGGAGCTGTCCAGCATCTCAGGTGACTCGGCAAGAGACTTCGCCAGACGCGGCAGAGCTCATAGGTTCAGACTCGGGGTCCTGACAATTGGATTAACATTTGTAACTGAGTTACAGTGAAGTAAAGAGATAAAAACAAAAGAGAAACTATCTTCAACTAATGTGTATGGAAAGACAAGTAGCCTGTAAAGTGGGTGTAATTGCTATATTACTGTAGGCAGTTGGGCAACAGCTGTAAGCCTTACAATATGCTAGATTGAATTGAGTTTTGTGTGAAACTTATGCTCAGCCAACACCTGAGGAATTTCCTGACAGCAGCTGGTTCAGAATAGGAGTGCTGTTGGTCACGTATGGCAGTGGTGACCGGGAAGGCTCCTCTGTTGCATTGACTGTGTCGCCTGGGCACCCATGTATCATAGGCCCCAGAGGTGAGATGTCACTGGTTAGGAAGGGAACCTGTAACCACAGGATCATTGGAGGCCTCTGTAGCAAGGAGAACTAAGTACTCCTATCTAGGCCAAAGGCCTGAGAAACTGAACCAGTGAAGAGTTAAATATGAGGAACCCTTGGGACAAGGTTGGGTCGTCTACATCCAGGAACTGCCTTAACAGCCAGGAGCTAGAGGGACTGCTAATATAATTGGACACTGACTGCCAACTAGACCTGGCTGGCCGATATCAGTGTCCACACTCACTTAAAGGTAGCAAATTCCACCAATATTGTCCTGACACTAGTGGAATGAGCGGAGGCTGCTAAAAGGGAGGATTAGCTGCAAAATGTTACCTTTCAAACAGTTATCTTGTTTAGTCTGACCAGGCCAGTATATAAGAAGCTAGCATTTGACTTGGCCTGTTGAAAACCATGAAAGACTATCAAGTTTTGGCTAGAGTCAGCCTTTAAGGCCAGTTGAAGTCCTACATACCTTTACACATTTATAGGCCTTAGATTTGCCTTATATATGCCCTAGACATGCCTTAAAATACTTTTTTTGCCAGTGAAAATGCTGCTTTCCCTTCAGTGCCCTATGCTAGCAGAGCTGAGTAACAGCCACACCCCTCAGCATGTGTCCTCATGTACGGTAGACTTATATGTCAAAACAGGACTGATTACTGGGAGAACAAGGTCTAAAGCCCCTTACACACTATCAGTTTTTCTGCTGAGTTTTTCCTTCAGATTTACCAAAACTATATAATATGAGGTCAAACCTTAGGAGTTTCAATTTGTATGCAATCAGGCAGGCCCTTGCACTATATGTTTATGTTTTTGGTAAATCTGAAGGAAAAACTCAGCAGAAAAAATGATAGTGTGTATGGGGCATAATGCTGTGTACACATGACATGACTTTTCGACAGCAAAGGTCCGACGGAACAAATCTGTCAGACAATTTGATCCTGTGTGGGCTCCATCGGACCTTTTCTGTCCAAAAATCCGACAGACTTTAGAAATAGAATATGTTTCAAATTTTTTTTTTTACGGAACTCCGCCGGACCCAGTTCCTATCGAGAAATCCGCTCGTTTGTATGCTAGTCCGACGGACAAAAACCGACGCTAGGGCAGCTATTGGCTACTGGCTATGAACTTCCTTATTCTAGTCCAGTCGTACGTCATCACATTCGAATCCGTCGGACTTTGGTGTGATTGTGTGTGGCCAAGTTCATTCATTCGGAAAGTCAGTCGGGAAGACCGCTGGACCTAGTCCGTCGAAAAGTCCGGTCGTGTGTACGTGGCATTGCTCTGGTATCTATTGGACTGAAGACTGTCATATTTAGCTACTGTGTATAACTGCTGTAAGAGGAAAGTGGAGGTAAGATTAGGAAAATGTAGGTTGGTGATACCTCCAACTCCATATCTATTTCTGTGACTTCAGTTAGGCTTTAAACCGCATGAGACCATGAGTGCAAAATGGATAAATCAGAAAGCGCCATAGGAAAGAAGTGCTTGTACTATACTTTATGACAGCACCTGCCCCAGAACATTATGTACTGATAAGGAGCTTCCTGACCTGAATAATGATTCATAAAGCCACCAGTCCACATGTTTGTGTAGCAGTTGGACAATGACGCATGTACTAGAACTGTCTGTGAGACTGTGAGCAGAGATACAATTATCCTAAAGGTGTTATAAAAGGCAGCTTTGGTGGTTCTTTAAAATAGGCATTGGTATTTGTATGCGCCCAAAAACTCTATTTTAAAGGGTAATATGAAAAAAAGATTTACTCCTCTAGGGAGAGGACTTTAACATGGGCAGGTGGCCATACAAAGTATACATAATTAAATCAAGGTGAAAATACGTAATTTAATAATAATGAATAATTAAAATTAGCAATATTAGATACAATGCAAATAACATGTGTTTACAAACATAGAATAACGATTATAAAAAATACATATCCTGTTACACTGTATGCTTCCTCAATCCAACTGTATAACAGAACCCTACAGTGGACGGAAGGCAACGAACCCAACGCGTTTCGAGATCTTAACCTCCCTGGCGGTATGATTCATTCTGGTTTTAGGTGCTGAAAGCGGTACAATTATTTTGCATGGAAATTTGGCGTTTTATTTTGTAGTCCTGTAATTCTTAGGAATAACTCTCTTAAATCTGTTCAAACCAGAGTCTAGCAGACATCCCGGGTATGATAAAGTTTATAATATAATAAAGAATAAAAATTATTCAATAATGTAATCAAATCCTAAAACACTGAAAAAGGGACACGTTTTGGTTGCTATGGACAATCTCCAAATTCCAGGCAGAAAAAACAGTATTTATAATATAAAAGTGCATGCAGGGCACTGCACAGACCACTAGGGACAAAGGGGGGGTGTAATTTTTAATACAGTACTGTAATCTGTAAGATTACAGTGCTGTGTGTGCTTTGTGTCTTTTACTTTTTTGAATTTGCCGCCATTCTCCGCTCCCGTGCTCCGTAACGTCACAGGGAACGGAGCTCGGCGGCATTCGGCACTGTGAATCGAATGGAGGACAGCTCGATCACACAGCGCGGAGGACATCGCTGGATCCAGGGGACAAGGTAAGTAACTCTCCCTGTGTCCTCCCGGCATCCAGCAAAGCGATCCCGAGTCTGGCTCAGGGTTACCGCTCCTGTTAGTGAAATCCCAACCCGAGCCAGACTCGGGATTACCGCTAGGGGGTTAAATAAATAAACTCTCTTCATCAGGGGTATAAGTAAATTGCATCGAACAGAAAACAGGAAATCTAAAAACAGAATGACACAAAATTTAGTATCTATATTGATAAAAAAACAATTAAGTGAATATAAATAGGGAGTTACAGAAAAAAGAAAAGGGAAGAGGAGAGAGAAAAAATAAATAAAAAAAATTTTTCATACAAAATTATAACTATTTTATTTGTTTTGCAACAAAAAACGTCACTCACCGCTATAGTAGCCAAAATCATGGACAGTATAGAGGATGTAAATTAGTAAAAAAAGAGAAGCCCTCTATCAAGACCCTGGAAAATGTATTGCGTGACGTTCGCGGATTCCACTGGTTCACAATCCATTTTCCAGGGTCTTGATAGAGGGCTTCTCTTTTTTTACTAATGTACATCCTCTATACTGTCCAGATCATTGATTTTGGCTACTATAGCGGTGAGTGACGTTTTTTGTTGCAAAAGTGAGTACACCCCTCACATTTCTGTAAATCTTTTATTCTATCTTTTCATGTGACAACACTTAAGAAATGACACTTGGCTACAATGTAAAGTAGTGAGTGTACAGCTTGTATAACAGTGTAAATTTGCTGTCCCCTCAAAACAACTCAACACACAGCCATTAATGTCTAAAACTAGCCATTTTCCCTCTCCGGTGTCATGTGACTCGTTAGTGTTCCAAGGTCTCGGGTGTGAATGGGGAGCAGGTGTGTTAAATTTGGTGTCAAGCATGTGTGGCGGCAAACAGGTGAGGAGTACAAAGACAAGTGTATCTTGCCTACAGTCAAGCATGGTGGGGGGAGTGTCATGGTCTGGGTCCGACGGATTCGAACGCGATGACGTACGACCGGACTAGAATAAGGAAGTTCATAGCCAGTAGCCAATAGCTGCCCTAGCGTCCGTTTTTGTCCGTCGGATTAGCACACACACGAATGTATTTCTTGGGTCCAGCGGGAAAATTTAAAACATGTTCTATTTCTAAAGTCCACCGATTTTTGGCAAGCAAAGGTCCGATGGAGCCCACACACGACCGAATTGTCCGACGGACTCCTTCCGTCGGACCTTCGCTGTCAAAAAGTCCGGTCGTGTGTATGTGAAATAAGACCTAATAAGCAAAGGAAAAGTCCATATATAAACAGTGACTGTTGCCAGACCCGGTAGATTCAAAACATTAAATCCAAAATGATAAAAACTCTTCTCACTGAACGTGTCAATATCTTCATAAGTGACGATCCAAAATAAGTGATCAAGCACACCACCGGTCTCTATATGTGCTCACCTTACATGAAGACCCACCATAGGGTCTAATGGCACCTTCCCCTCAGATGCTGTTCCTCATAGTTTATGCGTCATAAGGGTATGAAAGAACTCAACATAGTGTTTTACAGTTTTAAAAACAACTTTTAATGAAATAAGCTGTATGCAACGCACTCTTCACTTTGATCGCATTCGGGAGCTGTTACTGAAGAACTGTCTGCCTCACGCCTGCCCCTCCTCTACAATGTGTAGTTGAACATACAAAACCTGTATGCAGAATTGTGGGTACAGAATGGGGTGAGGTCATACAGACTTTTGCAACTGCCCTTTCACCATTGTGTGCCACCTATCGCTCGAATACACCATAGGCGCATGCCACATTATATGAATGTACTCCAGCCTATTGCACAGTTGCTGAATTGCACAATAAGCTTGTTGTTTTCCATCTACCTTTAGAATGTCTGCTCCTAAGGTGCATATTATCAAGCCAACAATTATACCGACCTGCTTGGGTATCATGACTTTTAAAAAGCTCAACAATTTGTTGTTTATTTATTATCATACAATAGGAATCGTTGTGCCCGGAGGGTAATTATTTAGTGCTAGCTCACCTGTGTTAATCCTCTACATGCGGGCCTACATTGTATAGTCATTGTATACAGTACACAAGCTGTCACTCTGAACGCAATGACCTCTCTGTTATGCAACAGTGGAAATCGTTTTCTTGCACAGATGAACAATGTATTGCTGAAATGCAAACATCCCGACTATTACATGCCACTAAAAAAACGCTTAACCTGCTGGAATGTGGATAAATGGATACACAATACACCCATATACTTAGACTATTACATCAGTGTCAGGGATTCAGGATATGATTCAGCTAATGTAATGACCGTCCGAAAAAAGAGGGAAGGCGCCGGGAAGGAACCATGTTTTTTTTTCCGGCCACCAAGAACACACAAAAACATCACTGGGATCAAATAAACAGAATGGTCCTCTGTTGCAGCACCTTCTGCACAACCAAACACACAGAGCACAATAAAAACAAGGGATTCCCACACACGGCTCCTATCCTGCTGCAGGCAAATGAGCCTTTAGAAACAGGAATGGGATAACACAGCTCTGGGCCTCCGCAAGGATTCTCCAGGTTGGTCTGACCATAAAAACGAAGTCCAGTGCTGGATAGAACACAGATGGCGGTGTCACCACAGAAAAAAAAAAAAACCACAGGACTATGACAGAGGGAACACCAGTATACTGAAAGAACTGATGAAGACAGCGCTGCCCTTGAAACACGTTAGCCAAGCCCCTTAGCGGATGGGCACATTTGAAAATCTGGACTGGACAGATTTTATGCTCGTAAGTGTTCACTTTTGTGAGTATATTGGAGTTTCTATTCTTTTACAATAAAATGGTCTTATGATAATGCACTAGGCTGGTGCACCCTTTCTTTTGGTCAAGGACATCCCCTATCTGATGTTGGCAGCAAGGCCTATGCATTGCAGTGCTCTTCTTGTTCCTGGTGGGCTCTATAGCAGCCCTCAAAATTTTCACTCTCCTGCTTGCATTTGGCGAGAGGAAATTAGAGGAAGGTGAGTGTGGAGCAGGGCTGGAATGGGCTGACAGTTTCTTGGCTGATAGCTCATGGCAGAAGCGGTGCGACCATCAGAGTGGCATCAAGCGATGTCTCAGCAGGAGATCCCTGCTCTGTGTGATCCGGCCGCCAGATCCTCCCTGCCGCATTGATAGGCACTGATGAGGCTGCACTTAGGCTGCATTGATGGGAACTAATAGGTGGCAGTTATGGACACTGATAGGCTGCACTGATGGGCAATAGGCTGCGTTGATGGGCACTGATAAGGCTGTACTAATAGGTTGCACAGATGGCCACTAATGAGGCTGCACTGATGGGCACTAATGAGATGGTACTCTTAAGCTGTACTGATGGGGTGGCACTAATAAGGTAGCAATGATGGCCGCAGATATGCTATACTGATGGGGTTGCACTAATAAGGCAGCACTGATGGACACTGTATGGCTTTATGTTAATATTATTGTTAATATTAATTTTTGGAACTTAATTCTGTATAAAACATTTAACAGTGTAATTTCAGATAATTTACGAGGGCGTGTTTAGGGGCGGGGCAACTGGTGGTGAGTAAGGGTCCTTTCACATGGGCAGCCCACCCAGCGGACTCCACTTTGCTGAGACGGACCTGTCAAGAGTCATGCTCTCCTCTATGGGGAGATCGGATGAAAGCGGACCTTCTGTCCATTTTCATCCGATTCGCCAGACGGATGGAAATTAGGACCACCATCCATCTGGATTTCATGGACGTGATTGGATCGGATAGCAGAGGGAGTCAGCGGACATGCCACCTCTGCTCCATAGGAGTGGAGGCTCCCATCAGGTCAGTGTTGCCAATTAAAATCCCAATAAGTATATATTATTTAGTATGTAGGAAACTTCTAGTATCCACAAAAGTATATTATATGTTTTAAAATTGATCAATCATTCCTTGAGGCCCTTAAAAGGTCAGGACAGTACAAACACCCCCCCCCCCCCCCACACACACACACACATTTTACCCTAGAAAGTAGGGTAGTAGACAGTCTGAGGCCTTTAGAAAGACACGACAAGTTTTTTGAATTTTTTTTTGAAAATTAAGAAATTACATTAAAACATATTTTATTTTCAATTCAATTTTTATTTTATTTTTACATTCTGTCACCAGCGCAGTACAGCATCGTGATATGACTGTTGTGGCAGCGATCAGGGACACCGATTGACAACGTAAAAAAAAAAAAAAAAAACAACAAAAATATTTATTCAATATTTTAACCACTGGCCACCTAACCAGACCAATTTTCAGCACTCTCACACTTTGAATAACAATTACTCAGTCATGCAACACTGTAGCTATATGAAATTTGTTGTTGTTTTTTTTCACACAAATAGAGCTTTCTTTTGGTGGTATTTAACCACTTGCCTACTGGGCACTTAAACCCCCTTCCTGCCGAGACCAATTTTCAGCTTTCGGTGCTCTCACACTTTGAATCACAATTACTCAGTCATGCAACACTGTACCCAAATTAATTTTTTGTCCTTTTTTTCCCACAAATAGAGCTTTCTTTTGGTGGTATTCGATCACCTCTGGGGTTTTAAATTTTTTGCGCTATAAATGAAAAAAGACTGAAAATATTGAAAAAACTTGCATTTTTCTTTGTTTCTGTGATAAAATTTTGCATATTATTAATTTTTCTTCATAAATTTTGGCCACAATTTATACTGCTACATATCTTTGGTAAAAATAACCCAAATTAGTGGATATTATTTGGTCTTTGTGAAAGTTAGAGAGTCTACAAGCTGTGGTGCGAATCGCACAAAACTGATCACACCTGATGTACTGGTGGCCGATCTCGCTTCTTGTGACCCGAACAAGTCAGGAAAGTACAAATACCCCCCAAATGACCCCTTTTTGGAAAGTAGACATTCCAAGGTATTTAGTAAGAGGAATGGTGAGCTTTTTGGTGTTGTCATTTTTTCCCACAATTCTTTGCAAAATGAAGATTTTTTTTGTTTTTTATTTTTTTCCCCACAAAATTGTCATTGTAATAGGTTATTACTCTCACATGGCATGTGTATACCACAAATAACCCCACAAATTAAATTCTGCTACTCCTCCTGAGTATTACGATACCACATGTGGGACTTTTTCACAGCCTGGCCACATAGAGGGGCTCAACAGGCAGGGAGCGCCATCACGTGTTCTAGGAGCATAAATTACACATCTAACTTTTTGACTACCTATTACACTTTTGAAGGCCCTGGAGCACCAGGACAATGACGTGGCATGGATGGCAGGTGACACCAATGACAGATGGAACTAATCTGTGGCACTGATGACAGATGGCACTAATAGGTGGCACTAGGGACACGTGGCATTGATAGGTGGCACTTAGGACAGGTGGGCATGTGTGTGTGTGTGTGTGTGTGTGTGTGTGTGTGTACACTCACAGACGCTGCAGCACGGAAGCTCTCCCTCACACACTGCCTCTGTGTGAGGAGAGGAGCCGGTGATGAGATGATCTCATACGTTTACACATGAGATCACCTCCCATTGGATAGCCTGATCAAGTGCTAAATGGCCGCTGTGATAGGCCATTTAGCACGATCTGTGATTGGCTGTGTCCAAGGGACACGGCCAACACAGAACTTTCCCGATGCGCGCCCGCGGCGGCTAGCACTAGGGAAGTAAACAGGAGCACGTCCAGGGATGGCCTTCCGGCAGTTAGCGTCCGCTCTGTAGCCGTCTTTTGGCTATAGGGCGGGCGCAAAGTGGTTAATCACCTCTGGATTTTTTTATCTTTTGCGCTATAAATCAAGATACTGAAAATTCAGTAAAAAAAAAAAAAAGACTTTGTTTCTGTTGTACTTTAGCAAATTAGTAATTTTTCTTTATAAATGTTGGCCAAAATTTATACTGCTACATATCTGGTAAAAAAAATAACCCAAATCGGTGTATATTATTTGGTCTTTGCGAAAGCTAGAGAGTCCACAAGCTATGGTGCCAATCTCTGAAAATTTATCACACTTGAAGTACTGACGGCCTCATCTCAGTCAAGCCAGGAAAGTACAAATACTCCCCAAATTACCCCCCTTTTTTTTGGAAAAAAGACATTCCAAGGTATTTAGTAAGAGGCATGGTGAGGTTTTTGAAGTTGCAATTTTTTCCCACAATTCTTTGCAAAATAAAGTTTTGTTTTTTTTTTCACCGAATTTTCACATTATCAGGTTAGTTCTCACACACAGCATATGCATACCGCAAATTACACCCCAAAATACATTCTGCTACTTCTCCTGAGTATGGTGATACCACATGTGTCACTTTTACACAGCCTGGCCACATACAGAGGCCCAACATGCAGGGAGTACCAGCAGGCGTTCTAGGGGCATACATTTCAAGTCTAAATTGACTATCCAATTACACTTTGAGGCACTGTAGTAGCATGGAGGAGCCTTGAATGTGGATGGCGGAGTATGGCGGAATCAGAGTATGGATGTGGCTGGAATGGGCACTGAGCAGCGCTGTGGGCACTACACAACCAGCCCACAGCGCTGTTTTTGGCAGTAGACTGTTTTTCTTTCTAGTCATTAAACTCTTCATCATGTTATCCTATGTGTCCATGCACGCATCGCGTTATCCTATGTGTCCATGCACACATCACGTTATCCTGTGTCCATGCACACATCACGTTATCCTGTGTCCATGCACACATCACGTTATCCTGTGCCCATGCACACATCACGTTATCCTGTGCCCATGCACACATCACGTTATCCTGTGCCCATGCACACATCACGTTATCCTGTGCCCATGCACACATCACGATATCCTGTGCCCATGCACACATCACATTATCCCGTGTGTCCATGCACAAATAGGCTGTTAGCAAGTTTGGGCAGTGGCATTTGAGCAGTAAAAAAAACAAACCCAAAACAAGTGTTTTTTCAGCTGTAAAAATGCTCAAATGTTGATAAATGCTCAAAAACATCACTCACCAGCATTTAACACTTTTGATCCATTAAAAAAAAAAAACATTAAAAACGTTGTTGCAAAAAACTTTGAAAAACTCGCTGCAAAGCTACTAGCATTTTTGGAACGTTATTTTAATGTCCAGTGTGCATGAGGTCATTAGCGGGGAGGTCATATCAGCTGTGAATAGTGATGTGACTGGCTATAGCTAATTACATGGTACAGGGTGCTGTGACTGCCCAAGTACCATGTGATAGCTGTGGCCCAACCACATCTCACGAGGCAAAAGGAAGCAAAACTATTATTGTTCATCCTATTGATCGCATGGCCCCAAGTATTGCAATCCGCATTCTGCTGCATCTAAGTGGACACAGCAGTCATGCAGGGTGCACAGTGCCACCTTGTGTCTGTACAGGCAAAATGATGTCCGTGTACATCACTTAGCCTTTACATGACACTCCCCTCGGCCCCACATTAATTGTACTGTGGGCAGTTGGCAAGTGGTTAAGAAACCAGGCAAATTGTTAGTACACAGGAAATACAGGCAAAATGCAGGTAGTCAGACATGGGAGAAACACCTTCACCAATATTGTAGTAAGGTAGCAACGGAAACAGTCCTTCATGCAGAAGCCATGTTGCGTGGGACAATCAGAGCAGTAGAAACGTGCATCGTTCCTCAGCCCATCTTTGGCGCATACACTTTTTTTGGAGGCACTTCAGCCGATTTCAAGTGGAGGGATATTATCAGAAAAGTCTCCACTGTATCAGTTTTAAGGTACCGTACCAGGCTTAGCTGGTTAAAGAAAAAAAAAAAAAAAAGGGCTTTTACAACCTCTTCTTGGAAGTTTGGGAAGGAGACATGTCTTCCTGTAGAAGAGTTGTAAATGTCCAAATGGAATTGGTGGACACCAATACCAGTGAATGGATCTCCTGGTTGCCAAGTAGGGCTCCATCCCTTAGTCATTTAAAGCTAACACTTCCCCTGAATGCACTATTCCTGTATACAGTTAGTTGCCTTCCCTGGTGTCTTGGTGGTTACAAGAAAGGACATCCTGCTTGTGCTTCAAGGGCCAACTAACCCCATTTTTCACCTTTACCATGACGTGTCTTTATGGAAGGCCCTTACAATTTTGTTCTCACTATACCACAAGCTAAAGTTAGCTGCAGATAAAGGTAGCAGAAAAAGTGGCAAGCTGTTAGAGA
The DNA here is from genome assembly GCF_037356315.1 of Lithobates pipiens. NCBI lineage: Eukaryota > Metazoa > Chordata > Amphibia > Anura > Ranidae > Lithobates > Lithobates pipiens. The sequence goes on along the minus strand of NW_027507784.1, from coordinate 28,207,817 downwards.
AATTGTCCACATAGAGGTGGCATCTCTGATGGAACAAGAGTGACATAAGGTTCCACATTTTTACAAGGCTACCCTTAGACGTTAGGGCATCCAGGTGCCAGTCTTCATCTCCATGCCCTTGGAGGACTGGAGTGAAGTCTGACCCTTTCCGTTCCTGTTCCATAGTACATTTTGTTTTTAAAAAAGGTAAATGAGATTTGGGGGTCTTGATGCTTTCTATTACAAGGGATATTTGCAATTTCATATTCAAGCTATGCGTTTCTATGTCTGATTTGTTTATCATACATGAATGTCTCCAATTATGAATTGAGAACTATATTGCTTATTGACATATGCTACAATTCAGTTCCCAACCATTCTAGTATGAGGGATTTAGTTTACCCCACATGAACAGTTATATGGATGGAATATTGTAATCATGAAGTATATTTTACATTGTAATCATGCATGTTTTACTTTTTGTTGAGGCTATAAAAAGAATCGGCTCTTAGTACCATTCTCCTTACAGTACTGTGTTACAATTCTACTCGTGTATTTATATCCACTATATTTACCATCTACACTATGGTCTGCACCTCAATAAAAGCCCCCACATGCCCCTTCTGCTAAAATATTTACCCAAATTATTTTTGTTTAATGAAGTGTATCCCCCCCCCAAAATTTGGAATATATAAAAAATGTTTGGGGATAGGTCTGGATGGGCATTCCTGCTTTTTATTGGCTAGTGTTTAGTTCATAATGACTTGGTTATGCTGCCACCTTCAGATGAATATTCTGTGCCCTGTACTTTAACACAATTTGTTGGGGGTATATACTTGATAACTGATGTTGAGAACCAGCCCCTTATACAAGAGAAGCCTGAGGATTTCTAAGTATGGATGACCTTCCTTGCCATCATGATAGTGCTTTAGCCCAGAGGAGCCAATTGAGAGGCCCTAAATATTGCAATAAGGGGGAGTAAATTATCCAAGCTTTGACAAAGGGATGAGTGGGACAAGGTCATGCAGGGTAGACCAGTATAAGGGGGGACATTGCTTTTAGATGCATGAAGTTGCCTGTTGTACTCGTCAGTCCTCCAGCACCTTCAATGCACCGCGTGCCCCACTAGTCTGACATGTACCAAGGGCTGGCCGGAGGGAAGGATATTCCTAGCTGAATAGAAAAGTGACTGGAAACTTCAGACTGGCAGCAGCTACTGTTAAGGAATCTAATGTACATAATGATATTTAGAAAATGTCTATTCGCTTATGTGTATACATGTTCCTATGCTCCTTACTTATTATGTAATATACAGATTGACTTTCTGTTCGGAGCCAAGATGGCGTCTATACCCTACATCCCCCGCGTTAGAAGAATGCATTTGAGATAAGGGAACCAGCGTCAACCAAACTTCAAGCATCAAGTTTCTTCATTTCTCTTGTATTGTAACCAATGAGATGTACCAATTAGACTGACATAGCAATGACATATCTTTCTGTATAAAATATCAACACCGCCCACCAATAAATCAGAAGTTAGAAGTAGCCGAGCTGAACGTATCTCAGAGTGTTTACTTCTAATGTGCATGCACATTTATACTTTTTAATTAGAAATAGCAGCAGATAACCAAGAACTAATTTGTAGTTCTTATCCATTACAACTGGCGCCCGTGTGTGGGGCTTCAGGCCACAATCGAAGGGAGACCGCATTCCAGGACTGAACAGCTGGCCAGATCAGAGAAGGGGGTTAAGCGCGCAGCCCTAACAGTACGGTAGGCATATTTATCCTTACCATTTGTACGACTTCTCTGGTTGAGCCGGTTGATTTTGTCTTGTTGGCTCATTTCGATTGTTCAAAGAGGCAGGTAACTTATTTCTCGCCTGGAGCTGTTTTAACGAACCTGCTAATGGTTTTCTGCTGACTATTATCTGTTCAGTGTCTGTCATTCTGAAGGACTGCAGATTTAGCAGACTGAAAGTGCAGCTGCAGGCGTGTGTCCATCCTCACCCCTAGATTCTACCTCTGGTGGTGGGGTGGAATTCTGCAGGCATTTATAGACGGGGTTACTCGAGGTTGGCTGTGTAGGACCTCTGAGGGTTTATCTCAAGCTGTGAATTAGGGCAGTTTGAAAGAAGGCTTGCAGAAGTGGCAGTCTTGCAAACGTCTATAAATGTTCTGCTCGGGTAAGCTTTCCTTGAGGGTTAATCTCAGCTGTGGAAATTGGGCAGACTGAACGAAGGCTAGCTGGAATTTGACAGTCTTGTGACTCAGGTGAGCTTTTCCCGAGAGCTATCTTTGCAGTTCAAAGAGTGTCAGGTGTCATGTCCTGTACTGAGTGTATTTGTGGATTACTGTTTGCCATACACGAAGAGGGTTGGAGAGAAGGTGGGCTACCTGAAGATTCAGTTGGGCCATAAGCCACTGCTCCACACCACCTCTGACGTGCTAGTTTTGACCCTCGAAGAGAACAGTCAGGAGTGTGCGAGGACACAAATCTCTCGCAGGGATGCGAGCCCCCACCCTAGGAATTCTTTGATAAGACAGCAGTCAGAGGAGTATTAACCAATTTGTTGCCTGTATTCTCCTCTTAAGCCGTAGAAAGAAAGAAAGAAAGAAATGCTAGAATGTGATATTGAGGAGAGAAGATGTTGCAAGAAGCAGAGGAATGGCGTGTGCTGATAAGAGAACAAAGGGGCGCTCTGTGTGATAATGGCTTATTGGATGTGGCAGAAGCATGGTTCAGGATGGCAAGGGCATTGCAAAGAGGGTTGGATAGAAGAGGAAATCAAGAAAGATGCCAATTGTACTATGTATGTGTATCACAGAGTTGATAATGTGGCTGTACCGCCCCCATATACTAAAACTGGAACAAAGGAGGAGAGGGACAACCCTGCCATCCGCCTTACATCCACTCCCTTCTCAAAACTCCAGCCCAAGCACAACCCACTGTGACAACTCCACCCGGCAGCCATCTTAGTGCACCCATACCTTCACTTTCTGCACAGCCCAGTGCACTTCCTGCCGGCGGCCATCTTGGTACACCCAATAGGCCTAGCCATGACCTATACCAGTGATGGCGAACCTTGGCACTCCAGATGTTTTGGAACTACATTTCCCATGATGCTCATGCACTCTGCAGTGTAGTGGAGCATCATGGGAAATGTAGTTCCAAAACATCTGGGGTGCCAAGGTTCGCCATCACTGACCTATACCCAGTTCTTGCCGTTTTAAACCAGGATGGTTCCTACCACACACCTATCTTCCCTAGTATGGAAGCACTACCTTCACAGGCCGGATATGTTAATGATGAAGAAGCGTGCGAGTGGGAAGGCCAACAACAGGCCGCAAAGCCACCTGCTGATTTAACCCCCAATCCGGCTCCAGACTCACAGTTCCGGGAGGATCTCAAACGTATGCTGACAACCATAAGAAACAGTGCCCATTCTCAGCCCCTGCCCCAACACCAGTCTTGGTTACCAGAAGGGGCACCGGTGATGTATGTCGCTTTTACCCCATCACAAGCAGCAACCTTAGTGACAAGTCTGCCTGACCCAGAGAAACAGCCAATGCTCTTCTACCGCAGGATAGTGCAGATACAAGAAACTTACTCAGCTGCCTGGAGAGACTTGATCAGCATATGCCAAATTAAAGCAGGACATGTCCTTTGGCTGGTCATGCAGACAGCCTTCAAAGATGCCTGCCTGGCAAGTGCCACTTCTTACACCTCAGGCTTGGAGTTCTGTGCAAAACTCCACGACTGGGCAAAGGAGAAATTGGCAGATCAGACCACCACAATCCAAGATATTGCCCAAGATAAAGGGGAGTCTGAAGTATCATGCTAGACTCATAGAGGCCTTTGATGATCTGGGCTTCTCCCTCTATGAAAAGCCACACACACACGTTATTTGCTTTTGTTTCGGGACTCAGAGAGGATATCAGAAAAAGCTTGATGGTGGCCCGCCCTGAATATCGCTCAATGAAAATGTCCGATTTACTGTTGGTGGCCAGAGGGATAGAAAACCAAAAGGGGGGGAGAGAAGAAAAAAAAAAAAAAAAAAAAAAAAAAAAAAAACGCCCCTCATGGTAACACAAGACAAAGATCCTGCCTACACTCGTCCACCACCACTGCCCAATACCAGGGAAAAGATCATCTGTTACAACTGTGGAAAGCGGGGTCACATCAGAAGAGTATGCAGAACCCCAAGACATCCGAGACAAGACAGGGATCCCCGTGAAGGGCAACATGGACATGAACCTCCACCACCATGCCCCAACTCATGCTAGGAAATGAGAAAACCCGTGTCACCCCCTTATGACAGTGTCCTCAAATGAGACTGGGGGACCCCTAGCAAAGGTCACGTTACCTATACAAGGAAAACCTACCACTTTTCTCATTGACATGAGTGCAGCCAGGAGTGTGTTGAGGGCTGAGGACCTGCCTGATAATTCTTTCCTTTCCACTATTGATGTTTCCTGCGTGGGAGTGGATGGGGTGCCCCGCTCCAGTCCACTCACTGAGCCTCTCCAAGTTGGGACATTTCCTGATTTGCTTACCAGATTTGTGGTGTCCTCTACATGTCCCTTGAATCTACAAGGAGCTGATGTGCTGTCCAGACTACAGGCGTCAATCATCTTCACACCTGAAGGGGGGGGGGGGGTGAAGTTACATACTCCCCTATCCTTGTAAGACTCATCTGCCTTGTGTTCTCTGCCTCTTATGATGACACTTCATGGAGCAATAACTCCAAGTTCAATACCAAAAGAAGTACTTGACAGAATTCCTGCGTGTCTATGGTCCACAGGCCCGGAAGACATTGGTCACTTAAAAGTGCCACCAGTTTCAGTCAAGCTCAAAGAGGGCGCATCATTGCCCCGGAAACCACAATACCCACTTAAGTTGGCTCAATCAGAAGCTATTTTGAAACATGTAGCTGCCTTGGTCCAGAATGGGGCCTTGATCCCCTGTACCTCACCATGTAATACACCTCTTTTTCCAGTCAAGAAGAAAACACCTAAAGGGAGAACCTGACAGATACAGGATGGTGCAGGATCTGCGAGCAATTAACGAAGTCACAGTGTTGGACACTCCAATTGTGCCAAATCCACATACCTTATTATCAGCTGTACCTCCAATGGCTGAGTACTTCACTGTGGTGGACCTGGCAAATGCATTCTACAGTGTACCCCTGCACCATTCCTGCAGGTACCTCATTGCCTTCTCCCACGAAAAGAAACAGTATACCTGGGCAGTTATGCCAAAAGGGGCACAGAACTCTCCAAGCTAGTTTGCAAATGCTACGGCTATCATCCTTGACACATAACAAGAGGATCACCTGGAAGTGATTCTCCTCCAATATGTTGATGACCTTCTCCACTGTGCAGCTGACTTACCCACTGTTGAAGTCACCTCAGAAAGCCAGTTGTGCCATCTTGCCAAACAGGGCTGCAAAACCTCAAAGCCCAAATTGCAGTGGTGCTCAACATCTGTAATTGTTCTTGGACACTGTCTTGTCCCATGTGACAAGACACCTTACTGAAGACAGGGTGAAAGCAATCTGACATCCCACTGCCACAAGCCCCTTCATTCCTTCCTTGGACTAATTTCCTATTGCAGAGCATGGATTCCAGAAGGCTCCCTACTGATGCAAGCTTTGTATGATACCCTGAAAGCAGACCCCTTCCAGATGTCTCCTGAAGCAATATTCAACTTTGAGGCCTTCAAGCACACCATCTCTGGTGCTAGGGCTCTCAGACTACGACAAAACGTTCAAGCCCTTTGTATCCGAACATCTGGGACATGCTACAGGTGTACTCATCCAATCACACGGCATCTGCCTACGCCCTATAGGATATTATTCCTGTCAGCTGGATGCGATAGTAAGAGGAGGCCCATTGTGTCTGTGAGCTGTCTTTGCTGTACAAGCCTTGTTTGACAAAACTTTGGACTTGGCTCTCGGACTCTGCCTCATTCTGCTTGCTCCCCATGACATTGCTCCCATACTCAACCAAGATCCAGCCGAAACATCCGTCCACTGCCAGACACTTGAGACTCCTGAGTTCCTACCTTCTCGACAGCATTACTCTATTACGTTGTCCAACACTGAAACCTACCACCCTTCTTCCACTTCTCGTGGGGGGAAAGGAGGAGTAGAGTCTTGACTTGTCACCCCATGACTGCATCAAACTAATGTGGCTGGACACCACACATCTCCCCACCGTGAGTGAAATACCCCTGCAGGATCCAGGTCACCACTGAAAACTCGGTTCTCCTAACTGAAACCTCATTACCGGTGATGTCTGCACAGGTGGCAGAGCTGCAAGCACTTACTACAGCATGTAAATTGGCAGAGGGAAAAAGAGCCAATATTCATACGGACTCAAGATATGCTTTCAGCGTTGCCCATGATTTTGGTGTTATCTGGAAGGACAGAGGGTTCCTGACGGCTGAAGGAACACCTGTGAAACATAGTTTAGCTATTAAGGACTTGATGGACGCCCTGCTTCTCCCGACCCAAGTGACTAGTCTAAAAGTAAAGCACACGACAAACAACTCGAAGGAAGCTCGAGGCAATCTAGCAGATTCAGCTAACAAACAGACAGCCAGTGGTCCACGGGAAGTGGACAGCAGGGTGGTAGAAGACCACCACTCCATGCTTACCCTACAGACTCTCCCAGTGGACAGAGTTTATCTGAAAGAATTACAGGAAGCAGCAAGTCTGGATGAGAAGGAAAGCTGGAAACGGAGAGGAGGAACTCTCAGAGATTGACTATTCGAGTGCAACAAGAAGCCTTGTCTACCCAGGAGTATGTACCCAGCCATGGTGCAATGGGCAAATGGAGCTGCCCACTTGACAAAGACTCTTATGAACTTATGAGTTACTTCATTGACCAACAACTTCTGCAGATCATGCACTATCTGCAACAAATGTAACCCAGAATGTACAGAAAAGGCACAGAAGCACCTGGCAAAAGATCTATACCCCTTCCAGAGGATACAAATTGATCACTCCCAAATGCCAAAGGAGTGACAGATTCGAATACGCCCTAGTGGAGGTGGACATGACTGCCAGGACCACAGCTAAGGAACTACTGAGTGAGATAGTATGTAGATTTGTGGTCCCAGAGGTGATAGAGAGCGATCAAGCCCAGCCTTCACAGCAACCCTTACAAAGATTTGGGCAGCACTGGGGGTTCAGTTGGCTCTACACACCCCTTACCACCCTCAAAGTAGCGGGAAGGTAGAAAGGATAAAAGACACTAGAAAAACAGGATGTTAAAGATGGCCCAAGAGACTAACATGAGTCGGCCAGACAGTTTGCCCACTGCCCTGTTCAGTGTCAGACACACACCCCGGGGGAAATATGCCCTATCCCCTTATAAAATTTAGTTTGGTTCAGGCCCAGACTTGGCTGTTACTTTCCACAACAGTTACAGTTGCAATCTGATGTGTTGACTAATTATGTAACCGCATTATCACGAGAATTACCCCTAATGCATGTCCAGGTGTTTTCTTCCATTCCAGATCCTGAATTAGATACAGGAACACACCAACTACTGCCTGGAGATTGGGGGCTGGTAAGGAAATTTGTGACAAAACATTCTCTTGAACCCAGATATGATGGTCCATTCCAAGTTTTGCTGACCACAGCCACCTCAGTCGAACTGGCCGGGAAGAATACCTGAATACACGCTTCCCACTGCAATGAAGCTCCACCCCACCGAGGACATGATCCCGCCCACTTCACAACGACCATGCTGCATATCCTTTTTCTGTTTGGTCTAGGGGGGAGGCCCAGGAGGTGGTCAACAAAAAAAACAACAATTACATTTTGGTATAACTCTTCAGGTACACGTGACCACCTTTACCTTTGATTACTGTGACATAGTACCTTGTCCGTTTGACTCTTTCATGGCAATGCCATTGGTACAGTGACATCCCTGATGGTAAATAAATATATATATATATATATGTGTGTGTGTGTTTTACAGACAGTTACTGGGCACAGAATTGTGGTTCCTGGGAGGGACACAGTGGGTTGGAACATAGGACCAGATTATAGGGTATCTGGACCGGTGAATGTGCCCTTGAAAAGGTCATTATGCCCCTCCATATCCTAGCAGAAGATACTCCTGATACATACACTGACCCAGCACACAGTCAGGAGGAAGCGAGCAGCTCTCTCCGGAAGCTTTGACCCTCATGTATACATAGATGCTATAGGAGTTCCAAGGGGGGGTCCCTGATGAATTCAAATCCAGGGATCAGGTAAAAGTTGTTTTTGAGTCTTTGATCCCCATAATAACTGAACAAGAATGTAGATTGGATCAATTACATATACTATAACCAACAAAGATTCATTAATTACACTAAAGATGCCCTCCAGAGAATTGCTGACCGTTAGCCCCCCCACTTCCTACATGACCTTCCAGAACCGGATGGCCTTAGACATGGTGTTAGCTGAGAAATTAGGTGTCTGTAAAATCATAGAAAAAAAACGGGAATCTGTTGCACCTACATTCCTGATAATACCGGCCCAAATGGTAAAGTAACTTTAGCTATAAAGAAATTAGAAGATTTGACATTGGAGTTGAAGAACTCAATAATATAATGAATATTTTCGCTGGATGAGTGGGTGGCAGAAGGTGCTCGCCCACATTAGGGGTAACGGTACTAATAATCCTGGTTCTTTTAACCCCCCCCCCCCCCCCCGATTGTATGCGTATTCTACCTTTCATAAAGAAGTTAATGAGCAAGGCTGTAGACAACAGCACACCTACATTTCTCCACCAAGAAGAGGACCCTCTTATGATGGAGAATGACAAACCCTTCACTCCTCTACAGTCACTCCCTGTCCAAAATCTCAATCCTCTAGGGCAGTGATGGTGAACCTTGGCACCCCAGATGTTTTGGAACTACATTTCCCATAATGCTCCACTACACTGCAGAGTGCATGAGCATCATGGGAATTGTAGTTCCAAAACATCTGGAGTGCCAAGGTTCGCCATCACTGCTCTAGGGTTATAGGGGTAGATAGCACCTGATTGCCCTTCTCCAGCTGTATCGAGGGGGGTAGTGAACTAGTTGCTGCCCAACTCTATATACAGCTTAAAGAGTTGCTGAGGAGAATGGGCCAGGTGAGTAGGACCTTTAGATGAGGGACAGAAGAAAATAGCCATTTTAGGGGGGACTGTTAAGGAATCTAATGTACATAATGATAATCAGAAAATGTCTATTCGCTTATGTGTATACATGTTTCTATGCTCCTTACTTATTATGCAAGATACAGATTGACTTTCTGTTCGGAGCCAAGATGGCGTCTATACCCTACATCCCCCGCGTTAGAAGAATGCATTTGAGATAAGGGAACCAGCGTCAAACTTCAAGCATAAAGTTTCTTAATTTCTCTTGTATTGTAACCAATGAGATGTACCAATTAGACTGACATAGCAATGACGTATCTTTCTGTATAAAATATCAACACCGCCCAACAAGAAATCAGAAGTAGCCGAGCTGAACGTATCTCAGAGAGTGTTTACTTCTAATGTGCATGCACATTTATACTTAATTAGAAATAGCAGCAGATAACCAAGAACTAATTTGTAGTTCTTATCCATTACACTACAAACAATGGAACTGAAGGTAGACATGTCTGCACTGAATCAACCAATGCCCACAGCTGGAATGACTGGAAAGGATAGATAAGGCCTCAAAAAGCCGCGTTCTGCCATATAGCGTCCGGCCATCTAGAAGTGTCCGCCCCGTACTGTGCAGGCACAGCACGGAGCAGGAGATTCAAAAAAATCTCTTGAAGATGAACAGCGCCTGCGCCATGAATCAAGGTGCTAGCCCCACCATCCAAGTTGACATAGGACTGCACATATTAGAGGACCTCGCGGGCTCGCCAAGCTTCGGGCACAGCCTCACTTCGCTCGGCTCTTTTTATTCTATGTCCACTTGGATGGTGGGGCTAGAACCTGGACTCACGGCGCAGGCGACGCGCCTCTTCGGCCATTTTTGGAATCTGTCCTGCGCATGCACACTACACAGCGGACACTATCCGATGGGGGACACCATGGCTTCTCTGCACTCAACATTCATATGCAAAGATTTAAATATTTCCCCCTCTACAGGTACAAATCAGCCAAGTCACAATTTCAAAAATGTCCCCCTATTGTTAGGACTTCTAATAAAGTTACTTGTAATCCTAAATTTCCATTTTTTCCATACTCCAAAACGCAATCACCATTCATGAGATCCGCTATACAGCGTGACCAGATGAATATTCCGATGAAATCAGAGGCGGGTCACAAGGGATTATGGAAATGTACACACAAAGTCATCTGTTTAATGGCAAGTACTTTACAAAGACAGGTAAAATTGACAGCGCACTGCGGAGGTAATACAAAGTACATAAATTGAGAACAATTCAGAAGGATCCATAGGATACAGCTTAATATGTATAAAATTAAACAAATAAAAAAAAAAAAAATTAGAAACATGCGTCACAGCTAGTATGGCCGTTCACGTCTGTCTTGTCTGTGGTCACCCCTGGAAAAAAAAAAAAAAAATCAGATGAGCCAATAAGAACAAATCACCAGGCAATCAGCAATGCCGAATCTCACTTAACAGCTCCATTCCAGCATTGCCAGATAATCGCACAGCTTTTCTTTCCCACCCAATACAAAAGAGGCAATTTGTTTGCAGCAATTCAGCAAAACCTTTTCATGGATCAGGTTTTAAAGTCATTGAAACACATGAACTAAATCCTTCATAGCCAAGGAAGCTGTTCTCTTATCCTAGGATTGATCTGCAGGCCCCAGAGTGCTGCACATGTAATCAGCTATACCACTAGCGATTAGACCGCTTGACCGTTCAGTCGAGAGCACAAGCAACTGAGGTGTTCACAGCATGCCTTGAATGTAAGCGTTGTGGTTGGGGGGGGGGGACGGGGGACTTAAATTGGTGGGTTTTAGTGCTGCTTTAGGCTCAGTTCATATATATGAATTGGATGCGTTTTGAACTGCATACAATCTGAACGACACAGTGTAACAGTGCTAAGTCACTGCAAATTTGAAAAGTCCTGCTTTTTTGATCACTGCGGTGTGGTCCAGATATGAATTCTACGCTATTGCCTTCTATGGAAACACATCCGTTTTAAACAGTCAAGGATAATAAAAAAAATCCCGCCAAACTCCTATCCAATATGGATTATGGGGAACCTCCATGCCAAAAGTAAAAACCAGCATGGGGTCCCCCAAGATCTGTACCAGGCCCATATATTTGAGCACGCAACCTGGGAGGCAGAAGGGGGTGGGGACAAATGACCTACCACCCCCCCCCCCCCCTCAAGGAAACCTTGTCCCTTGGACAAGGGGCCTCTTCCACCACAACCCTGAGTGGTGGTTGTTGGGTATGGGGCTCATCAGAATCTGGAAGCTCCCAGATCCCACGTGAATGAGTAGGGGTACATCATTGTACCCCTACTCATTCAAAAAGTGTCAAAGAGCCCCCCCGATGTAGATCAATTGCAGCAAAGGCTTCTGCAGTCTGCCTGCCACGCTATGCAACATTAAACAGGTTGTAAACCTCCAAAAACCCTGCAAGACCAAAACATAATGAGCTAGTATGCAATGGCCTGAATTGGCGCTGGCACACCGCTCCCATGGCCAACATCTCTCGGGAGTAGCTTCTGGGTTTGTGTGCCCCGGCGATGTGACTGGCTGAAGCGGCAATGTCACTCTAAACAGTGCACATTTAGGCGATACATTATGGTGAAGCAACAGTGATGTTACCACCCAGTAACGTTGCCAACCGGTGCACCTGAAAGAGCCTGGTATGGATTGCGGGGACCCACAAGCGTTACACATTTTATTGCATGCAATGTGTTTTTTACATTCAGCAGAGAAACCCACTGACAGCCGAGTCATCTGCTGTTAGAGATGCGGCAGCTGGCTTCCCGACCTGCACAATAACCAGCTAGTGTTAAAAGACTCGGGTAAGCTGCTGACTCAAACTTTCATCTGAATCAGAGCGGCATAGGAAATTTGAACCGGACATGTGCGAACCTAGCCTTCTGTGTTCTACATTGAAAACATTTGGTGTAAACTGCAGCTGGGTTGAAATGAACATTTTACCTGGAATCCATTTTGCCTTGTCCAAATCCTCCACGGTCACCGCCACCTCTACCACCACGGAATCCACCTCGGTCACCTCCCCTTCCTCTGAAACCACCACGATCAAAACCACCACGTCCTCCTCCACCTCGTCTCTCATCGCCAAATCCACCTCCACCTGAGTGAAATCCGCACGTTAAGTGATTTGCTACATTACACATTTCATAGTCACCATGCAAACAATCATTTTCTTAGTGCTCATAACCCAGACATGAGTTTAGTAGTGTTCTCAGAATTAAGGAAAGGGCCAGATGACGCACCTGAGCTAGTGACTTGTCAGGTACATAGACTGGCTCTGAACTTAAAGAACTCCGTAGGGTCCAGCCATGCCAACACAAGTGGTTTGCAATTTATAAATGGGCTGACATCTGCTCTGTTATAAAATGAGCCCCCTATTAAACTTGTTCTGCAAAAAGCTGACCCCGATGGTGCTATTAGGAAATAATGGTCTAAATGAAGATGTGTGATTTGGTAAGCAGGCAACTAGGAAACACTCACCCATGTGTGAACCTCCAGGTCCTCCGGGACCATCGGGTTTGGGAGCCTTGCACTGGTTGCACTCATTTCTCCAGGAGAAATTCATGTTCTCACAGGATCTGCAGGAATGAATCAGAAACATCTGTGAGGTTTATATTCTGCACAGTGATGTCATGATGCACATCTGCAAGGTAAACCCAACTTACGGGTTGGGACATTTCCAGTCTCCAGCTCTCTGCTGTCCTCCACCACCACTGGGGAATCCTCCTCCTCCTCCACCACCACCTCCACGGTTGCCGTTTCCACCATTGGGACCACCAAACCCTCCACGTCCCATGGGACCTAGCGCAAAGAAAAAACTATTGAGCAATAATACTAGAACAAGGCAAGGGCTCCCACATTCAACCCCACGTTCATTGGAAATGGATTAGCTGGGTATTGCTGGGTTGTATGCATATACATAGCAGCATGACTGTGGGCTTTAATGGTAGTCTGTTTAATGGCCTAAAAACCCCATAAATCGCTGGCAGTAAGGTGCTGTCATTGTAACACTGACATTAACTCTGTGTGGTTCCAAGATAACAAACTGTTTTCAACTAATGCAATCTTTAAGTCAAGAAGGCAGAAACTGTCTCCAAGATAGCTAGAAATGAGGGGAGCTGCAGGTCTCAATGTTAAAAAAAATACTTGGGACAACATTAACGTTTACAATGGGGGATATACCCCACCGATACCAGGTGCAACACCGCTCTAATCCCAAAATCCTATTGGATGCTTAAACAGAGGGCATGTCACATGTGACAGTGTTTGGGCCTGCTGACCAGATCACATTCCTCCCTATACCAGGAAGCCCTTGTCTTAACAATGGCACCGGCAGCGTCAGGGGCAGCTAGGAGTTCAACTCTAAAAAAAATGTTTTAAGGGTTACCTTCTTAAAGTGTCGCCCTATGGAGATTAAGCATCTTATTTTGTCGCCATTTCACAGGCATGTTCGGTATCTATTTACTCAACATCTTACAAAAAATTTGGGTATATATGTTTTTACTTTCATTAAAGTAGAACTATGGCCAAAACGTATTTTCCATTGTGGAGTAAGGGAGGGTGACGACCCCTGGTCACATTTTGTCCCATTGTGGAGATTTCCCCACACTTGTCCCATAGAGTGAGGAATTCCTTGGGGACCCCCCCCCCCCAGGTTACCAGAACTAGTGTCCCCGTTGAAGATTTTTCCTCTAATACTTTTCTGCAACCCAAAGTTTGGGATGTTTTTCTACTTTCAATTGTAAAAAGGAGAAAGAGGGTGAATCTCAATAGGGACACAGCACTAAAAGCCGACAGGTTTAGAATCCCTCTTCACTATCCAAAACTAAAGTTTTGCTGTTATACTTTAAAGTCCTCCCCCACCCAAAAAAAAATTGCGTTTGCAAAACCACTGTGCAAATACCATGACAAAAAAATTGTAAGTCACCATTTTATTCCCCAAGGTCTTTAAAAAAAAAGGCATGTTTGGTGGGGGTTACAAGTAATTAAGCAAAAAAATACTTTTAGATTTATAAATAAAAAAAGTGGAAGAAAGTTTGGTCTTAAAAACGGACCTCCACGTCCTCTACCTCTGGTGTTTCCACCTCCTCTGCTTGTAAAGTCGGCTCTCCGTGTAGCAAATGAAACTTTGATCGGATTTCCAGAAAATTCTTTGCCTGAAAAAACAGAAAAAGTTTAGTAACCAACAAAAAGAAAAACCATCTATACCAGTTTTGGCAAACCTTGGCACTACAGATGTTTTAGAACTACATTTCCCATGATGATCAACTACACTGCAGAGTGCAAGAGCATCATGGGAAATGTAGTTCCAAAACATCTGGGGTGCCAAGGTTCACCATCACCGATCTAGACCATGAAATTCCCAGAAACTCACCATCAAACCAGTCAATAGCAGCCTTGGCAGATGGAGGATCATCAAAGGAAACAGTTGCTTCTCCCTTTAGTTTGCCGGTCTCCCGGTCTGTGTACAGGTTTATCATGGGCTGCCCAGTTTTCTTGTTTGTCTACAGAAAGAAAAAAAATTGTGTCATCAGTCACCGATGTCAGAAGAGCTCATCACCCATTCTAGAACCCGGATTAGAGCTGCGAAAATCACACACACCTTGATGATTCCAATCTGCTTAAAATACTCAGCAACGGCCTCCACTGTCACATTCTCACCCAGGCCTTGCACAAAAATTGTGTTGTTGTCTGAGTTATCCTGTTCACCTGTCAAAGAGATGACTGAGTTATCTTGTTCACCTGTTAAAGAAATGATTGATTAGTAACACTCCATTATATTACACTCAATGGCAGCCTTTTTGTCTATTACACACAGATGGATGCTCCCTGCCCATTACATGTTCTTTAACGGCCGCACTAAATGATAATCCTACCTATTACATGCTTTCCCATGACCACCCCCTGCCTATTCTGCATTCATCATGTAATAGGCAGGGGTGGCTGCTGACTGCTCCCTTCATTACACACATGAATGGCTGCACACATACATAATCTAGTGCTACATCCTCTTAAAAAGTATACTACCCCAACAATTCATATTCCTGATATGTGCCTGCTGTACCATGCAAGGGTATTAAAAAGGTATCCTGTTCTTTATTTTGCCCTTTTGTGCTCTCTAAGCACCTTGTATGCAGATGAGAACAGAGGGTGTGAGATCACCTATAACACTAAATACATTTTACATCTACACAAATGCTTTGCCTTTCTTATTTTAAACTGAATGGGCTGTGTAATTTTAACATTTCTCATAAAACCTACCCATTTCATGTCTGGGAGGCCCGCCTTCACGTGGTCCTTTTGAGAAAGCAGAGGAAAAAAAAAAGCTAGTGTTAGAAAAGTTGGGGGGCAGACAAGACGCACATACACCCCTCCCCCCCCACCACCACAAGCCCACCAATACATGAAGACCACCCACATGAACGCTCAGACTATCCATTCTTAGTGCCTGGCAACACACCGCGCCTTCTCAGTCATAAGGAATAATCTCTACGGAGCATTTTCTCAGGCCCCCCCCAAAGCAGGCGCTTTCAGGAGCAGACATCTGACCGTGCATTTAGGTTTGAAGCACATAAGGATAGGTTGTACCCCTAATACACACTATGAACGCACATGAGCCATTTGTAATGATAATCCATGGATGTACACATCTATTACATACTGCTCGCCCCTATTTTGTACACATTACACGCTGCTCGCTTTTTTTTATACACATCTATTGCACATTGCTCACCCCTAATTTGTTATACACATTACACACTGCTCACCCCCCTTTTTTACACATTGCTTGCCCCCAATTTGTTATACACATTACACACTGCTCACCCCCTTTTTTACACATTACTCACCCCCAATTTGTTGTACACATTACACATTTCTCCCCCCATTTTTTATTACACATTACACACTGCTCACCCCCCCTTTTTTACACACTGCTCACCCCCAATGTGTTGTACACATCTATTACACACGGCTTCCGTCCAATTTTTTCATACACATTACACACCGCTTGTCCAATTTTCACCCGTGCATTTTTTTTTAAAAGATCTTTTCCATTTTGAAGTTTCACCGGACTTTTTTTTAAAATACCTTCTAGTTTTTGTATATTTCTACCCAGTGATATTGTATTACCACCATAGAGGTTGTGCTGTATATACCTGGTAACCGTGGATAGAAGACGCATCTCATAGGCTTTCTGGATAGCAGTCTCCCTTGTGCAACACTTCCATGTTTTTCTTACCAAGTGGAACTTTTTATCCTGCATATCATGCATTTACCAAATTCCCACATCCCCAACATTAACCAGAACCCCCCAGCAATTTTTACCGTAGGCTTCAAACCATATTATATATAGTGGGATAAAATGTACTCAATGTATCCAGTATAGAGGACTGAGTGCAGAGGCACCGATAGTGGGATGAAGCCTGCCTAACCCCCAGATAACTCCATTTATGAATGAACCATAAAAAAAAAAATATGAACAGTAACAAGAATTTTTGGTTGATTTCAACTCTTCACTTACCACCAAATTTACTGAATCCTCCCCGTTCACCACCGCTGAGAAGACAATTAGAAGAAAATTGAAGGTTTGTTTTGTGATTCCCGAGGCTACAGAAGTTCTTTATTCCGTCACACACATTTGTCTAGTATTCTGTTCAACTAACACACTTGCGTCTTTGGTTTTTCTGCATGTGAAAAGTTTTTATTCACCTTCAGCCACTTAGGGCTTTTTTTTTTTGACAGTTTGACCTCTAATTTACTAAAAAGTTAACCAACACGCATCAGTGCAAACACCTCTTTAGCTGAGATTTCCATTCTGGATTGTGTACCATTTGGCTTGCATAGGACTGTAAGCAACAGAGCATAATATATATTTATGGTGTATAAATGGTGCACAGAATGTTCTTATATAGATTGTCTGTCACTGCTAATCTTCTATCTAGATATATAAAATTTGTGCTGATAAAATGCTAAGTGTGAAAGCTGACGAGACCTTGAAAACCTGTAGCACATAAAATGCAGAATTTGTTAACACAAAGCAGAGCAACACAGCAAACATGATTTTGGCAGTTGTATTCCTATCTCTGCTTTTCCCCCATACTTACCCCTCATGCTGTGCATTGCTCTTGCTCAGGGCCCTCAGTTTAACCCCATCCCCTGACTGCAAGTGATCACATCACACCCCCCCCCCAGAATTCCACACAGAACCAGTCTCACGGCTGTACATCATACCCCTCCCCCCATAGATGTAAACATGTTATCACACACCTAGGCTCATGGCTGTATACATCACACACACTTCATCTCATAGCTGTATACATATCACACACACACACCTCGTCTCATAGCTGTATACATTACACACCGCATCTTATAGCTGTATACAATGGTATCACAACCCGTGTCATAGCTGTATACACGAGATCACGAACCCCTCATCTCAATTGTATACATGAGATCACACACCCCTGGTCTGTTAGCTGTATACATGAGATTGCGCACCTTTAGTCCGATAGCTGTATACATGAGGTCGCGCACCCCTAGTCCGATAGCTGTATACATGAGGTCACACACCTGTCTCATAGCTGTAGATTACAAATCTCGTCTCAGCTGTGCAGATTACGAAACTCATCTCATAATACGTGTTATCACACAAATCCCGTGTACACGTTAGTCGCTTGGGTCCTGATCACCCTCATTTTTTTCATACCTGATTGTATCTATGCACACACCCCGTGTCAGACTCCAGAAGTATCTTGACACACCATGTCCGGTTTTATGGCTACATTCAGTTGTGAGAACTGCTACACCAGTATACCAGACCTCAGTACGTCATTTTGGTGTAGAAGTCAGTCATCTACCAGGCACAGGAAAACTAATGTACATAGCACCATTTTTATACCCTAGCAATGCAGAACCGTTTGGTAAGAGGTGGTAAACACCTTTGTCAGACCTGTAACACCTCTGATAACACACATTGGGTGGTACCCTGCCTAGACGTTCTGCTAAAACTGAAACTTGTTTATGCATTTTGTTTTTAACCTCTACAGAGATAATAGAAGCTCCATCCTGTCACAGGCCGTGTGAAACGCGTTCCTCTCTTTACAGCCACAGGTCAGAGTTGTCAGTGCTTAGGAATCAGTTGTCAAACACCAGAAACAGGAGGTTTTGTTTTTTGCAGCAACATCCCGAATGCTCTTATCCCACGCAGTCATCACCATCCAGCCAAGCTCCGCCCACACACACAATTGCCCATGGTTAAACACCTACCCCATGCCGCCTCCTCTTCCACCACGTCCTCCTCTGCCGCCTCGGTCAAAGCCTCCACGCCCACCACCGAATCCACCACGGCCTCGGCCTCTATCCTGTCCGCCATAACTGCCTTGGTCGGAACCACCATAGCCGCCGCCTCCACCACCCATGGGAGGAGAGTCCTGGCCGTAACTTCCAGCTGAAAACACATTAGGCAAGGTTAAACTGAGAATTCATACCAACATTACCTTCCTTCTGTAATGGAGAATGCAGACTTACATCCACCACCGTACTGTGATTGCTGCTGCTGGCCATAACCCTGGGAGGCATTATAGCTGGACTGCTGCCCATAGGAGCTGGACTGCTGACCACCACCACCACCATATCCGCCCTGACTCTGACCTCCGTAACTGGACTGGCCGCCGCCGCCACCTCCTCCATAGCTGCTCTGCTGACCTCCACCATATCCACCACCACCTCCGCTTCCTCCACCACCGGATTGTTGTCCATACCCGCTGCCCTGCTGCTGCTGGTAGGAGGACTGAGAGCCACTGCCATAGCTGGAAAACAAAGGAACAGGTAAACAATTGATGATTTGCCACCCAACGATGAGGTATGGGGCCCAATAAAGACACTGAAATAGAATCTCACCTTCCAGTGTTACTGCTGGCTGGAGGCTGCTGGGAATAGCTGGAATAAGATGACTGGGAGGATTGTGGTTGCTGCTGTCCTCCACTGTAGGGGGTCTGGGAAGTTTGGGAGCTGCCATAGTTACCAGCGCTGTATCCTGGAGCCGACTGAGCGCCATAACCAGCTGTGAATCAACACACATCAATGAGCTAAATGTTAAATACATAAACCCAACATTTCATGATGTACTTGTATGAGAAACTATCCCGTTCTCTTGTATTGCTTCCTTTGAGTGAAATCCCTGGTGTTCCCGCCAGTCCCTCTGCTTTCATAATACAAGGTGACCATACTAAGCAGAAAAGTTTTCTAGTCGTGCAGAGAAATCAGCCCGACATTCTCAAATGATCGGACTTCTGCTGACCCCCACCCCCCAGATACACTTGGGTTATATGGTAATAGCGATGGATAGGAATCAACAAAGTTCTCCCTCAATTATCCCCCTTAGACTCCCCCATTTACAACTCAGAAAGATCTTTACCGTGTAGTTCAGTAAAATCACATTTAACAGCAGCAACTTGCATATAAAATCATGGAGTAGTTGGCATCGCTCCAATCATGGACTTCTGGTCTTGGCCATGACCGGAAGTAAAAGTCACCTGCCCAAAACATTGCGCCACAGATCACATGACTTACTGAGAAAGTCATGTGATCTGATTAGATTGATGCCGACTACTCTGTTTTTTTATTAGGCAAGTTGCTGCTGTCAAAAGTGATTCTACTGAAATACTACTCTATGGAGATCTCCATCTTTTGAGTTGTAAATGGAGATATTTACTTAGAGGGCGAACATTGGTTATTCCAATCCACCGTTACCATATACTGCACATGTACCCAACATTCTAAAAAGATTCGGAATCGGATTAGATCTGATGCGCCCTTAGACCCACTGGGGGATGATGATGTGTAATTGGTCTCCTCCACCAAGTACTGATGTTTATTTGTGCCGTTTTTTTTGATTATCGCACGTCCTGTGGACATTGAAGATTTGTGTTTGCACATGCACTTTTTTGCCTTTTTGAAATACTGACTTTATGGACTTGGATATACATTGCACTTTTCACACTGAATACTGATTTGAAGTTGAGATGATGTTTGATTTATACACTATTCTACATCTATATTTGAATATAGTATCTATATTCAATTACAGAAATGTGTTGTCTTTCAGCGCCATTTTGAATTGAATGGGTTATTTACAAAAAAACTGTTTACATAAAATATACTTTCATCCACACAAATAGAGATAGCCTTGTATTTGAATGAAAGTATTTTGTTCTTTGTATCGCTTCCTTTAATACCCTGTGATCCTTCCAGTGCCCCTGCTTTCCTATCCCAAACTGACCACACTAGGCATGAAAAAACACTCATTCTGATGGGTGGGATTTCTTTGTTTTCTATTGAAACAAGTCTGTACTCCATTGCTTAGACTTGTGCTGACAACCCCACCCCTTATGCAACTAGGGACAGTTCACATGATCACTTCTAAAAAAAAAAAAAGATCTAAGATGGCCTGAATTCTCCTAGGAATTGACAAACAGGAGGATGGATAAAAATGAGGAAACATGACATGATTTGTAGGTGTGAACGTGACACGTTTTGTGTTGGAAGCGATGTAACGCATTGCTTCCGCTGTGTGGTGAGACAGGAGCTCCCAGGTGAGACGCCCCACTTTCACCATTCACCGAGTGCTGCTAGTAATAGTCATGTCAGAGCTTACAGAGCTTCAAAGAGGGCAAATTGGTGCCTCGACTTAAGTTGCCAATTTGCGGCGTCACAAAGCATGCAAAAAAAAGGGTTAGGACAGCATATGCATATTCCGGGAAAGCGTCATCTGATAAGCACGGTCCACTGACCAAAAGACATTGCAGGAACCTGACCAGGAGTAAGAAAACTGCTGCAAAAGTCACAGCAAAGCTCAAGCTCCGTCTTCTACAGCCTGTGTCCACAAAATCTGCAGAGTGAACTTCGTAAGCAAAACATTCACAGGCAAACTACAATTGCCAAACCACTAGTCAGATTGTAGTGCCTGGAAGAAGATAGTGTGGAAACACCCATAAATGGGGGAATATGGATAAATGGAAGACCAGTATGGTCTGAGTGAGCTTCACACGGTTCCCAACCACTGCACATGTTTATGTTTACAAACAAGCTTATGAACAGGACCGTCTTGTAGCAATGGTAAAGCATGGTGGTGGTCCAATCAGATTACACCACCCAAGAGTTATATTTGTCAATTCCAAGGAGAATTCAGGCCGATATAGAAAGGCAGTCCAACACCATCAGGAAACAATTTCTTTTAATTGGTTTCCATAATTTTGATCTATATACAAAAAAAATTATAATATATATATATATATATATACACACACACACCACTTAAGTACACAATGGGGGTTTATTTACTAAAGTTGGAAAGTGCAAAATCAGGCTCACTTCTGCATAGGAACCAATGAGCGTCCAGGTTTTATTACCAAAGCTTAATTGAACAATCTGGGGTTAGAAGCTCATTGGTTTCTATGCAGAAGCGAGTGATTTTGCACTTTCCAACTTTAGTAAACCCCATTGTGTACTTAAGTGGGGTATGCCTGTATATACACACACACACGGTCTTGCATTTCTATTTTAAATGGAAAGGATTGTTTTACAAGGTGAGGGTTCACATATTTTATAAGACATACTATAATTGGATAAAACCAATTTCCACAATTAATGCTACATACTATTCCCTTCACAAAGCATTATACTTACAGCTCTGCTCCTGTCCATAGGAGGAGCCGTACCCTCCGCTCTGTCCATAAGAAGATGACCCTGTAGTAGACTGCCCATAGCCGCTGTAGCCCTGCTGGCCATAGGACTGGCTGCCCTGCTGGGAATAGCCGCCTTGTGCGGGTTGAGATGGGTAGGACCCATACCTTAAAACAAAAAATAAAAATACATGAGCAAAAACCAAACCACCACATAACAGTAATAAATAGTAAAAAGTTAAAATATATCTTACCCTTGGGCAGCTGGCTGTGAGTAATCTGAAAAAGAAAATAGGAAAGAAAAGGGTTACTGCTGAAGGTCGGGTAATAAACTAATCTTCAGCCCCCCCCTTCACATGTGACCTCTGTAATGCCCACCCAAGTCAGACTTCCAGCCCTCACTGATAAAACTCGAGTGGTGCCGGTGGCTTTTCATCTGGGCAACCAGAAGACTCCGGAGCTTCTCCAATGTGCTCAGCCCACAGGAAGTTGTGCTGCAAATTGGAGACATCCAGGAATTGTGTAATTCAGGGCTGTAGCCTGCATGGAATGTTTCAGGGATGACTGAACTTCTATAAGACTTTCCATTCTAAGAAGGTTTCTCACCACCTCTCTTATTTCGAAGTCAACGTTTCCATCCACTGCACTAAAAAGCATGAAAGGACTGTGCTCCAGAAGGCCTTCTAATCTATCAACTAAGCTGTACTAAAACCCTTCAGCTTATTACCATGTGCAATGAGAACTTCACCTACAGACGGATCCCTCACTGACCCATCGGGGGAGGGGGGTCCCGGCCGGATGCAGTTTCTGGGACAGAAGTGTATGAGGGTTCCAGCATTGAAAAGGTCCTCCGCTGAGGTGGTGCAAACATCACACAGGACACATCTCTGCTACAGAACAGATGGGGGAGGGGTGCTCCATTGACTCAATGCCTACACAGTGCTGCCTCATTCATTCCTAGGGGTGATCTGTACTCCTAGCAGGAATATAGACATTGCAAAGGAAGTCTCCAAAGAATGTCAAAAATCCCTTTCAGAGGTTGATTTACTAAAACTGGAGAGCACAATCTGGTGTGGCTGGGCATGGCAGCCAATCTTCTATTAAGCTTTGACAAGGAAACCTGGAAGCCGATTACAGCAGTGAGGCTTTACAACCCGTTCTATACATCCCAATAGACTTCTACAGAGAGCTCTCAGAGCAGCCCGTGAAAGTCTGCAGTGTTGTAATGTGCAGACACAGCCAGGAGAGGGAGCCTTTCATCACTGAATATAAAATAGAGGCCCCACCTGCTGGGTCTCAGTATGTATCCATCAATGGAGGGGGAGGGTGCAATTATTGCAAGGCAATATAAATAAAATCACAGTATATATGTAAGGACACCACTGATCCAAACCTATAACAATCCCTCAAATTCACACTCCAGGTGCTGAACAAAAGCCCAATCAGACCCCGCAAACTCAGCAGGAAGTCACCACGTCACATCTCATCCAACTTTATTAAAACCGGACAAAGCACACCCCCCGCCCCTTCGTTTCACCCAACAAAGGCTTGACCACAGAAATGTGATGAAGCCCGGATTGGGCGAGATGTTAGAGGGGCGGTCCTAGGCAGGACAGTCATGTGCTTTGCTTGAAATAAAGATGTATGGGACCCAACGTCAGTGTGCGACTTCCTGCTGTATTGAAGTTTGTTCTTTATGGCCGGTTTACACCAGATCCAAGTGCGGGAAACCAGCATTCCATGCGTGGATAAAATACCCCGCATCGGTGTAAATGTAGAGGTAGTAAACTGTTCTACCACTTGTCCCTACAGACAAGTCTATAGCAAGGACTGCCTGCTGCAAGTACTGTGAATATCTATTAGGCGTGTAGTTTAGGAGATATGGAGTGTATGGAGCCGGCAATGTCACCAGTGTACACCGTGCCGGACCTTCAGAGCCCTTCCATAAACCGTGTCTGCTACACGCATGCGCAGAAGTGACATCACCCCCCCCCCTCATGTAGCCAGTTATACATAGATATTCACCAGAACACCAACCACCATCCAAACGTTTCTATTCTAGAGATCACAAAACAGTGCAACGCTTCAGAACCACGGGGAGACTCTGAACCACCCCCCCCCCATCAAAACATTCTCTGCGGCCATTACCTTTTCTACCATCACCCCCCTCCCCTTAGAATGTAAGCTCTACGAGCCGGACCCTCCTGTATTGAACTGTAATTGTGCTCCCCCCATATATTGTAAAGCGCTACGTAAACAGTTGGCGCTATATAAATCGTGTATAATAAGGATGTGGAACTCCCTTCCCCAATTGGTGATGTCAGTGGGGAGTATAGTCATTTTTAAAATAATCCCCGGATGTGCATCTTAACCTGCGGCAGAAAGGCGCATACAGGCAGATTAACATACCTGTACGTTGCCCTTCAAGAGTCAGCCTGTGGGTGCACCGTGACCACAGGTCCCACGGACTCCATGTCCACCATCATCTCACGGAGAGGAAGAACGGGGAGATGCTAATGTGGAAAAAAAAAGCATCTCCCTATTCCTCCTCATGACACGGATCACAGCTCCCTGCAATCGGGAGGGGTGATCAGTGTTTTGACTGAAGTAGCCCATCCCCCCAGTTTGAATCACTCCCTAGGACACACTTAACCCCTACAGCACCCCTAGTGGTGAACCCCTTTCACTGCAAGTCACATTTACATAGTAATCAATGCATTTTTAATTGTACTGTTCACTGTATAAATATGTGAATGGCCCCAAAATCGTGCCAAAAGTGTCCGCCATAATATCGCAGTAATAAAAATAGCTGATCACCATTACTAGTAAAAATTTTTTTATAAAAACGCCATAAAACCATCCCCAATTTTGTAGACGCTATAACATTTGCGCAAACCAAACTTACTGATTTTTTTTTACCAAAAATATGTAGAATACATATCGGCCTAAACTGAGGAAAAAAGTGTTTATATTTTATTGTGGATATTATAGTAAAAATAATGAGCCTTTTCAAAATTGACGCTCTATTTTTGTTTATAGCTCAAAAAAATAAAACCCGCAGAGGTGATCAAATACCACCAAAAGAAAAGCTCTATTTGCGGGAAAAAAGGAGGCCAATTTTGTTTGGGAGCCACGTCGCACGCCCGTGCAATTGTCAGTTAAAGCCGCGCAGTGCCGAATCGCAAAAAGTGGTCTGGTCTTTGGGCAGCCAAATGGCCCCGGGGCTTAAGTAGTCAACCCTTTGGCCGCTAGCGCGGGGTTTAAATTGTCCCTGCTCACGGGCCAAAAAGTGCTGCTTTACCGCTAATGCAGATTTTGTTTGGGAACCACGCCGCACGACCGCGCAATTATCAGTTAAAGTGGAAGTAAACCCATCGATTTAAACAGTTAGGCTGGGTTCACACCATAGCGATGCGGGAACGCCGCGAATCCGCGGCGTTTTCCCGCATCGCATGCCTCCCACCGGCAGTTCACACTGCCCTATGCGGACTGCTGGGAGTGTCAATGAAATGTTAATGACACCCCCAGATCAGTTCGCATATCGCAGTGCGATCTGCAGACTCGCACAGGAATCAGATCGCATGGTGTGAACCCCCATGCGATCCGATTCTGCTGCGGACCAAAAACGGTCCCGTGCGAGTTTGCGGCGGGAGCGATGCGAATTCAGCCATACTATCTGTATGGCTGAACTCGCATCGCTACGGAGATCGGATGTGATTTGCACTGCAGTGCGAATCACATCCGGATCTCCCACCCGCAGCAGTGTGAACCCGGCCTTAAAAAAAAAGGCATGCCGGGAATACTAACTGCACATTGGCTGTGCTCTCAGCCAAACTATCAAACCATCCAATGGCGGGTGTCATAACGAATCACATGTGCAGCACCATAGCAGTTGAAGATTAAACAGAGGCAAAGCTGGCAGCTTCCATGGCTGAAGAGAATAGGGGAGTTTACTTCCACTTTAAAGCGACGCAGTGCCAAATCGCAAAAAGTGCAATGGTCTTCGGCCAGCCAAATAGTCCGGGGGCCCGAAGTGGTTAACCTTTTCTCTGCCCGCTAGCGCGGGGGTTTAAGTGCTCCCTGCTAGCGGCCAAAAAGTGCTGCTTTAGCGCCAAGTGTGAAAGGAGTCAGGAGCGTCAATGCCATCAGGCCCGTGCACTATGTGGCTTTTGGTAAATCTAAAGGAAATTGTACAACAAAAGTTGTAATAGTGTGTATGGGGGTCATTCAAGGGATGAGTATGATGGGAATATGGATCGTGTAGATGGAGGATGCAAATAAGGAAGACCGGGGTTAGCCATGGGCTTCATTTTAGGTCAAGTCTCATACTGCACCAGTATGCGGTGGCATGGCCTTGCAGGGGATATCGTCCCCCCCCACCCCAGATCACTGCCGCTATGATGCCAGCCACAGCGCAGTGCATTTGCCGCACTGATCACATGGTACAGTACCAGGCAGTCCAGTTTCTGTGCATTCCATGCTAATGAATGGGCTGCAATCACACCGCACCCGGATTGTATAGATTTTCTGTGTGATTCATGGCATGAGACGGGCCTTACACCCCTCCAAAAAAAAAAAAAACTAGATGCACTTGGCTCCAGCCCCATTTAGATTAGCTACAACCAGATATCAAATTATTAAACATTAAATGCAAAAACTTTATAGAAATGTATCCTAGGCGCGAGAACGCAATTTTTTTTCCATGTTACCAAAATAGATCATTGGGATGACCACGTGGTCACAAATAGCTCAATAGAACATCCCCCACCATAGATCACTGAATGATCACGTGGTCACAATTTTAACGCAATCCCTCCAGGCCTACACACAAAGGCAGGCTTGCGCAGGCCATTTCTACCTAGCAACAGCCGCATCCCCTCTCTCTCTCTAAGTAGCCCCGCCCACCACACTGCGGAATGGCCGCGCCGCAAAATGGCGCCGAGTCCCCCCGCGAGGACAAAGAATGGCGACCGGGAGACCGCGACCTCCCCGGGGAAGAGAGGGAGGGCACTTCCATCTCCCCACATCGACACCATACCCGGCCCAAAATAATAAACAAAGATATATAACCCGTAATGGTCGGTGATAGGGCCCCAAATCACGGCGCCATCACGTACCTCAGAGCGGATTATACAGAAATGTATCCCCACCACCCTCCCGCCTCACCACAATGTACGGGGCGCCCTCCCGGGGTACATACCGTTGGTCGCCATTATTCTCTTCTGATGGAATACGAAAAAGTTCTCGTGATGATTCTCCGCGCCGCACTGACCGGGGCGGAGCCGCACATGCGCTTTATCAGCCCTCGGACTAGTCCATTCCTCCGCCCGGGGAGGGGGAGGACAGGGAGGGTAAAACGCCCACCGTGTGTGATACTCACCCACCCCCCACCTCCCCACCCCACATACATAACAATGAATGTATGTATTATTAATCATGGCGACAAAACACGGCTCATAGACCATGAATTCCGCACAATACACGGGGGTGGGGGTGGTCTATTCCGCCGTACAATGTGCCATGGTGATAATAAAACAATGTAATATGAAAGTATAATATCAGATACAATCAGTACAGATCATATCACATAGAGCATTACCAACGTCATCATGTGTGACTGTAATGATCCCTCAAACAAGGAGCCCTCCACACCCCACAGGAGGGACAATGGCTTCCTTCCTTCCTGCACACAACATGGGCGCCATTTTGTTTCTCACACTCAGGTCATCATGGCTGAGGACCAGATCTATGAGGAAAAGGGCTCAGTGTGGGGTCATGATGTCTGGAGAATGGGAGAAGATGTGTCCTATAATAAGATGGAGGACATCTCCTTCATGTAATAAGATGGAGGACATCTCCTTCATGTAATAAGATGGAGGACATCTCCTTCATGTAATAAGATGGAGGACATCTCCTTCATATAATAAGATGGAGGACATCTCCTTCATATAATAAGATGGAGAACATCTCCTTCGTGTAATAAGATGGAGGACATCTCCTTCATGTAATACGATGGAGGACATATCTGTCATAAAATAAGATGGAGGACATATCTGTCATATAATAAGATGGAGGGCAGCTCTGTCATATAATAAGATGGAGGACATCTTATTAATAAGATGGAGGACATCTCCTTCATATAATAAGATGGAGGACATCTCCGTCATGTAATAAGATGGAGGACATCTCCGTCATATAATAAGATGGAGGACATCTCTATCATATAATAAGATGGAGGACATCTCCGTCATATAATAATATGGAGGACATCTCCGTCATATAATAAGATGGAGGACATCTCTGTCATAAAATAAGATGGAGGACATCTCTGTCATAAAATAAGATGGAGGACATCTCCGTCATATAATAAGATGGAGGACATCTCCGTCATATAATAAGATGGAGGACATCTCCGTCATATAATAAGATGGAGGACATCTCTGTCATAAAATAAGATGGAGGACATCTCTGTCATAAAATAAGATGGAGGACATCTCCGTCATATAATAAGATGGAGGACATCTCCGTCATATAATAAGATGGAGGACATCTCCGTCATATAATAAGATGGAGGACATCTCCGTCATATAATAAGATGGAGGACATCTCCGTCATATAATAAGATGGAGGACATCTCCGTCATATAATAAGATGGAGGACATCTTTGTCATATAATAAGATGGAGAGATCTCTGTAATTTAATAAGATCATCTTATGTGAATACAGATGTATTGTTTTTAATTGGGACATTGCCACAGGTGTATAAACATGTGCTGCATTCAGATCAATAACCAGTGCCAGAGCCTGTCTGAACGAACCCAAATTGTGGCGTATAGATGTATACAGCTGTCTTCATATTTACAAATGTGCCCATGTGCATTAAGCCATATGTGTTCCCTCCATCTTATTATATGGCAGGGATGTCCACCATCTTATCATATGACAAAAGTTCCTCCATATTATTATCCATCTTATCATATGACAGAGATGTCCTCCATCTTATTATATGACAAAAGGTCTTCCATAGTATTATATGACAGAGACGTCCTAAATATTATTATATGACAGAGATGTCCTCCATCTTATTACATGAAAGAGATGTCCTCCATCTTATTACATGAAAGAGATGTATGTCCTCCATCTTATTGTATGACAGAGATTTCTCCATCTTGTTACATAGCAGAGATGTCTCTAACTTATTATATGACAGGGATCTAATTATTCGCAGAGATGTCCTCCATCTTATTATATGGCACATACAGTATCTCACATAAGTAAGTACACCCCTCACATTTTTGTAAATCTTTTCTTCTATCTTTTCATGTGACAACACTGAAGAAATGACACTTGTCTACAATATAAAGTAGTGAGTGTACAGCTTGTATAACAGTATAAATTTGCTGTCCCCTCAAAATAACTCAACACACAGCCATTAATGTCTAAACTGCTGGCAACAAAAGTAAGTAGACCCCTAAGTGAAAATGTCCAAATTGGGGCCAAAGTGTCAATATTTTGTATTGCCACCATTATTTTCCAGCACTGCCTTAACTTTATTGGCAATGGAGGTCACCAGAGCTTCACAGGTTACCACTGGAGTCCTCTTCCACTCCTCCATGATGACATCACAGAGCTGGTGGATGTTGGAGACCTTGTGCTCCTCCACCTTCTGTTTGAGGATGCCCCACAGATGCTCAATAGGGTTTAGGTCTGGAGATATGCTTGGCCAGTCCATCACCTTTACCCTCAGCTTTTTAGCAAGGCAGTGGTTGCCCTGGAGGTGTGTTTGGGGTCGTTATCATGTTGGAATACTGCCCTGCAGCCCAATCTCCGAAGGGAGGGGATCATGCTCTGCTTCAGTATGTCACAGTACATGTTGGCATTCATGGTTCCCTCAATGAACTGTAGTTCCCCAGAACTCATGCAGCCCCAGACCATGACACTCCACCACCATGCTTGACTGTAGGCAAGATACACTTGTCTTTGTACTCCTCACCTGGTTGCCGCCACACATGCTTGACACCAAATTTAACACACCTGCTCCCCATTCACACCCGAGACCTTGGAACACTAACGAGTCACATGACACCGGAAGGGAAAATGGCTAATTGGGCCCAATTTGACATTTTCACTTAGGGGTGTACTCACTTTTGTTGCCAGCAGTTTAGACATTAATGGCTGTGTGTTGAGTTATTTTGAGGGGACAGCAAATTTACACTGTTATACAAACTGTATACTCACTACTTTACATTGTAGCAAGGTGTCATTTCTTCAGTGTTGTCACATGAAACATAATAATAAAAGATTTACAAAAATGTGAGGGGTGTACTCACTTTTGTGAGATATTGTATATCTCCATCTTATTATATGACAGAAGTTCCTCCATATTATTATATGACAGAGATGTCCTCCATTTTATCATATGAAACATATGTCTCCATCTTATTATATGACAAAAGTTTTTTCCATAATATTAAATGACAGAGATGTCCTCCATCTATCTTATTATGTGATAGAGAAGTCTCCGCCTCATTATATGACAGAGATGTCCTCCAACTTATTGCATGGCAGAGATGTCCTCCATCTAAAAATTGACAGATATGTCTCCATCTTATTATATGACAGATATGTCTCCATCTTATATGACAGAGACGTCCTCCGTCTTATTATATACAGAGATGTCTCCATTTTATCATATGACAGGAATCTCTCCATCTTATTATATGACAGAGATGCCCTTCATCTTATTATATGACAGAGATGCCCTTCATCTTATTATATGACAGAGATGTCCTCTGTCTTATTTTATAACAGAAATGTCTCCATTTTATTATATGACAGATATGTCCTCCATCTTATCCTATGACAGAGATGTCCTCCATCTTATTATATAGCAGAGATGTCCTCCATCTTATTATATAGCAGAGATGTCCTCCATCTTATCCTATGACAGAGATGTCTTCCATCTTATCCTATGACAGAGATGTCTTCAATCTTATTATATGACAGAGATGTCCTCTGTCTTATTTTATAACAGAAATGTCTCCATTTTATTATATGACAGATATGGCCTCCATCTTATCCTATGACAGAGATGTCCTCCATCTTATTATATGACAGAGATGTCCTCCATCTTATCCTATGACAGAGATGTCCTCCATCTTATTATATGACAGAGATGTCCTCCATCTTATTCTATGACAGAGATGTCCTCCATCTTATTCTATGACAGAGATGTCTTCAATCTTATTATATGACAGAAATGTCCTCTGTCTTATTTTATAACAGAAATGTCTCCATTTTATCCTATGACAGAGATCTCCTCCATCTTATCCTATGACAGAGATGTCCTCCATCTTATTATATAGCAGAGATGTCCTCCATCTTATCCTATGAGAGAGATGTCCTTCATCTTATTATATAGCAGAGATCTCCTCCATCTTATCCTATGACAGATATGTCCTCCATCTTATCCTATGACAGAGATGTCCTCCATCTTATCCTATGAGAGAGATGTCCTTCATCTTATTATATAGCAGAGATCTCCTCCATATTATCCTATGACAGAGATCTCCTCCATCTTATCCTATGAGAGAGATGTCCTTCATCTTATTATATAGCAGAGATCTCCTCCATCTTATCCTATGACAGATATGTCCTCCATCTTATCCTATGACAGAGATGTCCTCCATCTTATCCTATGAGAGAGATGTCCTTCATCTTATTATATAGCAGAGATCTCCTCCATATTATCCTATGACAGAGATCTCCTCCATCTTATCCTATGAGAGAGATGTCCTTCATCTTATTATATAGCAGACATCTCCTCCATCTTATCCTATGACAGAGATGTCCTCCATCTTATTATATAGCAGAGATGTCCTCCATCTTATCCTATGAGAGAGATGTCCTTCATCTTATTATATAGCAGAGATCTCCTCCATCTTATCCTATGACAGAGATGTCCTCCATCTTATCCTATGACAGAGATGTCCTCCATCTTATCCTATGACAGAGATGTCCTTCATCTTATTATATAGCAGAGATCTCCTCCATCTTATCCTATGACAGATATGTCCTCCATCTTATCCTATGACAGAGATGTCCTCCATCTTATTATATAGCAGCTAGCTACTGCCATAACCCAGGTATTTAACATCAAACAACTGACGTATTTTTTTGCTATAGGCCGGTCAGCAAGCGCTTAAAAAAAGAAAGCATGAGAAATTGAAGGACAGGGATGGAAAAGTTTTGGAGAATCTAATGGAAACAAACACATTTCTAATCGTTGAATTGGATTCCAACTGGTCAAAATTGTACTTAGCTTTATGCACAAACATTTGTCAAATATATCTACAAAAATGAAGACGTCGTCATTTTTACTTGAAGGAAAGGTCTTTTGAAATTAGTCGAGCCCATAAAGACGCCATCCAATGGTCGGATGAGCAAGTTTCATACTTTTTCATTCAAACTTTTGAATGAAATTCTACATGTGTTAGGCCGCCTTTAGTAAATACGGTCTCGCTCTTTGTTTTTTTAGTAAGTTGATTACCTCTATTGGGAAGTGTCTTGTTTTCCATCATCTACACATGAATGAGGGGAGCTGTGATCTGACAATGGCTCCTGTGGGTGTGAGAGCCAACCATTGTTTACCCAGGTACTGACCTTACAACAGACGCCCGTTTTTTATTGTTTACCTTTAAATTCAAATTTCACTTCTTTGTCTAGAAGACATCCCATACACACTGCAGAGAGAACCATTCGCCTAAAGAATTTATAGAGGGCATCAATTCTGGAGTCATAACCCAAGATTTTGTGGCACGTTCAGTTTTTGGGTTGTTTTTGTGCTGGCAACCCAAAGATTTTAATAGGCTGCCTTAACGCAACAAATGTTAAAAATAGTTAACAAAGCACACAGATGTAAATAGGCCCTTGAAGTATACACTATATTACCAAAAGTATTGGGACGCCTGCCTTTACACGCATATGAACTTTAATGGCATCCCGGTCTTATGCCCTGTACACGAGATCGGACATTCCGATAACAAAATCCATCAGATTTTTTCTGACGGATGTTGGCTCAAACTTGTCTTGCATACACACGGTTGCACAAAGTTGTTGGAAATTCGGATCGTCAAGAACGCGGTGACAACACGTACGACGGGACTATAAAGAGGAAGTTCAATAGCCAGTAGCCAATAGGTTCCGTCTCCTTATTTATTCGGAGTATGCGTGGCACTTTGTGCGTCGGAATTGTCTACACATGATCAGAATTTACGCCATCAGATTTTGTTGTCGGAAAAATTTAGATCTAGATCTCAAACTTTGTGTGTCGGAAATTCCGATGGAAAAAAGTCAGATGGAGCCTACAAGCGGTTGGAATTTCCGAAAACAAGCTCCGATCGCACATTTTCCGTCGGAAAGTCCGACTATGTATACAGGGCATAAGTCCATAGGGTTCAATATTGAGTTGGCCCACCCTTTCCAGCTATAACAGCTTCAACTCTTCTGGGAAGGCCGTCCACAAGGTTTAAGAGGGTGTCTATGGGAATGTTTGACCATTCTTCCAGAAGTGCATTTGTGAGGTCAGACACTGATGTTGGACGAGAAGGCCTGGCTCTCCTTTTTTAATTTATCCCAAAGGTGTTCTATTGGGTTGAGTTCAGGACTCTATGCAGGCCAGTCAAGTTCCTCCACCCCAAACTCGCTCATCCATGTCTTTATGGACCTTGCTTTGTGCACTGGTGCGCAGTCATGTTGGAACAGGAAGGGACCATCCCCCAAACTGTTCCCACAAAGTTGGGAGCATGAAATTGTCCAAAATGTCTTGGTATGCTGACACCTTAAGAGTTCCCTTCACAGGAGCTAAGGGGCCAAGCCCAACCCTTAAAAAAAAACCCACACCATAATCCCCCCTCCACCAAATTATTTGAACCAGTGCACCAAGCAAGGTCCATAAAGACATGGGTGAGAGAGTTTGGGGTGGAGGAACTTGACTGGCCTGCAGAGTCCTGACCTCAACCTGATAGAGCACCTCTGGGATATATTAAAAAAGGAAACTGCGAGCCAACATCAGTGTCTGACCTCACAAATGTGCTTCTGGAAGAATAGGCAAACATTCCCATAGACACACTCCTAAACCTTGTGGACGGCCTTCCTAGAAGAGTTGAAGCTGTTATAGCTGCAAAGGGTGGACCAACCCAATATTGAACCCTACGGACTAAGACTGGGATGCCATTAAAGTTCATGTGTGTGTAAAGGCAGGTGTCCCAATACTTTTGGTAATATAATGTATCTAACCGCCACCCCCCCCCCCCCCCCCCAAAAAAAAGTGAAACATTCCTGTTTATCACTCTGTAGATATAATGGCGACATTAACCATTTCTCACTCTCCCCTGTACACCCCTATGGAACAGAGTAACTTTTACATTTCTGTTTACTTGGCAATGACTTTATAATTACTTACCCGTTTGCCATCCGCCCTATAGGAGTTTTACTGCTACAGGGCCACAGCTCTGCACTGAATCCTGTATATATATATATGTGACCCCGAACTGCCGTGTAGGGCGTGAGCATGAGCACCGCCGGTGTTCTGGTAGATAGTGTCCTGCCATCGTATAGTGTCCGCCCCGTACTGCGCATGAAGCTTCGGAAAATCTCTGAAGATGAACGGCGCCTGCGCCGTGAGTGGAGGTGGTAGCCCCACCATCCAAGCGGACATAGGGTTGGGAAAATTATAGGGCCCCTCGCGGGCGAGCTTCGCTCGCCACACTTCGGGCTCGGCCTCGCTGCACTCGGCTCTTTTATATTCCTACTCTATGTCCACTTGGATGGTGGGGATAGAACCTGGACTCACGGCGCCGTTCATCCTCTGTTATTTTCGGAATCTGTGTGTGCTGTGTACTGCGCATGCGCAGTACATAGCAGACACTGTTCGATGGGGGACCATATATGATAGGACACCGGCAACTCACTTGTATGCTTCGAACAAGGACTTTACCCAAGACCATGTAAGGGTGAAGTTCCCAGAAATCCTCTCCTCCTGCACAAACTTATGCTGAAGCACATTCATTTCCTGTCATATCTTGTTTGCAAAAGAACCCACTCTGAATAGCCTCTAATGCTGACTCTGGTTGCTCGCTGCTACTAGGCCAGAGGCCTGCAGTACCTCTCCCCAGAGGCCTAGTAGTTTAAAAGCACATGTTGGACGGTGGACTACTGTTCCCAGCTAGCCCAGCTTGTAAATCCTGTGCCTTCAGGCCACATCGATTTGACACAACTCCGCACAGTCTTTCCTCTGATCCAGGACTCCTAATCAATGACCGTGTAATGATGAGGACTTCACCAATGACCGTGTAAAGATGAAGTTCCCTCACAGACTTCCTGGCATGTCGCCACATCCAGACCTCCACTGTGGTACACTCACCGACCTTTCTCTGCCCTGAGTCCATGATGGAGAACTTAACTGTACCGTACGTTTCGACAGCTTCACCTGCCCCTTTGCTCCAGGACTTCTAATTAATGACCGTGTAATGATGAGGACTTCACCAATGACCGTGTAAAGGTGAAGTTCCCTCACAGACTTCCTGGCATGTCGCCACATCCAGACCTCCACTGGGGTAAACTCACCGACCTTTTTCTGCCCTGAGTCCATGATGGAGAACTTAACTGTACCGTACGTTTCCACAGCTTCACCTGCTCCTCTGCTCCAGGACTCCTAATCAATGACCGTGTAACGATGGGGACTTCACCAATGACCGTGTAAAGGTGAAGTTCCCTCACAGACTTCTTGGCATGTCTCCACATCCAGCCCCCCACTGTGGTACACTCTCCAACCTTTCTCTGCCATGAGTCCATGATGGAGAACTTAACTGTACCGTACCTTTCGACCGCTTCACCTGCCCCTCTGCTCCAGGACTCCTAATCAATGACCGTGTAATGATGAGGACTTCACCAATGACCGTGTAAAGGTGAAGTTCCCTCACAGACTTCCTGGCATGTCGCCACATCCAGACCTCCACTGGGGTAAACGCACCGACCTTTCTCTGCCCTGAGTCCATGATGGAGAACTTAACTGTACCGTACGTTTCCACAGCTTCACCTGCCCCTCTGCTCCAGGACTCCTAATCAATGACCGTGAAATGATGGGGACTTCACCAATGACCGTGTAAAGGTGAAGTTCCCTCACAGACTTCTTGGCATGTCTCCACATCCAGCCCCCCACTGTGGTACACTCTCCAACCTTTCTCTGCCATGAGTCCATGATGGAGAACTTAACTGTACCGTACCTTTCGACCGCTTCACCTGCCCCTCTGCTCCAGGACTCCTAATCAATGACCGTGTAATGATGAGGACTTCACCAATGACCGTGTAAAGGTGAAGTTCCCTCACAGACTTCCTGGCATGTCACCACATCCAGCCCCCCACTGTGGTACACTCAACGACCTTTCTCTGCCCCGAGTCTGTGTAAAGGTAAAGACACCAATGACTGTGTAAAGGTGAAGTTCCCTCACAGCTCTCTTGGGCCTTCTCCTGCGATCGACCCCCCCCCCCCCCAGATGGGGGATGGCCTTCTGCTGCTGTCTAGTACTCTATTCTCCACTTCTCCCAGTCGACAACTCCTCCCAGTGGCCTGTTACCTCAGCTTATATATGAGGCCTGCCCCCTGCCAAATACCAGTTGGGGATTGGTAAAGGCTCCCACATGAGCTGCCCGCCACTCCAGTTCTAGGCCCTTCCCCTCTTCCAGAAAATTCTACCTGGAAGCAGGGGAGGTGCCTCAGAACTAGAGCACAGGTGGTCACACCCACTGCTACACTAACCACTCCCAGCCCCCAGATCAAAACAAACAGGCCTAGCTCAAAGCATAGGCCTGCCTAAATTTACCTGTGCTGACAGTTTCCCTAGCAAAAATCCCATGCTAGCACCTACCTATGGTAGAGGGTGCTACACTATGATGCTCATGTGCACTACACTGCACAGTGCACGCGCATCATGGGAAATGTAGTTTCAAAACATCTGGGGTGCCAAGGTACTCCATCACTGTTCTAGTGGATTCTAGAAGAAGAGGAGGGGAAGAGAGGTGGAACTGTCTGGGGTGTCTCAGTGTGCCTAGTTGGGAATCCCCAACTATGATTGGCAGGGGTCAGGCCTCCTTGAAATACCCAGGGTCAGCCCAGCTGGGGAGGAGTTGTTGGGTGGAAGAACTGAGGATGGAGTACTTGGCTGTCGGGGCCTTTGAGGGAACTCCCCAGTCTGGGGGGGGGGGGGGTGACCTTGGGCCTGGGACTTGGGTGCAGGACGGAGTCCTTCAAGAACTCATGAAGGGTCCAAACAGGAGGCACAGGAGGAGTCAGAGATGACAGCAGGAGCTCGTACTGCTGGGCAAGCCTTCAGGAGGGAACCACCGGTTGCAGCCAGGAGGGCTGTTGAGTGACATGTGCATTCGGTAGGGCTGGAGAGGCATGCCAGAGAGGACTGAGAGGAAACAGTCAGACCTGGGTGTGGAGCCAGTTGTGAGGACTGCAATGTCATGTGTAGTGGAGTCGGGGCAGCTGCGGCCAGGAGGGCTGGCAGGACCTGAAGAGGACTGACTGGGAGCAATAGTCAACCAGAAGGACATGCTAGCACTAATAAGACTTTTCATATTTTCTGCTACATTATAGGGGCCCGTGGTCCCTGCCTGCAAAGGGCACGTTACTTAGGCCTGGCTGAGCCAGTGTCAGGTCTAACCACCATGTGCCCACTGATCCTGGAACCACTAAATAGGAAGCGGCATCCAGGAGGGATGGAGTGAACTACTAGATAGGAAGTTAAGAGTTGTGCTGGAGGAGTCTGGAGAAATGGTCAAAGAGCGTACATAGTTGCCCCTAGCAACCTTGCTATTATTTCACTGAGCATCCCATATAGTCCTTTACCCATCCAAGTTTATCCTCTCAATAATAAAAAAAAAAAGCCAATGGAATGTTCATTGTCTTAGAGTGTCTGAGAAGTGAATGCCAGGCTGGGCAGGGAGACAGGCGGGCAACATCACTTAGCAGCCCCTACGGGGGTAAATCTTCCCGGAGGTCAAGTAATCCGAAAAATGTGCAAACAAAAAAAGATAGCAGTGTTTATGAACCAATTGCTGTGCATTGTACAGATCTATGATGTAATGCCTGCAATGACCTACATTTTATTTTTTGCTGCGCAATCACCCCGTATCCCTCCCTCCCTGTCTTCCTATGGAGACCAGACTGGACTGAGCTAGAATGGAGGAAACCATTCAGGAAGAGTGGAGGGGGGGGTGGATTGCAGCACAGAATGCAGAGCTGGAATATTGCAGTGAGTCACGTGTGCACAATGGCGTGTTCATCCTCCTCTGGATGTACATATGCATGCACCGTGCAAAGGGCTGCAGCTGCACAAACCCCGTGTCAGTGATTTCCAGCTTAGGTGACATTGCCGGGATAAAAGGAATTCCCATCCCATCGGCTGCCTTTGTATATTCAGAGCAGCAGAGGAGATGGATGCTTGGCATGACTCCATACATCCAGGGTCACCTAATACGACTTTTCACTAGCAAGTTGACTGCCAAAATCCTGTCCTGATAACTGGGAAGTGTATGGGAACGTCATTTGTACGGATGGAGCCTCCCATGGTGCCGTTTTTTAACCCCTTCAATACCGGGCACTTTCACCCCCTTCCTGCCCAGGCCAATTCTCAGCTTTCAGAGCTGTCACACTTTGAATGATAATTCTGTGGGTATGCTACACTGTACCCATATGATAAACAGAAGTTTATTTTGGTGGTATTCAATCACCACTTGGGTTTTTATTTTTTTGCTAAAAAAAAAAAGTTTTTCTGTTTTTCTGTTTTTCTGATGAGGCTGCACTGATTAGGCAAAATAAGTAATTTTTCTCCTTCACTGATGGGCACTTATAGGCTGCACTGATGGGCACTAATAGGCGGCACGATGAGTATGATGAGGTGGCACTGACTAGGCAAAATAAGTA
This sequence comes from Lithobates pipiens, assembly GCF_037356315.1. Lineage (NCBI taxonomy): Eukaryota > Metazoa > Chordata > Amphibia > Anura > Ranidae > Lithobates > Lithobates pipiens. The sequence goes on along the minus strand of NW_027507784.1, from coordinate 28,168,970 downwards.
ATTTTTCTCCTTCACTGATGGGCACTGATAGGCTGCACTAATGAGGCGGCACTGATGAGCACTGATAGGTGGCACTTAGGCCGCGTACACACGGGCGGACTGTTCGCCCAACTTTGTCCGCTGAACAGTGTTTGGGCGGACAGTCCGCTCGTGTGTGGGCTTTCAGCGGACAGTTTCAGCGGACAGTTTGACGGACAAGGTTTTTCGGAATTTCCGAAAAACTGTCTGCTGAAACCTTGTTTCAGCGAACAGTCCGCTCGTGTGTAGGCTTGTTCGTCAAACAAAGTTGCGCGCATGCTCAGAAAGGATTTTCACGCCGAAAGTTATAATGCAGTGTATAGGACGTCGTATTTTTCGTCCCGTATTTTTCGTCCCGTCGTACGTGCCGTTCACGTCATCGCGCACGGTTTCAGCAAACTGTTCGTCCGTCGTGTGTGGCCATGTCCGTCCATGCTAAGTTTGAGCGGACTGTTTGCCGAAACTGTTTGACGGACAAAGTTGGGCGAACAGTCCCCGCGTGTGTACGCGGCCTTATGGGCACTAATAGGCAGCACCGATGGGTGGCACTGATGGGCGACACTGAGGAGCAGGCACTGAAAGGCAGCACTGACTGGTGTCACTGATGGGCACTGGTTGGTGTCACTAATGGGCACAGACTGGCATCACTTGCTGGGCACTGTTGGTGCTGCACTGCAACCAGGGCACTGATGATCAGTGCCCTGATTTCCTGTAAGTCTCCCCTGCGAGGAGATACCGCTGATCGGCTCTCCTCTCCTCTCCTCACAGTCTGTCAGTTTGAGGCAAGGAGAGCCGATAAATGGCATAAATTTACATGTGATCGGCTGTGCTTGGACACAGCCAATCACATGGGTAAAGAGCCACGTCATCGGCTCTTTACTGAGATCGGGGTCACGTCATGTCCTAGGCCGTGGGGGCACGCAAGAGCGGTGACACTAGGGCGACATCATTTGACATCTCCCCAGAAAACGAGAGAGGATCACGCCCGCTGTAATTTCCCTATACGGAAGAAAGAGGTTAAAGTGGTTGTAAACCCTTACAACATACTTTGACCTACAGGTAAGCCTAGATTAAGGCTTACCTGTAGGTCCAAGAAATATCTCCTAAACCTACACGGTTTAGGAGATATTTGCCGAAAGACAGGCACCGGCGCACTGAGCGCGGCACCGTCAACGGCGAATATGCCGCGCGTGGTGGCTCCCGTGACGTCATCGTGGCTTCGCCGAATGACAGCGGCGGAGCAGCGAGACCCACCGAGAAGAGGAATGCGGCGGACTACAGGGGACAGTGGTGACTTTGCTGGCTCTTGTGTTAGGTAAGTGAAACATAATGGACTACTATGCGATGCATAGTAGTCCATTATGCTTTACCTTTGCAGGGAATGAAAGAGGAAGTAAACTCATCAGGGTTTACTTCCTCTTTAAACACAGGGGATAACATGACCGGACTGTAGCAGCCTGAAAACAGGTGTATACATCTTTTCTACACAGGGGGCTGAAAGAGAGGCGGATGAGAGAGAGAGGGGGTGGAGAGAGAGGGGGGCTGAGAGAGAGGAGGGGCTGTGAGAGAGAACAAGGAGGGCTGAGAGAGAGGGGGGGGGGGGCGAAAGAGAGAGTGGGCTGAGAGGGGGTGTGGAGGAGGGGATGAGAAAGAGGAGGGCTGAAAGAGAGAGGGGTGTGCAAAGGAGAGCGGGAGCTGAGAGAGAGGGGGGTGAGAGAGAGAGAGAGAGAGGGGGGGGATTGAGAGAGAGAAGGGCTGAGAGAGAGAGAGGGAAATTGGGAAAGGAGGCTGATAGAGAGAGAGGGAGAGAAAGAGGGCTGAGAGAGATGCGGGATTAGAGAGAGAACAAGGAGGGCTGAGAGAGAGGGGGTGAGAGAGACAGCAGAGCTGAGAGAGAGAGAGGTGGGGCTGAAAGAGATAGAAGAGGCTGAAAGAGAGAGAGGGGGCTGAGAGTGGGGTGAGAGAGAGTGATGTAGTGCTGAGAGAGAGTTGGGTGAGAGAGAGAAAGAGGAGGGCTGAGAGAGACGGGGGCTGATAGAAAGGTTTGAAAGAGGGGGCTGAGAGAGAGAGGGTTACTGAGAGAGAGTGAGGTGAGAGAGAGGGGATTGAGAGAGAGGGGTGAGAGTGACAGGGGGCTGAGAGAGAGAGGTCTGATAGAGAGAGGGGGTTGAGAGAGAGAGAAGGGGCTGAGAGAGATGGGGGATGAGAGAGAGAACAAAGAGGGCTGAGAGAGAGGGGGTGAGAGAGAGTGATGGGGAGCTGAGAGAAAGTGGGGTGAGAGAGAGAGAGAGAGAGGAGGGCTGAGAGAGACAGGGGGCTGAGAGAGCGAGTGGTGGCTAAGAGAGAGAAGGGGGGCTGAGAGAGAGAGGAGGTTGAGAGAGAGAGGGGGCTGAGAGAAAGAGGGGGAATGAGAGAGGAGAGGCTGAAAGAGAGAGTGGGGGCTGAGAGACCGGGGGGCTTATAGAGATGGGGGCTGAAAGCGAGAGGGGTGGCTGAGAGAGAGAGAGCTGAGAGGGAGACAGGGGGGCTGAGAAAGATGGGTCTGAAAGAGAGAGAGGGGGCTGAGAGAAAGAGGGGGCTGAGAGAGAGACAGGGGGGCTGAGAATGATGGGGGGTGAAAGAGAGAGAGGGGGCTGAGAGAAAGAGGGGGGCTGAGAGAGAGACAGGGCTGAGAGAGATGGGGCTGAAAGAGAGAAAGGGGGCTGAGAGAGAGAGGGGGGCTGAGAGAGATGGGGCTGAAAGTGAGAGAGGAGGCCGAGAGAAAGAGGGGGGCTGAGAGAGATGGGGCTGAAAGTGAGAGAGGGGGCTGAGAGACAGGGGGGCTGAGAAAGATGGGGGCTGAAAGAAAGAGAGGGGGTTGAGAGAAAGAAGGGGGCTGAGAGAGATGGGGCTGAAAAAGAGGACGGCTGAGAGAGGGGGGGGGCTGAGAGAGATGGGGGTTGAAAGAGAGAGGGTGCTGAGAGAAATAGGGGGCTGAGAGAAATGGTGGCTGAAAGAGAGAGGGGCTGAGAGAAAGAGGGGGGCTGAGAGTGAGAGAGAGAAAGACACGGGGTTCAGAGAGATGGGGGCCGAAAGAGAGAGAAGGGGACTGAGAGAGAGATGAGGCTGAGAGAGACAGGGGGACTAACAGAGAGGTGGGACTGAGAGAGGGAGGGGGCTGAGAGAAAGAGGAGGGAATGAGAGAGAGAGGAGAGGCTGAAAGAGAGAGAAAGAGGGGCCGAGAGAGAGAAAGGGGAGCTGAGAGAGATGGGGGCTGAAAGAGAGAGAGTGGGGGCTGAAATAAAGAGGGGGCTGAGAGAGAGACAGGGGGGCTTATAGAGATGGGGGCTGAAAGCGAGAGGGGGGCTGAGAAAAAAAGGGGGCTGAGAGGGAGACGGGGGGCTGAGAAAGATGGGACTGAGAGAGAGAGAGGGGGCTGAGAGGGAGACAGGGGGCTGAGAAAGATGGGGGCTGAAAGAGAGAGAGAGGGCTGAGAGAAAGAGGGGGCTGAGAGAGAGATGGGGACTGAGAGAGATGGGGCTGAGAGAGAGAGAGAGGGCTGAGGGAGATGGGGCTGAAAGTGAGAGAGGGGGATGAGAGAAAGAGGGGGGCTGAGAGAGGGACGGGGCTGAGCGAGATGGGGCCGATAGAGAGAGGGGGCTGAGAGAGAGACAGGGGGGCTGAGAGAGATGGGGCTGAAAGTGAGAGAGGGGGCTGAGAGAAAGAGGGGGCTGAGAGAGAGACTGGGGGGCTGAGAAAGATGGGGGCTGAGAGAGAGAGGGGGGACTGAGAGAAAAAGGGGGGCTGAGAGAGAGAGGGGGGGCTGAGAGAGAGAGAGGAGGGCTAAGAGAGAGACGGGGGGCTGAGAGAGATGGGGGCTGAAAGAGAGAGGGGGCTGAGAGAAAGAGGGGGCTGAGAGAGATGGGGGCTGAAAGAGAGAGGGGGGCTGAGAGAAAGGGGGGCTGAGAGTGAGAGAGAGAGAAAGACAGGGGGCTCAGATAGATGGGGGCCGAAAGATAGAGAGGGGGACTGAGTGAGAGAGGAGGCTGAGAGAGAGAAGGGGACTAACAGAGAGGTGGGACTGAGAGAGCGAGGGGTCTGAGAGAAAGAGGAGGGAATGAGAGAGAGAGGAGAGACTGAAAGAGAGAGAAAGGGGGCTGAGAGAGAAAGGGGGGTTGAGAGAGATGGGGCTGAAAGAGAGTGAGGGCTGAGAGAAAGAGGGGGCTGAGAGAGAGACAGGGGAGCTTAGAGAGATGGGGGCTGAAAGCAAGAGAGGGGGGCTGAGAGACAGGGGGCTTAGAGAGATGGGGGCTGAAAGTGAGAGAGGGGGGCTGAGAGAAAGAGGGGGCTGAGAGGGAGACAGGGGGGCTGAGAAAGATGGGGGCTGAAAGAGAGAGAGGGGCTGAGAGAAAGAGGGGGGCTGAGAGAGAGAAATGGGGGCTGAAAGAGAGAGAGGAGGGCTGACAGAGAGAGAGGGGGGGGGGGTGAGAGAGATGGGGGTTGAAAGAGAGAGGGGGCTGAAAGTGAGAGACAGAGGGGCTGAGAGAGATGGGGACTGAAATAGAGAGAGAGGGGCAGAGAGAGAGATAGCAAAAAGGAAAAATATTGTTTTTGTTTTTCAAAATTATCGCTTTTTTTGGGTTTATAGCGCAAAAAAGAGAGAGGGGGCTGAGAGAGAGACAGGGGGGCTGAGAAAGATGGGGGCTGAGAGAAAGAGGGGGGCTGAGAGAGAGATGGGGCTGAAAGAGAGACAGGGGGCTGAGAGAGAGACAGGGGGGCTGAGAGAGATGGGGCTGAAAGAGAAAAGGGGGGCTGAGAGAGATGGGGGTTGAAAGAGAGAGACAGAGGGGCTGAGAAAGATGGGGACTGAAAGAAAGAGAGAGGGGCAGAGAGAGAGATAGTAAAAATTAAAAATATTGTTTTTGTTTTTCAAAATTGTCGCTTTTTTTTGGTTTATAGCGTAAAAAAAGAGAGAGGAGGCTGAGAGAGAGACAGGGGGGCTGAGAGAGAGAGACGGGGGGCTGAGAGAGATGGGGCTGAAAGAGAGAGAGAGGAGGGCTGAGAGAGAAGGGGGGCTGAGAGAGATGGGGGGCTGAAAGAGAGAGAGAGGAGGGCTGAGAGAGAGAAGGGGGGCTGAGAGAGATGGGGGGCTGAGAGAGAGAGGGGGGGCTGAGAGAGATGGGGGCTGAGAGAGAGAGGGGGGGCTGAGAGAGATGGGGGCTGAGAGAGAGATAGCAAAAAGTAAAAATATTGTTTTTGTTTTTCAAAATTGTCGTTTTTTTTTGGTTTATAGCGAAAAAACACCCAAAAAACGCAGAGATGATCAAATACCACCAAAAGAAAGCTCTAATTTTAAACATACACGATGGTCACGACGGCGCCATTGTCGGTTAAAGCGATGCAGTGCCGTATCGCAAAAAATGTCCTGGTCATTAAGCCGAAAAAATCCTTTCCGGGGCTAAACTAGTTAAAGCGGGATTCCACCCTAAAGTGGAACCTCCGCTGATCGGATCCCTCCCCCCCTCCGGTGTCACAATTGACACCTTTCAGGGGGGAGGGGGGGTGGAGATACCTGTCAAAGACAGGTATTTACACCCACTTCCAGGCATAGACTCCCGTGGGAGTCTACGCCATTTCCTGTCCTGCCGCGCTGTCTGCTGGGACACACACGGGTCCCAGTGACAGGGCGGAGATTTCCTATTGCGCGGCGCGGCTCGCGCATGCGCAGTAGGGAACCGGGAAGTGAAGCCGATTCGCTTCACTTCCTGATTTGCTCACCTAGAATGGTGGCGACAGCAGCCGAGGGCCGAGAGATCGATCGGCCTCGGCATCGCTGGAACCCGGGACAGGTGAGTGTCCATTTATTAAAAGTCAGCAGCTGTAGTATTTATAGCTGCTGGCTTTTAATATTTTTTTTTTTGGTGGAATCCCTCTTTAATCATTTATATATCAGCAGTGTGTGGTGGGGGTGGGTGCAGAATTATATACAGAAGAGCGCCCCCTCCGGAATGGTATGATCCGAAGGCTGATAAAGAGCGGCGTGGCCCCGCCCCCCGGTCACAGCAGCACGGTGAATCTTCAGGCGGAGAGAGATTTGTGTTTCATCGCAAAAAGCAACCAACAGTACGTACTCCGGGCCGGTGTTCTGCCTAATAGAGTCCGGCCATCGATATGTGTCCGTTCCGTACTGCGCATGCGCAGTACGGAGCAGACGAAGCTTCGGAAAATCTCCGAAGCTGAACGGCGCCTGCGCCGTGAGTGGAGGAGGTAGCCCCACTATCCAAGCGGACATAGGGTTTAGAATTTTAGAGGGCCCCTCGCGGGCGAGCTTCGCTCGCCACGCTTCGGGCTCGGCCTCGCTGCGCTCGGCTCTTTTTTATTCTAACTCTATGTCCACTTGGATAGTGGGGATAGAACCTGGACTCACGGCGCAGGCGCCGTTCGTCCTCGGCAATTTTCGGAATCTGTGCTCCTGTGTACTGCGCATGCGCAGTACGCAGAGGACAGCATCTGATGGAGGACCCTAATTGACAAGACACCGGCCCATTCCTGAGGGGGGGGGTGCCCCGGGCCTCGCGCCCCGCTCCCCTGTGATGAGGGGGGATATAGTCCGCTCTGAATGATAGGCTGGTGCTGTGATTTCGCTCCGTGTTGTTAATGATCATTGCGGGTTATACCCGCTTTGTTGTCCGCTATGGACAGCGCAGTCGTTGTTCAGCGTGTAGGGGTGGGGCTAGTTACTGAGGGGATGCGGCGGGATTAATGATTGGCTGCGGCTGTTACCAGGCAGAATTAGCCTGTCTGCTATGGATGACATTGGAGGGAGGTGATTGGTTCACGTTGAATGATTGTGGAAATTGCTATAGAATAAAGTGTTTTTTTTTTTTTTTTTTTTTATTTAAAATTGAATAATTTTTAACCACTTCAATACCGGGCACTTTCACCCCCTTCGTGCCCAGGCCACATTTCAGCGCTGTCACACTTTGCATGACAATTGCGCGCTCATGCTACATTGTAACCCAAATTATATTTTTATAATTTTTTTTCCACACAAATATTGCTTTCTTTTGGTGGTATTTAACCACTTCAACCCCTATAGCTCTTTAAGGAACTGCCGTACCGTTGCGGCAATTTTGCGCAATACAGCTGACCTGTCGCCGTGTGTCGGCGGCGGCTGGTCGGCAAGTGGTTAAAATGCTATAACACTTAACACCCCCCCCCCCCCTTTCCTGCCCAGGACGATTTTTAGCTTGCAGCGCGGTCACTCTTTGAATGATAATTGCGCGGTCATGCAACGCTGTACCCACAGGACATTTTGTTCACACAAATAGAGCTTTCTTTTGGTGGTATTTAATCACAACTGGGCTTTTCATTTTTTTTGCTAAATGAATAACCACTTAAGCCCCGGACCATTTTGCAGCTAAAGGACCAGGCCCCTTTTTTTGCGATTCGGCACTGCGTCGGTTTAACTGACAATTGCGCGGTCGTGCGACGTGGCTCCCAAACAAAATTTGGCGTCCTTTGTGCCCCACAAATAGAGCTTTCTTTTGGTGGTATTTGATCACCTCCTGTGGTTTTTATTTTTTGCTCTATAAACAAAAATAGAGCGACAATTTTGAAAAAAAAAACGCAATATTTTTTTCTTTTTTTTTGCTATAATAAATATCCCTAAAAATGTATAATTTTTTTTTTTCCTCAGTTTAGCCCGATACGTATTCTTCTACATATTTTTGGTAAAAAAAAAAAAAATCGCAATAAGCGTTTGGTTTGCGCAAAAGTTATAGCGTCTACAAAATAAGGGATAGTTTTATGGCATTTTTATAAATATTTTTTTTTTTTACTAGTAATGGTGTCGATCTGCTTTATTTATTTATTTTATTGTGACTGCGACATTATGGCGGACACGTCGGACAATTTTGACACATTTTTGGGACCATTGGCATTAATACAGTGATCAGCGCGATTAAAAATGCATTGATTACTGTAAAAATGTCACTGGCAGTGAAGTGGTTAACACTAGGGGGCAGTGTAAGGGTTAAGTGTGACCTAATGTGTGTTTTTTTATTTTTTTACTGTAGGGGGGCGTGGCTTGGCGTGTGACATCACTGATCGTCGTTCCCTATGACAGGGACAGGCTCACTAGGAAGCACGAGGAGAGGTTTGTTTACACTTACATCTCCTCGTTCTTCAGCTCTGTGACCCGTTCGCGGGACACCAGCGGCGATCGGGTCCCACGGTCACGGAGCTCTGGTCCGGGTCGTGAGTGCGCCGCCCACGGCTGGGCTCTTAAAGGCCAACGTACCTGTATGTGCTTGTGCCCAGCCGTGCCATTCTGCTAATGTACATTAGTGTGAGGCGGTCCTTAAGTGGATAACGACAAACAACGAAAATGTCAGTTTGTTATAAAATCTAGCAAACGGGTAATTTTTCTCCTGCGCTGGCGGGGCAGAGATTGGGGGCTGCGCTGGCGGGGCAGAGATTGGGGGCTGCGCTGGCGGGGCAGAGATTGGGGGCTGCGCTGGCGGGGCAGAGATTGGGGGCTGCGCTGGCGGGGCAGAGATTGGGGGCTGCGCTGGCGGGGCAGAGATTGGGGGCTGCTCTGGCGGGGCAGAGATTGGGGGCTGCGCTGGCGGGGCAGAGATTGGGGGCTGCGCTGGCGGGGCAGAGATTGGGGGCTGCGCTGGCGGGGCAGAGATTGGGGGCTGCGCTGGCGGGGCAGAGATTGGGGGCTGCGCTGGCGGGGCAGAGATTGGGGGCTGCGCTGGCGGGGCAGAGATTAGGGCAGCGTGGTGAATCCGTGGCAGAGACCACTTTTATCTTGTGCCGGCCGGACACGGCGATATCGGGGTTATGGCAGCTGGTTGCTGTCATAAGAACGATATCCGTCCTCAAAGTGAGGATGTATATCGGCGTGCGGCCGTCCGGAAGAGGTTAAAAAAAAAAAGTATCGGTGAGTAATTGAAAAAAAAGTATCGGTACTTTGTACTCGGTCTTAAAAAAAAAAATAAAAAAAGTTGTATCGGTGCAACCCTAGGGGGGCGGGTGACAGCGGACACCGCTCCATAGGAGGCTGCAAGGTCTGATCGAATCCGCACTAAAAAACTGACGGGTGGATCTAATCGGACATCCCGTGTGAAAAGCGTCTTTAGAGAAGAGTCTTCGGATTGTTTGCCAAGATGGAAAGTCATCTGAACCACTCAAGTTTTTGACCACAACGAATGTGGTGAAGTTCTTACAGTTGAAACCTGAGCAGGCGTTGCCGGGTTCAGATGATGGGGGGGGGGGGGGGGACGACTGAGAAGATGATTTTTGGTTTATTACCCCGACCTTCCAACAGTAACATTTTTCTTTTCTATTTTCTTTTTCAGATTACCTACAGCCAGAATCCCAAGGGTAAGATAATACACACTCACCGGCCACTTTATTTAGGTACACCTGTTCAATCGCTCGGTAACACAAATTGCTAATCAGCCAATCACATGGCAGCAACTGAATGTATTTAGGCATCTAGACGCGGTGAAGACAACTTGGTGAACTTCAAAACCCGAGCCTCGGAATGGGGAAGAAAGGGGATTTAAGTGACCTTGAACGCGGCATGGTCGTTGGTGCCAGGCAGGCTGGTCTGAGTGTTTCAGAAACCGCTGAACTGCTGGGGTTTTCACGCACCACCATCTCTCGGGTTTACAGAGAATGGACGGAAAAAGAAAAAATTTCCAGTGCGCGGCGGTTGTGTGGACGAAAATGCCTCGTTGATGTCAAAGGCCAGAGGAGAATTGACAAACTGGTTCAAGGCGATAGGAAGGCAACGGTAACGGAAATAACCACTCGTTACAACCAAGGTAGGCAGAATACCATCTCCGAACGCACAACGCGCCGGGCCTTGAAGCAGATGGGCTACACCAAAAGACCACACCTGATAGCCAAGAACAGGAAACTGAGTCAGCAAGCCGCACAGGCTGACCAAAATTGGACAGCAGAAAACTGGAAAAACGCTGCCCAGTCCGAGAAGTCTTGATTTTAACCTTTTTATTATGGATTTAAAAAAATAAATTGTATATAAACAACTGTGTGTTTTCTACTTCAGGGGGGAGTTTGATTGATCAAGTGTTGGTCAGTAATTATCGCAGGTGAGAAGAGTTCTGCTCTGTGATCTTGTACCTGTATCTCCTAATCTGGGAGAAAGAGAAACCTATACAGCAGGGATATGCAATTAGCGGACCTCCAGCTGTTACAAAACTACAAGTCCCATCATGCCTCTGCCTCTGGGTGTCATGCTTGTGGCTGTCGGAGTCTTGCTATGCCACATGGCACTTGTAGTTCTGCAACAGCTGGAGGTCCGCTAATTGCATATCCCTGCTATACAGGGTTCCCCACTCTGCAACCAAAGAAAAGGAAAATTTCCCCGCAAAGCACAAGCTTTGCACAAATAGGCGTGGGTTGTGTGAAACCAACCAACATAAACCATGGCAATAAAATAACAGCCTTGTGAAAATTATTTCACACATTGACCTCTAATAATTGAGCAATGAAGGTACCAAAGGGTTTGCAGGATTCCTAAATGAGTTATTAAATGTTACCCTGTTTCACTGGCTTTCTAATCAATAGACCAGCCTTTTTTTCAACCAGGGTGCCCTGAGGTTTCTCCAGGGGTGCCTTGGCAAAATGCTTCTACCCGATGACATCAGCTGATAAGGAGGATGTTGGTTGCGTACATAGTTAGGTTGAATAAAGACACCAGTCCATCCAGTTCAACCTGTGTGAGTGTCTACAATTGTCCCTATCCCTATACATTGCACACTCACATCGGTCCCTACCCTCAAGGAGCCCACGATCCAAGGTCCCCATTCATATACTAGGGACAATTTTGGACAGAAGCCAATTAACCTACCTGCATATCTTTGGATTGTGGGAGGAAACCGGAGTACCCGGAGGAAACCCACACAGGCACAGGGAGAACATGCAAACTCCAAGCAGGTAGTGTCGTGGTTGGGATTCGAACCAGCGACCCTTCTTACTGCTAGGTGAGAGTGCTAACCACTACACCACTGTGCTTACCATAAGGCGGGGCCTCACGATCCTTCTGACTTTTTGGGTTTAAGCTGCAGGTGTCAGAAAAGTTACCAGAGAAACATACCATCCTTGTTTGACCCTTCCTTGCCTCTCTCCATTAGCTTTTGGGGTCTCAGCTGAGTGATGAAAAAAAAAAAACAGAGGGAGAAGAGAAACATTGGAATACTAGTCAGTACCAGTTTGCAAAAGTGTATTTGCTTTGAAAGAATAAATCACCTCTGAGTTGGGATGTTGCTGCATTATGTAAAACTTTTGGAATAGTTTTTACATTTTAGAATGGGGGTGCCTCAAGACTGTGCATCATTTTGGAGGGTGCCTTGACTGAAATAAGGTTGGGAAACGCTGCAATACACAGTGGAACTGACTACTAAAACTTCAGAGGTTGCTGGATAAATTGCTACAATTGTCTTTGCCTTGTATCATTTCTTCACACTGTTGATATAACAATCTTCCTCTATAGAGAGCTCAATGATATTCCTACATCATGGCAGCCCTCAAAATTTCTGCTTGCATTTGGCGAGTGGAAATAAGGTGAAGGCGAGTGTGAGTTGGAGGAGAGGGACGGACGCCTATTCTCTTCCCAGCGATCGGCCAGAAATTGTGGTGTCCCTAGAACAATCTTCCAGTATAGAGAGCTCAATAATATTCCTACAATAAAGGCAGCCCTCAAAATTTCCACTTGCCTGCTCGCATTTGGCGAGTGGAAATAAGGTGAAGGCGAGTGTGAGTTGGAGGAGAGGGACGGACGCCTATTCTCTTCCCAGCGATCGGCCAGAAATTGTGGTGTCCCTAGAACAATCTTCCAGTACAGAGAGCTCAATAATATTCCTACAATAAAGGCAGTCCTCAAAATTTCCACTTGCCTGCTCGCATTTGGCGAGTGGAAATAAGGTGAAGGCGAGTGTGAGTTGGAGGAGAGGGAGGGACGCCTATTCTCTTCCCAGTGATTGTCCAGAAACTGTGGGGTGCCTAGAACAATCTTCCAGTACAGAGAGCTCAATAATAATCCTACGTAAAGGCAGCCCTCAAAATTTCCACCTGCCTGCTCGCATTTGGCGAGTGGAAATAAGGTGAAGGCGAGTGTGATTTGGCAGAGAAGGATGGAGGCCTATTCTCTTCCCAGCAATCGGCCAGAAACTGTGGGAAGAGGAGAGCCGGCCGAATCACACACAGCGGGGATCTCCCACAGTGACCCAGCTTGGATCTGTAAATGGCAGCCGCTGTCAAAGTTCCACCTCCTGGACCAGCTCCTATGATAGACGGCACACTGGTCCAATGCTGAGAAATTGAAGCAATGTGACATCTTTAATAGAAGGCGGGACATTGTTTGACAGCGGCCAGCGTTTCCGATCGAAGCTGTGTCACAACGGGAGATCCCTGCTCTGTGTGATCCCCATGCACTGATGAGGCTGCACTGATGGGCACTAATAAAGTTGTTAATTATTTTTGTAACTTAACTCTGCATAAAACATTTAACTAGCCTTTCATGAGATCATTATCAAGGGCGTGTTTAGGGGCCGAGTAAGGCTTGGGTGGGGCAACTGGTGGCGAGCAATGCTTAAAGGATTGCATTAAGATAAAAAAACCTTTTATGTGTAGCAGCCTCCCCAGCACCCCCTAATTACTTACTTGAGTCCCGTCTCTCTCCAGCGATGTCCACAAATGTCTAAGCCGTCCCGGACACTCCTCCTGATTGGCTGAGACACAGCAGCGGCGCCATTGGCTCCCTCGGCTGTCAATCAAAGTCAGCCAATCAGGGAAGAAAGGAGGCGGGGGCAGATCGGGTCTCCGTGTCTGAATAGATACACGGAGCTCTGCCTCTGCTTGGGTGCCCCCATAGAATGCTGTTGGCTGGGGGGGCTCTGAATGGGGGGGGGATGGGTCAGGAGCAGCAAAGAGGGACCTGAGAAAGGGAGGAACCTGGGCTGCCCGGTGTACATTTATATATATATATATATATATATATATATATATATATATATATATGTGGGAAGTAGTTAAAATCTGGCCTGTTAGTAGGTCCTGAGGACAGGAGTTGAGAACCGCTGCCTTACACGTTTCGCTCAATGAAGAGCTTCATTAGGTGTGTTAAAATAAAAATATAAGGACTACCAACATAAAGTGTGAAAAAAAATAAAGGGGGGGGGTGAGATAAACTATTCCCACATGGTAAAAAATGGCTTCTCCCCCCCCCCCCCCCCCCCTCCCTCTGCCTCTCTATTTATAATATTTTTCCAAGATGGTCACCACTTTGGCAACACATACTTGTGTGTTATCGCCATCTTGTGGAGAGAAGACAGAAGGCAGGTTCTTCAGGTGGGAAAAATTGTGAATGTATGGGAGTATTTATAAACTTGTTATGTTAAAATGCTTCCAGTGACCCATAGAAGCCCTCCTTTAGTCTGCCAACCTTTATATTCCCATGTTGGCTGCCCCTTACGCCACATCTCCATCTCTGCCTCATATTATTTACACAACCAGTATATACCAAAAATAATATAACATTTGAGGCATCTAGACGCACACTACCAAATACAGACTACAGAACTACTCATGCACAAATGGCAGATACTGTATGTAAAGGTGCCATTCAGCCCATGTGGAGCGTGTGAGTTGAGATGAAATATCCATCTCGACTCTTATTGAAGTCGCCTTTTCTCGGCCCAAGTTGAAGTTGTTCAATGACCCAAAATGTCAAACAATCTGGTTTTGCTCAATGCGTTTTCCACATGCGTCTTGCTATAGGTCTATCCTTCTTTTTCATGCTCCTGGAGACAATGCCTGAACTGGCTTGTCTTCCCCACATACATTATATTGTCAAAAGTATTGGGACGCCCGCCTTTACGCACATGACCTTTAATGACCTCCCAGTCTTAGTCCGTAGGGTTCAATATGGAGTTGGCTCCACCCTTTGCAGCTACAGTGCCTTGAAAAATAATTCATACCACTTGAAAATGTCCACATTTTGTCATGTTACAACCAAAAAGCTATTTTATTGAGATTTTATGTGATAGACCAACACAAAGTGGCACATACCGTATATACTCGAGTATAGGCCGACCCGAATATAAGCCGAGGCCCCCAATTTACCCCCAAAAAAACTGGCAAACTTATTGACTCGTGTATAAGCCGAGGGTGAGACATGCCTGTCCATCCCTGTGTGTGTGTCCGTCCATCCCTGTGTGTCCGTCCATCCCTGTGTGTCCGTCCATCCCTGTGTGTCCGTCCATCCCTGTGTGTCCGTCCATCCATCCCTGTGTGTGTGTGTGTCCATCCATCCATCCATCCCTGTGTGTGTGTGTCTCCATCCATCCATCCATCCATCCCTGTGTGTGTGTGTCTCCATCCATCCATCCATCCATCCCTGTGTGTGTCTCCATCCATGTGTGTGTGTGTGTGTGTGTGTGTGTGTGTGTGTGTGTGTGTGTGTGTGTGTGTGTGTGTGTGTGTGTGTCCAGCCTACCTTTGTCCCGAGCCTCCGTCCCGTGCCTTGCCTCCTTGCCTCCGTCCCGTGCCGTGCCTTGCCTCCTTGCATCCGTCCCGTGTCGTGCCTTGCCTTGCCCCCGTCCCGTCCCGTCCCGTGCCGTGCCGTGCCTTGCCTTGCCTCCGTCCCGTGCCCTCTTCGTCGGCGGCCATTGTAAAGTTCAAAAGCTGCGCCGCCGCCTTCGCCTGTGATAGGCGGAACACTGAATTTCCCAGCAGCCTGTGTTCCGCCTATCACAGACGTCGTATCATCCTCGTCCGTAGTACGAGGATGATACGATGTCCGTGATAGGCGGAACACAGGCTGCTGGGAAATTCAGTGTTCCGCCTATCACAGGCGAAGGCGGAGCCGGAGGCGCGGCTTTTGAATAGAATGGCCGCTGTCTGTCTGCTCGACACGCTGATCGAGCGGGCAGACAGCGATGACTCGAGTATAAGCCGAGGGGGGCACTTTCAGCCTCAAAAAAGAGGCTGAAAATCTCGGCTTATACTCGAGTATATACGGTAATTGTGAAGTGGAAGGAAAGCGATAAATGGTTTTCCAATTTTTTTTTTACAAATAAATATGTGAAAAGTGTAGGGGGGGGGCATTTGTATTCAGCCCCCTTTACTTTGATACCCCTAGCTACAATCTAGTGGAACCACTTGCCTTCAGAAGTCACCTAATTAGTAAATGGAGTGTGTAATTTAATCTCAGTATAAGTTCAGCTGTTCTATGAAGCCTTCAAAGGTTTGTTAGAGAACCTTAGTGAAGAAACAGCATCATGGAGGCCAAGGAACACACCAGACAGGTCAGGGATAAAGTTGTGGAGAAGTATAAAGCAGGGTTAGGTTATAAAAAAAAATCTCCCAAGCTTTGAACATCTCACGGAGCTCTGTTCAATCCATCATCCAAAAATGGAAAGAGTATGGGCACAACTGCAAACCTACCAAGACATGGCTGTCCGCCTAAACTGACCGGCCGGGCAAGGAGAGCATTCATCAGAGAAGAGCCAAGAGGTCCATGGTAACTCTGGAGGAGCTGCAGAGACCCACAGCTCAGGGGGGAGAATCTGTCCACAGGACAACTATTAGTCGTCTCTCCACAAAAACGGCCTTTATGGAAGAGTGACAAGAAGAAAGACATTGGTGAAAGAAAGCTTGCAGTTTGTGAGAAGCCATGTGGGGGACACAGCAAACATGGAAGAAGGTGATCTGGTCAGATGAGAGCAAAATTTAACTTTTTGACCTAAAAGCGAAACACTGTGTGTGGCGGAAAACTAACACTGCACATCACCCTGAACACACCATCCCCACTGTGAAACATGGTGGTGGCAGCATCATGTGGTGGGGATGCTTTTCTTTAGCAGGAAAAGGGAATCTGGTCAGAGTTGATGGGAAGATGGATGGAGCCAAATACAGGACAATCTTAGAAGAAAACCTGTTAGAGTCTGTAAAAGGCTTGAGACACCGGGGTGTAGGTTCACCTTCCAGCAGGACAACGACCCAAAACATACAGCCAGAGCTACAAAGGCAAGGTTTAGATCGGGGGTAGGCAACCAGTATCTCCAGCTGTTGTGGAACTACATTTCCCATGAGGCATTGCAAGGCTGGCAGTTACAATTACTCCCAGAGGCATGGTGGGACTTGTAGTTCTGCAACAGCTGGAGGACCCCAGGTTGCCTACCCCTGGTTTAGATCAAAGCATATTCATGTGTTAGAATGGCCCAGTCACAGTCCAGACCTAAATCCAAATGAGAATCTGTGGCAAGACTTGAAAATTGCTGTTCACAGACGCTCTCCATCCAATCTGACAGAGCTTGAGATATTTTGCAAAGAAGAATGGGCAAAAATGTCCCTCCTAGATGTGCAAAGCTCCAAAAAGACTTGCAGCTGTAATTGCAGAGAAAGGAGGTTCTACAAAGTATTGACTCCGGGGGGCGCCATACAAATGTACCCCCCCACACTTTTCACATATTTATTTGTAAAAAAAAGTTTGAAAAGCATTTATCATTTTCCTTTCACTTCACAATTTTGTGCAACTTTGTATTGGTCTATCACACAAAACCCCAACAAAAATACATTTACGTTTTTGGTTGTAACATCACAAAATGTGGAAAGTGTCAAAGGATATGAATCTTTTTTCAGGCACTGTATAACAGCTTCAGCTTTTCTGGGAAGGCCGTCCACAAGGTTTAGGAGTGTGTCTATGGGAATGTTTGACCATTCTTCCAGAATCACATTTGTAAGGTCAGGCACTGATGTTGGACGACAAAGCCTGGCCCACAGTCTCCACACTAATTCATCCCAAAGGTGTTATATCGGGTTGAGTTCAGGACTCTGTGCGGGCCAGTCAAGTTCCTACACCCCAAACTTGCTTTGTGGACTGGTCATGTTGGAACAGGAAGGGGCCGTCCCCCAAACTGTTTCCACAAAGTTAGGAGCATGAAATTGTCCAGAATGTCTTGGTATGCTAACGCCTTAACTGCTTCAGCCCCGGAAGATTTTACCCCCTTCCTGACCAGAGCACTTTTTGCGATTCAGCACTGCGTCACTTTAACTGACAATTGCGCGGTCGTGCGCCGTGGCACCCAAACAAAATTGACGTCCTTTTCTTCCCACAAATAGAGCTTTCTTTTGGTGGTATTTATCACCTCTGCGGTTTTTATATTTTGCGCTATAAACAGAAAAAGAGCGACAATTTTGAAAAAAAAGCAATATTTTTTACTTTTTGCTATAATAAATATCCCCTAAAATATATATATATATAAAAACAAAATTTTCCTCAGTTTAGGCCGATATGTATTCTTCTACATTTTTTTGGTAAAAAAAAAAAATGAGCAATAAGCAAATTTGTGTCTACAAAATAGGGGATAGATTTATGCATTTTTTATTATTCTTTTTTTTTTTTTTAATTAGTAATGGCGGCGATCTGAGATTTTTTATTGTGACTGCGACATTATGGCGGACACATCGGACACTTTAGACACTATTTTGGGACCGTTGTCATTTATACAGCGATCAGTGCTATAAAAAAAGCACTGCTTACTGTATAAATGACACTGACAGGGAGGGGGTTAAACACTAGGGGGCGATCAAGGGGTTAAGCGTGTCCTAGGGAGTGATTCTAACTGGAGGGATGGGCTAAAACTGACATGACAGCGATCACGGCTCCCAGTGACAGAGCAGTGGATCTCTGTCATGTCACTAGGCAGGACGGGGAAATGCCTTGATGTGACACGATCGCCGGGATTTTAATGGTGGTTCATGGACGTTTAGTTTGAAATAGATTTTCTTTGGAAATTGTATGGACACTTACCATGGGGGCTTTGGCACATATGTTTTATGAATTCACTTATGATTTCAGCACTATTATTGTTTATGTATGTATATACTGTGGAACCTTGGTTTACGAGTAATGCGGTTAACGAGCGTTTTGAAAGACGAGCAATTTTTTTTTTTTTAATTCTGACCCGGTTTGCAGTTGCTGTCTTGCAAAACGAGATGAATTCAAGCTAATGGGCGGTGCAGTACTGCATTTGGCCAGAGGTGCGGGGGCGCCGGGGACACTCGGAAATACTCGAAATGACTCGGAAATAGTTCTCGAGTGTTTCCCCGGCTTTCCGAGTTCAGCCGAGCTGTCCTCGAGTATTTCTGAGGCTCTCCGGCGCCCCCCCCCCACCTCTGGCCACATGCGGTATTGCATGTAATAGAAGTCAACGTGGAACGAATTATCTTAGTTTCCATTGACTTCTATGTTGAAACTCGCTTTGATAAGTGAGTGCTTTGGATTACAAGCATTCTCCTGGAATGGATTATGCTCGTAATCCGAGGTTCCACTGTATGATGTTTTAGAGCGTGGTATGAAATTGAGTTCTTTAACACCTTCCACTTCTCAATAATAGACTTCACTGTGCTTCTAGGCATTGATAAAGCCTTAAAAAAAAATTTTTTTTGTATCCATCTCTTGACTTGGGCCTGTCCGCAACTTTATTCCGGAGACCCCGGTGACAATGCCTTGCCACCCATAGCTGATTGTTTGCTTCAGTTGCACTATCAGGGACTGAAATGCTCCAGGAAAGCTCTCTGCATGCTGAGCTAATCACAATGACCACAGCTGATCACAGTTGAAAGTCAAATGGCTTTGAGTGCCATTGAAAAGGTGATTAGCTACACCTGATTGAGTTTACAAGTCTTTTTTTTTTTTTTTTTGAGGAGGGGGGTGATCCTTTTTCCAACTCAGTGATTCTGTTTTTTGTTTTTCTTTCTGACATGTTGGTGTTATATCTTTCACTTGGATGTTATAAGTTGCACTGAGAAAATACAGCTGGATAAAACAAAAACTGCGCTGTGTCTGTCTTCATTTCAGGCTGCAAAGCAAAGAAATTATTTTTTTTGGGGGGGAGGTATTATTTTCTTTACCCAGTGTATGTGATTTGCTACGTTTTACTAGGGGTGCACCAAAACCGAGACTTTGAGTCAATACAAAATGTACAAATCGCACTGCAAAGAATTGCATGCGATTTTGAACAGCAATGCTGTGCGATTCCTGTCCAAGTCACTTGCGATTTCCCCCACTGCTCCTGTGTGTGTGTGCATATAGAAAAGGATTAAAGCGCCATCTAGTGGGCAGTTTAAAAAAATGTTAGAACTCACAGTACGTATCTGGCTAAATGCAAATGATATAAAATCACGGCCGCTGGAGGGGCTCACAGGGCTGGAGAAGATGTAGAGGCGGTGCGCCTCCAAGCTGACATCACTTCCGCCCTATACTCACAGGATTCCCAGAACTTCCCCTCCAGCACTGTGAGCAACTACAGCGGCCCTGATTTGCTATCGTCGGCAGACCGGGACACCCACATAGATTATTTTGCATGTGCCCAGATATAGATGGGCATTACAATGTCTAAGTGTAAAAAAATGAGTGAAACTCCGCTTTAAGAGTCAAATTTTGTTTGTATGAATAGTTTGTGATAGTTACAGTTTGTCTAGTTGAAAAGTTATATTATGTACACTTAGGAAAGAATCCAGGCCTTTCTTAAAGAAATCTACTGAGCTGCTGGCCAGAATCTCCTCTGCAGGGAGTCCATTCCACATTTCCACAGCTCTTAGGCCGCATACACACGAGAGGACTGTCTGCCCAACTAAGTCCGTCAGACAATCCGACGGACAGTCCGTCCTACTTTCGAATGAACGGACTTGACCACACACGATGAACAGACAGTCCGCTGAAAGCTTGCGCGATGACGTGTACGGCACGTACGACGGGACTAGAAATACGACGTCCAATACACGGCAATGCAACCTTCCGCCGTGTAAATCCTTTCTGAGCATGCGCCATACTTAGTCCGTCCAACTAGCCTACACACGAGCGGACTGTCCGCTGAAACCAAAGTTGGACGGACAAAATTACGGAAATTCGGAAAGACTTAGTCCGCCAGACTGTCCGCTGAAAAAGTCCGCTGAAGCCCACACACGAGCGGATTGTCCGCTGAAACACGTTTCAGCGGACCAAGTCCGTCAGACAGTCCGCCCGTGTGTACGCGGCCTTACTGTGAAGAAACCTTTCCGTATTTGGAAATGAAATCTCTTTTTCTCTAGATGTAAAGAGTGCCCCCTTGTCCTCTGTGCTGACCTAAAGGTCAATAACTCAACGCCAAGTTCACTATATGGACCACTTATATATTTATACATGGTGATCATATCCCCCCTTATGTATTTATACATGGAGATCATATCCCCCCTTATGTATTTATACATGGTGATCATATCCCCCCTTATGTATTTATACATGGTGATCATATCCCCCCTTATGTATTTATACATGGTGATCATATCCCCCCCTTATGTATTTATACAGGGAGATCATATCCCCCCTTATGTATTTATACATGGAGATCATATCCCCCCTTATGTATTTATACATGGTGATCATATCCCCCCTTATGTATTTATACATGGTGATCATATCCCCCCTTATGTATTTATACATGGAGATCATATCCCCCCTTATGTATTTATACATGGTGATCATATCCCCCCTTATGTATTTATACATGGTGATCATATCCCCCCCTTATGTATTTATACAGGGAGATCATATCCCCCCTTATGTATTTATACATGGAGATCATATCCCCCCTTATGTATTTATACATGGTGATCATATCCCCCCTTATGTATTTATACATGGTGATCATATCCCCCCTTATGTATTTATACATGGTGATCATATCCCCCCCTTATGTATTTATACAGGGAGATCATATCCCCCCTTATGTATTTATACATGGAGATCATATCCCCCTTATGTATTTATACATGGAGATCATATCCCCCTTATGTATTTATACATGTAGATCATACCCCCCTTATGTATTTATACATGTAGATCATATCCCCCCCTATTTATTTATACATGTAGATCATATCCCCCTTATGTATTTATACATGGAGATCATATCCTCCTTATGTATTTATACATGGAGATCATATCCCCCTTATGTATTTATACATGGAGATCATATCCCCCTTATGTATTTATACATGAAGATCATATCCCCCTTATGTATTTATACATGGTGATCATATCCCCCTTATGTATTTATACATGGAGATCATATCCCCCCTTATGTATTTATACATGGAGATCATATCCCCCTTTAATCTCGTCTTCTCCAAAGAATACATTCAGTTCCTCTCATCTTTCCTCATAGCTGAGCTCCTCCATGCCTCTTATCAGTTTGGTTGCCCTTCTCTGCACTTTCTCCAGTTCCAGATAGGGATTGGTTAACATCATCTAACATACACTTACCGGCCACTTTATTAGGTACACCTGTTCAATCACTTGGTAACACAAATTGCTGATCAGCCAATCACATGGCAAAAACTCAATGCATTTAGGCTTCTAGATGTGGTGAAGACGACTTGCTGAAGTTCAAACCGAGCATCGCAATGGGGAAGAAAGGCAATATAAGTGACTTTGAAGGTGGAATGATTGTTGGTGCCAGACGGGCTGGTCTGAGTATTTCAAACACTGCTGATCAACTGGGATTTTCACACACAACCCTCTCTCAGATTTACAGAGAATGGTCTGAAAAAGAGAAAATATCCAGTGAGCGGCAGTTGTGTGGAGGAAAATGCCTTGTTGAGGTCAGAGGAGAATGGACAGACTGGATTTGAGATGATAGAAAGGCAACAATAACTTAAATAACCACTCGTTACACCCAGGGTACACAGAATACCATCTCTAAATCCACAACACATCAAACCTTGAAGCAGATGGGCTACAGCAGCAGAAGACCAAACCGGGTGCCACTCCTATTAGCTAAGAACAAGAAACTGAGGCTACAATTGGCACAGGCTCACCAAAATTGGACAATAGAAGACTGAAATAACATTGCCTGGTCTGATGAGTCTGGATTTCAGCTGCGACATTCAGATGGGGGGGGGGTCAGAATTTGGTGTAAAGAACATGAAAGCATGAACGTTCATATAGAAATCAGGATTCCAAAAAGTGACAATGTGCATAAATGAAGAATGAAAATGGATGCCAGAAGTGTGACCTCCACCATAAGACCCTCTTTATCACTCACCATAATGATAGGAGAGTCAACAAAGGGTCAAAAAGGATTTCCCTTACAGGCAAAATCCTGGAGAGTAGAGATAAACCTCTTCAGAGTGCAAAGCACAGGGATCACCACATCAGCTCATATACAGGGGATCGCAGCAGAAGATCATCAGTGTCCCAATATCCCGACATATGTAAATAATGAGGATTTTTACATGTAGGAGAGAAATGTCAGAATTGACCTGGGTGGCAAGGGGTTAAAAACTTTTTTTTAACTTAAAGTGATTGTAAAACTTTGTGTCTTAAAAAAATAAATAAATAATAAGAAACATATCATACTTACCTCCACTGTGCAGAGTGGTCCTGAACATCCTCTTCTGGGGTCTCTCGGCGGCTCTGGTAGCTCCTCCCCACATCATATAACCCCCTAGGAGAAGCGCTCTCGGGGAGGGGGGGGGGGGGGTTACCTTACGGGTGCGCTCCAGAGTCCATCATTTGCATCCATAGTTGCAGAATGCTGGACTCCGACCCCTGCCCCCCACCCCCACGACGCGTCATTGGATTTGATTGACAGCAGTGGAAGCCAATGGCTGCGCTGCTATCAATCTATCCAATCAAGACCTGAGAACCCCCCCAGGCAGAGGAAGAGCGTGTCTCCGCCATGGGAATTACAGGGCTCAGGTGAGTAAAACGGGAGGTTGTGGGCCGGTCACTACTGACTTACTGACTCCGGTGTCTGGGCTCAGCAGCCCTGATATATGGGAGCCAGCACAGAGAGGGGAGGGGGGAGAGGACACAGGAGACACAGAAGAGAGCTGTGTATGACGGAGACATGTACCGATTCCCGGTGTCTGGGCTCAGCAGCCCTGATATATGGGAGTCAGCACAGAGAGGGGAAGGGGGGTAGAGGACACATGAGACATAGAGGAGAGCTGTGTATGACGGAGACATGTACTGACTCTGGTGTCCGGGCTCAGCAACCCTGATATATGTGGGAGTCAGCACAGAGAGGGGAGGAGGGAGAGGACACAGGAGACACAGAGGAGAGGTGTGTATGATGGAGACACTTACTGACTCCAGTGTCTGGGCTCAGCAACCCTGATATATGGGAGTCCGCACAGAGAGGGGAGGGGGGAGAGAACACAGGAGACACAGAGGAGAGCTGTGTATGATGGAGACATGTACTGACTCTGGTGTCTGGGCTCAGCAACCCTGATATATGGGAGTCAGCACAGAGAGGGGAGGAGGGAGAGGACACAGGAGACACAGAGGAGAGGTGTGTATGATGGAGACACTTACTGACTCCAGTGTCTGGGCTCAGCAACCCTGATATATGGGAGTCAGCACAGAGAGGGGAGGGGGGAGAGGACACAGGAGACACAGAGGAGAACTGTGTATGACAGAGACACGTACTGACTCCGGTGTCTGGGCTCAGCAACCCTGATATATGGAAGTCAGCGGAGAGGGGGGGGGGTAGAAACTGTCAGGATCAGCCAAGGTATTACAGGTGATACAGGGGGCCAAATGATACAGCACAATCACTGTGCTGTATAACATGTTTTAAAGTGGTTGTACACCCTATATTAAGGCTTACCTGTAGGTGCTTGAAATATCTCCTAAACTTCCATGGTTTAGGAGATATTTACGAAAAAGCCCAGCGCACTTTAGAAAGGGCATGTCATGCCATTTCTAATAGGGGTAATACCGTGACTGCCGTGCATGTGCATGCGCGGAAGTGACGTCACGCGACTCCAGCCAGTCACAGAACCGGCCCTGGAAGGAAGAGGGGTGAAGATGGACGCTCGCTGCCAGTGGGGACAGCGGTGACATCGCAGGCTTCAGTTTCAGGTAAATGACACATATTGGGCTACTATGCGATGCGATGCATAGTAGCCCATTACGCTTTACCTTTGCAGGGAAATAAAGAGGACGTAAAATCTGCCAGGGTTTACATCCTCTTTAAAGGAGCAGGATGTTTATTGATTTTTTTTTTTTTGGGTTAGCAAACGCTTTAGGGCCGGTTCATACTGCAGGCGCGGCGAGGCGTCTCCGACTTGCCTCGCCGCGACCTGCGGCGGCCTCGGCGGCGACTTGCAGATGACTTCTGTATAGAAGTCAATGCAAGTCGCCCCCGAAGTCGCCCAGAAGTAGTACAGGAACCTTTTTTCTGAGTTGGAGCGACTCGAGTCGCTCCTCTCAGAACGGTTCCATTGTACAGAACGGGGGCGACTTGCGGGAGCGAGGCGAGGCGAGTCGTCACGCCTCGCATCGCCCGCTGTGTGAACCGGCCCTTACACTTATGTTATGATTTATTTGGAGACAGATTCTCTTCAGAGACATGCAGGGTTTACAAGGTACAGAAAGGTAAAGGGCTAAGTAATCTTTAGATTTAAAAGTATTTTTTTTTAAACGCGTGTGCAAAAAAAAAATAAAAAAAAATGGAAAAATGGTTCTGGCAGCGAAAGGGTTAAACTTGAAACTTGATAGTTGAGTTGATAGTAAACAATATATAAGACTTTACACTTACACTTTAGCGCTGTAATTAGCGCAAACCTCTTTCCATTTGTTACATCTGCGATGCTTTTATGAAACACAAGAAGCCCTTGTACACACGGTCAGAGATTCCGACAACCAAATCCGACGGATTAATTCCGGAAGTGATGTTGCATACACACGGTCGGACTAAGTTGTCGGAAAATCCGATTGTACATAACGTGATGATGTTATTTCGTTACGACGGGACTACGTTCAGGCTAGTAGCCAATAGCTTTGGTCTAGGAATTTGATCTGAGCATGCGTGGCACTTTGTCCGTCGGAGAAGGCTACACATGATCGGAGTATGTCCGATCGGAGCATTTTGTCGGAAAATTTTACCGGCAAGTTGGAAAACTTGGTCCGTTTGATATTCCGACTGAAATAGTTCGATGCAGACCACACACAGTCGGAATATCCGACAAAACGGTCCAATAGGAAACATTCCGTCAGAATCTCCGACCGTGTGTACAAGTGCTAAGGCTCCATGCACACTGGAGCTCATAAACTGCAGTTTATTGGATTTTTTTTAAAAAGCCCATAAACTCCACACTATGTTAGCCTATGTGTCCATGCACACATGGACGTTTTTTTAGCTTTAATGAGCAGTGGAGTTTATGGGCTTTTTCTGAACGCCAGAAATTCGGGTTCAAAGCGCCGTTTTTCACCGCCAAAAAAATGACAAACGTTGATAAACGCTCATAAACACGCGTTAATTAGTGTTCGACATTCTATTTTTTCAATGCATAGTGGGAGTTTGAAATGCACTGTGGGATTTTTGGAGTGTCCTCTGTGTATTTTTATTGAAAATGCTCATAAACGCTAATAAACGCTAGTACAAAACACTGTTAAAAGCATGTTTTTTCAACCAGCGTTTTGTGCCAGCAATCTGGCGTCCAGAAAAAAGCTTTTTTTTGAGCTTCAGTGTGCATGGAGCCTTAGGATTATCAAGGAGTGCTGCGATTTCCCCCGGGAACGATTCGCTTGTGGAAGACTCTTTTACAGGCAGAAGGTAGAAAACGCCGCCACCAGGGGGCGCAGCGCTCAGCAGAACAGAAAGTGAAAGTAATATTCTGCGCTCCTCTTGTGCTTTCACTTTTCCTGTTGATCACTTTACAGCGACGGAGACACCCGATCCCCTCGCCCCTGAATTACGGCATTCCTGAGACTCTCCATCGGATGCCGCCCGCCTGATAGACACGTCTTATATATCGCCGAGCATCGGGTAAGTAGAATAGGTTACTCATCAGTTAACTTTGTATCTATTGATGGAACACAATTTCTGATACTTTCTTTCACGTTGTATCTGATACTTTCTTTCAGGTTGTATCTGATACTTTCTTTCAGGTTGTATCTGATACTTTGTTTCTATAGTTTGCACATCTTCGGTGGTCTTTTCGTTATGTCTTTATTATTAAGCGCCCCTACGTGCTGCAGTTGGGTGTGCCTCCAACAGGAAATGTTCTCTCTAGATGGACTGCATCATCAGCTTGAAGCCTGAAGCTACAAAACCCTGGAGGGGAAAAAAAAAAATCAATAAGGGTCCTTTCACATGTGCTGATCCGCCCCGTGGATATCCACTTGCTCAACGGGGATGGCCGGAGCGATCTCCACTGAGCAGGAAGATGACAGATCTGTCTCTGCACACTGCGCAGGGATGGACCTGTCACAGCGCCGCTCTCCCTTATGGGGGATTGGATGAGGACGGACCGCAGTGTCCGTTATCACCTGTTCCGATCCGATGACGGAAGGGAAAATAGCTTTTTCCTCCGTCACGCTTTTTCGGATCGGAGCGGGTCGGATGTCAGCGGACGTGTCACCGCTGACATCCGACGCGCCATAGAGCTCTATGGAGCATCCGTTCAGGTCCGCCTGAAATACTGACAGGCGGAGCTGAGTGGACCGTCCGTGTGAAAGGGGCCTAAATCTCTATGGAGGAGGTTCACATCGCCACTCCAAAATGCCCGAAGCTCAAACTAGTTCTGGAATTTTTTTTTTTTTTTAGGCAGATTTGGGCGTTTTTCTGCTTTTTACATTAGTGACCTTTTGACCTGTACGAAATTGAGGCAAAAACACATCAAAACCGCGGCAAAAGACAAACAAGATATTTGGAGAGCACGCCATAAAAGATGCATTAACCGCTTAAGGACCGAGCCTCCTTCTGAGATTTGTTGTTTACAAGTTAAAAACTGTTTGTTTGTTTTTGCTAGAAAACTACTTAGAACCCCTAAACATTATACATAATTTTTTCTAACACCCTAGAGAATAAAACGGCGGTCGTTGCAATACTTTACGTCACACCGTATTTGAGCAGCGGTCTTACAAGCGCACTTTTTTTGGAAAAAATACAGTTTTTTGATTTTAAAAATAACACAACAGTAAAGTGAGCACAATTTTGTTTTATATTGTGAAAGATGATGTTACGCTGAGTAAATTGATACCCCACACGTCACGCTTCAAAATTGCGCCCGCTCGTGGAATGGCGTCAAACTTTTACCCTTAAAAATCTCCATAGGCGACGTTTAAAAAATTCTACAGGTTGCAAGTTTTGAGTTACAGAGGAGTTATAGGGCTATAATTATTGCTCTCGCTCTACCGATCGTGGCGATACCTCACATGTGTGGTTTGAACACCGTTTTCATATACAGGCGCTGCTCACGTATGCGTTCGCTTCTGCGCGCGAGCTCGTCGGGACGGGGCACTTAAAAAAAAAAAATTCTTATTTATTTTACCTTTTATTTTTTATTTTTACATTGTTCTTTTTTTTTCATTTTTATTCCTATTACAGAGAATGTAAACATCCCTTGTAATAGAAAAAAGCATGACAGGTCCTCTTAAATATGAGATCTGGGGATCAAAAAGTCTTCAGATCTCATATTTACACTAAAATGCAAAAAAAAAAAAAAAAATGTGTCATTTAAAAAAAAAATAAAAAAAATGTCCCTTTAAGAGCTGTGGGCGGAAGTGACGTTTTGACGTCGCTTCCACCCAGCAATGGTATGGAGACAGGTGGGGACCATCTTCCCCTCACTCGTCTCCATACCCAGGCAGGGGACAGATGCGACCAATAGTTCCAGAGGGCACTGGATTGCGGCGGGAGGGGGGGGGGCTTTACACGCACATGACCTTTAATGACATCCCAGTCTTAGTCCGTAGGGCTCAATATTGAGTTGGCCTGCCCTTTACAGCTATAACAGCTTCAACTCTTCTGGGACGTCTGTCCACAAGGTTTAGGAGTGTGTCTATGGGGAATGTTTGACCATTCTTCCAGAAGCGCATTTGTGAAGTCAGGCACTGATATTGGATGAGAAGGCCTGGCTCGCAGTCTCAACTCTAATTCATCTCAAAAGTGTTCTGTCGGGTTGAGATCAGGACAGGGTTGTGCAGGCCAGTCAAGTTCCTCCACCCCAAACTCGCTCATCCATGTCTTTAGGGACCCTGCTTGGTGCACGGAGGGACACGGAGGGAGAACTGTGGAGGAGGGAGGGACTGAAGGAGGACATGGAGGGAGAACGGAGGAGGATGGGGGGACCAGAGGAGGGCGCAGAGGGAGAACTGAGGAGGGGGGGGGACCGGAGGAGGATACGGAGGGAGAACGGAGGAGGAGGGGGGACCCAAGGAGGACACGGAGGGAGAACGGAGGAGGAGGGGGACCCGAGGAAGACACGGAGGGAGAACAGAGGAGGAGGGGGGGACCCGAAGAGGACACGGAGGGAGAACGGAGGAGGAGGGGGGGACCGGAGGAGGACATGGGGGAGAACAGAAGAAGAGGGGGGGCCGGAGGACGACACAGAGGGATAACGGAAGACAAAGGGGGGACCCAAGGTGGATGCGTAGGGAGAACAGGGGTGGGACCGGAGGAGGACATGGAGGGGGGACCAGAGGAGGACACCGAAGGAGAACAGAAGAAGAGGGGAGACTGAAGGAGGACATGGAGGGAGAACGGAGGAGGATGGGGGGACCCAAAGAGGACACGGAGGAGGAGGGGGGGAACAGAGGAGGGCGCAGAGGGAGAACTGAGGAAGGGGGGGACCGGAGGAGGATACGGAGGGAGAACCGAAGAAGGGGGGGACTGGAGGAGGACACAGAGGGAGAATGGAGGAGGAGGGGGGGACCCGAGGAGGACACGGAGGGAGAACTGAGGAGGAGGGGGGGAACCGAGGAGGACACGGAGGGAGAACGCAGGAGGAGGGGGGACCCAAGGAGGACACGGAGGGAGAACGGAGGAGGAGGGGGGACCCGAGGAAGACACGGAGGGAAAACGGAGGAGGAGGGGGGGACCCGAGGAGGACATGGAGGGAGAACGGAGGAGGAGGGGGGGACCCGAGGAAGACACAGAGGGAGAACGGAGGAGGAGGGGGGACCGGAGGAGGACACGGGGGAGAACAGAAGAAGAGAGGGGACCGGAGGACGACACCGAGGGATAACGGAAGACGAGGGGGGGACCCAAGGTGGATGCGGAGGGAGAACAGGGGTGGGACCGGAGGAGGACACGGAGGGGGGACCGGAGGAGGACACCGAAGGAGAACAGAAGAAGAGGGGAAACCGGAGGAGGGCATGGAGGGAGAACGGAGGGGGGGGGACACAAGGAAGACACAGAGGGAGAACGGAGAAGGAGGGGGGACCCAAGGAGGACGCGGAGGGAGAACAGGGGTGGGACCGGAGGAGGACACAGAGGGAAAACGGAGGAAGAAGGGTGGGGGAACCTGAGGAAGACACTGAGGGAGAATGGAGGAGGAGGGGGGGGGACCCGAGGAGGACATGGAAGGACTGGAGGAGGACACGGAGGGACTGGAGGAGGACACGGATGGAGAGCAGAGGAGGAGGAGGAAGGGGGACCGGAAGAGGACACAGAGGGAGAAGGGAGGAGAAGGGGGGGACCAGAGGAAGGGGAGGGGGACCCGAGGAGGATACGGAGGGACCAGAGGAGGACACCGAGGAGGAGGGGGGGACCCAAGGAGGACACGAGGGGGAACGGAGGAGTGGGGGCGTGGAGGAGGACACAGAAGGAGAACAGAGGAGGAGGGGGGACCGGAGGAGGACACGAGGAGGAACAGAGGAGGGGGGGCGCGGAGGAGGACACAGAAGGAGAACAGAGGAGAAGGGGGAACCGCAGGAAGAGACTGAGGGAGAACGGAGGAAGTGGAGGGGAGCTGAGGAGGACACGGAGGGAGAACGGAGGAGAAGGGGGGGATCGCAAGAAGAGACTGAGGGAGAATGGAGGAAGAGGGGGGGACCCGGGGAGAACACACAGTGACCAGAGAAGGACACGGAGGAGGAGGGGGGGACCCGAGGAGGACACGTAGGGAGAATGGAGGAGGAGGGAGGGAGGACCCGAGGAGGACATGGAGGGAGAACAGGGTAGGAGGGGGGGGGACCGGAGGAGGACACGGAGGGAGAATGGAGGAGGAGGGGGGGACCCGAAGAGGACACGAGGGGGAACGGAGGGGGGGCAGAGGAGGACACAGAAGGAGAACAGAGGAGGAAGGGGGGATTGGAGGAGGACACGAAGGGGGAACAGATGAGAAGGGGGGGACCGGAGGAGGACACGAAGGGGGAACAGAGGAGGGAGGGTCCGGAGGATGACAGGAGGAGCACAGAGGAGGACACAGAGGGGAGCCGGAGGAGGTTACAGGGGACACTCAGGGATGATCGGTGTGGCGGCGAGGAAAGTTATAATCACCGATCTCCCTGTGTGGCTTTCAATAAAGCAGCTGAAAGCCACAGAGGGGAGAGGAGGAGAAGCTGTCAGTTGCTTTATTGGAAGCCACACAGGGAGATCAGTCATTGTAACTTTCCTTGCCACCGCTATGATAATCCCTGAGTGTCCCGGTATCGCAAGCATCGGCATCGGGGGTACAAGTACTCCTGCAAATGCTCGGTATGGGCACCGATACTACAGTAGCATCGGTATCAGGACAACTCTACTCCAAATTGATAACCTGTAAAGGTTTTAAAGGGTAACTTGCTAAAAATAGCAATCTATAATAATATAATAATATAGCAGTTACAGTTGTGACACAAGTCATATTGTGATTGAATGATAATAAAAATGACCTTTCCTTTTCAATCTGCAGCTCTGTAATTTTCTGTAAAATGCAATATGGCTGCCTGGAAGCTGTACACAGACGGCATACAGAACACCCCGCAGAAATGTCATTTCCTGTTTGTGTGTGTCATTTTTGGTAAGATATTCACAATGGGAAATCACATTTCAATGGATGCAGACCCTGCAAGTTTCCTCATTAGAGCCCTGTAGGTGCAGCAGCTGATTGATAATTATAAAACCACCCCCATCTAGCCGCTGCTAGACTATTTTGCTATTTTGATCCCAATGGCCTACCACAGACAAGCTGGGTGAGCGGGGTGGGCTGCCGGAGCAGCTTAGCTTTGGGCTCCACCAGGACAAGTGGCCCAGCGGCCCTGGCCCACCAGACAGATGCCCGGCGTGTGGCCTACAGCCAGTCTGGGCCTGGGTGGATCTATACTGGCTGTATCCATCCACGATGCCGCCCGCACTGCTCCTCCAATGGCTGCACATTGCACGGGGAGGAAGGCGGGCAGAAAGCTGACGGGTTGCTGCCTGGACACCAGCACCACTCAGATCCCAGGGACGGAGGAGGAGGCTGATTGAGTGACTGCAAATCTCCCCCTCCTCCTCGGTGTGCGATCATGGCTGCAGAACCCTGGCTGTGCCCTAGGCGGCTGCCTAGTTTGCCTAATGGGGGCGCCGGCCCTTTGTACAGATTCCCACGGACAAACAAACAGCTGTTCCTTCAATCTCCAACAAAGATGGTTAAAATCTTTGTAAGGTACACAGATCACCCAGAGGGGGAATATTTTTTTCCCTACAAAAGTGGAGTTACTCTTTACTGTTACGCTCATGATCATACCTCCGACATTTTGCTTTTTAATTTTGGGTGGGTATGAAGGTTTAATTATTTTTGTATATTTTATACAATTCTTTTTTTTTTTTAAACTACACTTTTTTTTTTTAACCACTCGCCTCCTGTATATTTACGTCGACAGAATGGCACGGCTGCGCAAATGGGCGTACCTATACGTCCCTTTGAATTTCGCTGCCGCGCCATTGCGTGCGCACCTGCTGCGAGCTTCATTAGTGTGATCGCGGGTTCCATGGACTCCATGTCCGCGGGGATACCCGCAATCGTCTCACGGCGAGGAAGAACGGGGAAATGCTAATGTAAACAAGCATTTCCCCGTTCTGCCTAGCGACAGGACACTGATCATAGCTCCCTGTAATCGGGAGTGGTGATCAGTGATGTGTCACACCTAGCCCCTCCCCCCACAGTTATAATCACTCCCTAGGACACATTTAACCCCTACAGCGCCACCTAGTGGTTAATTCCTTCACTGCCGGTCACATTTACACAGTAATCAATGCATTTTTAATCGCACTGATCGCTGTATAAATGTGAATGGTCCCAAAAATGTGTCAAAATTGTCCGATGTGTCCGCCATAATGTCGCAGTTACAAAAAAAATCACAGATCACTGCCATTACTAGTAAAAAAAAAAAAAAATTATTAAAATTTGCAATAAACGCTTATTGCGATTTTTTTTTTAAACAAAAATATGTAGAAGAATACATATCGGCCTAAACTGGGGAAAAACATTTTTTTTATATATTTTTTAGGGATATTTATTATAGCAAAAAGTTTTTATGTCTTTATGGGATAGGCATGGGCAGAAAAACAAGGACCATGTAACACATATATGCAGGGACAGGAATAGTGGGCTTCAATGCTCAGCTGACGCATATATTATTATTAATAAAATGATTCCCTCTTTTTAATTTAGCGCCAACAGTTTGCACAGCGCTTTACAATATAAAGGGGGAGGCTTACAACGATTACAGTAGTACAGGAGTACGATTACAACACAGTTTAACCACATGCCGACCGGGCCATAGCCGAAATACGCTACAGCGTCTTATTCTGGGAGGGCGTCCATGGACGTCCTCCCAGAAGCTTGCTCCCGCGCACCCCCTGGGGCACGCCCCCGGGAACATCCGTGACGTGGCATCACGGATCATGGTAAACGGCTGCTGATAGCGGCTGTTTACCACGTGACGGAGCGATCACTTGTAAACAAACCGGTGTCACGTCATGACGCTGGTTGCTCCCTCCCCATCTAGTGCAAGGGGAGAGGGGGAGAGATGACAGCAGCACTGCGGGCTGGATGTGTAGTGCCCACAGAGCTGCTCAGTGACAATAATCTGCAGTACTCTGCCCATATTCTGCAACACTGTACAATACTCTTCAACACTGTGCAATACTCTGCAATAATCTGCCAATACTCTGCTAATACTCGCCAATACTCGCCAATACTCGCCCATATTCGCCCATACTCTGCCCATACTCTGCAATACATTTTAAAAGAAACAAAGGATTTATTTTATTTATTTTTTACGGAATTTTCAGCCTTTTTTGATTAATAGCGCAAAAAATTAAAAAACCAGCGGTGATTAACCACTTCCCGCCCACAGCCATCATATGACGTCCTGGACTTTCAGTGGGAATATCTGAATGATGCTAGCAGCCACAGGCATCATTCAGATATCCTTTTTTTCAGCCGGAAATTCTGTGCACCATAAGAAGGGTCATAGTGGCAGTTCCACCACTTGATCGTTCTTACAGGCGACAGGAGGGGACATCCCCCCCTCCAGCCACCATCCGTTGCTTCTCTGGGCTCTCCCGTGCGATCGGAGACCCGGAAAAAGAATCGTCCGACGCTGGATGATCACGATAGAGATTTCCGGTGACCAGATGGTCACCAGTCATCTCTATGACCGTTGGAGGCCCGGGCGTGACGTCATAACATCCCGGAAGTAAACAAATAGGATAATAAAAACAGTGTAGCGCTTAAATGATAGTGAACTTGATCAACATAAAAAACAATAATATGTCAAAAATCACATAAATATAAATGCCTAGAGAAAAGTCCAACATTGGGCGCTCATTCCACTATGTAGCTGGCATGGGGGTGACCGAACCGTCACAGAGAAAGAAGGTAAAACACTAGGCGAATGTATTCATATGGATCTGCTTGACTGTAAACATCAGTAAAGAGTGGATAAATACTTCTTACCGGAACAGTTGGACTCACGCAGTCATATGACGGTTGAGTCTAGAAAGCTTGAGGTCACAATCTGGGACCAAGGAGTATAAGGAGGGAGATCTGTTGAGCTGGTGGTGGAGCTCCAGGCGGTTGTAGGCCCAATAGTAGGGGCAATGCCCCAGTTGAAGACACATATGTCGAAACGCGTCGGGCGAGCTGTTGGCACCCCACATTGCTTTTAATTTCATTTTATATTTTTTATGTGATCACCAAGTCATTAATTACCTTTTGACTTCAATAAATCAACTTTTTTATATCGTTTGACCCGCACCATGTGGAGCCTTTTTCTCTTTTTCATTTTTTCTGTTCCTTTGGTTTAAACCTTCACATCACTTCCCTCCCCATTCGGGGGAGATTGGAGTATTGGTACAACAGGCTGCGTCTGAGTTTGACTACCTTGACGTTCCATCTGTAAAGATCTACTATTGGGCCTACAACCGCCTGGAGCTCCACCACCAGCTCAACAGATCTCCCTCCTTATACTCCTTGGTCCCAGATTGTGACCTCAAGCTTTCTAGACTCAACCGTCATATGACTGCGTGAGTCCAACTGTTCCGGTAAGAAGTATTTATCCACTCTTTACTGATGTTTACAGTCAAGCAGATCCATATGAATACATTCGCCTAGTGTTTTACCTTCTTTCTCTGTGACGGTTCGGTCACCCCCATGCCAGCTACATAGTGGAATGAGCGCCCAATGTTGGACTTTTCTCTAGGCATTTATATTTATGTGATTTTTGACATATTATTGTTTTTTATGTTGATCAAGTTCACTATCATTTAAGCGCTACACTGTTTTTATTATCCTATTTGTTGAACTTTGTTTGTTTTTGGTGTTGGCTGCTCTTCTGGCTATTGTGGCCATTCTTCACTTATATCAAATCACAGCGCAGTGTTTTTCTTTTTAATTGTATTTTTCCGGAAGTAAACAAAGCCGCGATCGCAGCTGTCAGCATGGGATCGGTGAAATTTTTTTCATGATCTCATGCTTTCCAGCCTGAAGGAGAGATGTGGGGTCTTACTGACCCTATATCTCTCCATAAAGAGGACCTGTCACATAGATTCTTATTACAAGGGATGTTTACATTCCTTGTTTACATTCCTTGTAATAGGAATAAAAGTGATCAAAAAAAAAAGTTGTAAAAATAAAAAAAAGTAAAGTAAAATAAAATATAAAATAAAAAATTCGTTTTTTAAAACACCCCTGTCCCCAGTAGCTCACACTCAGAAGCGAAAGCACACGTTAGTCCCGCCCACATATGTAAACGCCATTCAACCTACACATGTGAGGTATCGCCACGTGCGTTAGAGCGCAAGCAACAATTCTAGCTCTAGACCTCCTCTGCAACTCTCAATATGTAACCTGTAAAAAAATTTAAAGCCTTGCCTATGGAGATTCTTAAGTACTGAAGTTTGGCGTCATTCCATGAGTGTGGACCCTATGGCTGAATGCTGCGGACAGGAGACAGGTCCCACCGGGTTTAGAGCATAAGATTCCCTGGGGCGCGGAGTCTAAGAGCCAGCAGGTGTTCACCAGAGCCTCGAGTGGTGAGGATGGACTTGGCTGCAACTGGCTCCAGGTCGCGACCCCCAGGGTCCCCCAGCTCACACTCACAGTAGGCAACAGGAGGATAGGGATCGTGAGGGACAAAGTCAAGGTCGGGGCCACAAGCAGACAGGAATAGTCAGGGACACGCTAAAAGGTCAGGATCACAGGCAAACAGGGATAGTCAAAGACACGCCAAAGTCGGTAACGGAACAACAGAAGAGCACACGGCAGGTAACAGGAAGCTAACACAAAGGAATACACAATGGTTGATCAGCCCTGTTGGCTTGCAGTGCACAGGTTAATATAAGGTTCCCTGATAGGGCCTCGGTTGGAGCCATGCTTAGAGAAGAGGTTATAAAAACCACCAGGTGGAAGTGGCTGGCCCCTTAGTCTGAACACATGAGGGGAGGTAAGCAAACAGGAAGATCACTGCATAACCATGACAAGTGCCAGAATAGGCTCGGTATTGATGTGGTTAAATACCACCAAAAGAAAGCTCTATTTGTGTGAAAAAAAGGATACAGGGTACAGTGTTACATGACTAATTGTCATTCAAAGTGTGACTGCACCAAAATCTGAAAATTGGTCTGGT
Organism: Lithobates pipiens; assembly: GCF_037356315.1. NCBI lineage: Eukaryota > Metazoa > Chordata > Amphibia > Anura > Ranidae > Lithobates > Lithobates pipiens. The sequence goes on along the minus strand of NW_027507784.1, from coordinate 28,133,059 downwards.
TAGGAAGGGGGTTTAAGTGCCCAGTGGCCAAGTGGTTAATACAGAGGGAATAGAACGTCCCTGCTCATGGAGCTTACAATCTAAAGGGAGGGGGAGGTGTTACAAAAGTTAATAGATGCAGGGTATGACCTTATGGAGATAAACCAGGCCAAGTAAAAATTACAAGCTTACATACTTACAGCCCTCAAATGCTGATTACTGTAATGGCCAGTCATAGGTGGGGGTAGTGGACCCCTTTTTTGTATGTATGATCTGATGGAGGTGGCCAAAGTACAGTTTTTGGGTGGGGGTGGGGGTAGGCTTTCCTGAATAAATGGGGTTTCAAGGATCGCCTAAAGGTAGACAGAGTAGGAGCTAACTGGACATACTGGGGTAGGGAGTTTCAGAGGAGGGAAGAGCTTCTGAAGACATCCTGGAGGCAAACATGGGAGGAGGTAACAAAAGAACCAGAGAGAAAAATATCTTGGGAGGAGCGGAAAGGATGATTTGGCCGATATCTGCAGATAAGGTTGGTGATGTAGCCGGCTGGCAGTGTTGTGGATTGCTTTGTAAGTTGTGTTTGGTATTTTGAATTTTATAGGTTGGGCTAGTGGAAGCCAATGAAGGGATTGGCAGAAAGGGGACAGATTGATTAGTAAGGTGTATAAGTCTAGTAGCAGCATTTGTGATGGACTGAAGGGGGGGTGGTCTGTCTATGGTGGCCTGGAGTTGTGTGCTGAGCTCACTTACCGAGCTGTCACCGACAGCTCTTGGTCACGGCTTATGTGGGATGGGCTCCTGATCATGTGACCACTGCACGAGTCAACCACAGCAGTCACATGACAGAGAAGCCACGCTGTCTCCTGACAGCCCTTTAAGTGAGCTTTGATGCCCCAGAAGTGGTGTGGCTTCTCTCCTATGTGACCATTGTAATTGGCTTTCACAGTGGTCACATGATCAGGAGCTCGTCCCCTTGGCTCCCGATCATAAGCCGTGACCAAAAGCTTTTGGTGATATGCTCAGTCATTGCGCAGGTAGCATGCAATTAGCGCGCTCTCAGCACACAACCCCAAGCCACTGTGCACACCTTTTTGTATGGCAACTGGGCATTAAAGTGATACTAAAGGCTTAATTAAAAAAAAAAGAAAAATAACAAACATGTTACACTTACCTGCTCTGTGCAAGAGTTATCTGTACAAGAGATCCACTTCTTCTCAGGTCCCCCGCCAGCGCTCCTGGCTCCTCCCGCCGTCAAGTGCCCCCATAGCAAGCCTCTTGCTATGGGGGCACTTGTGCATGCTAGCTCCCGAGCCCCACTCTGTGTATCCATATGACGCACAAAATGGGGCTTGGCCCCCGCTCCCTCCTCACTGGCTGCTGTCTCTGAACCAATGAGGAAGCAGAGAGCCAGGATAGCAGCCGCTCTCATGAAAAAATGGGGCAAATACTGCGCTAGAGTTTCAAGTGTATATATAGCTGTAACAAAAACTATCAAATATCTCTATAGTGCAAAAATGTGTATACAATAAGTTGCGCATATGACGTAAGTGATCCTGTGTGACAAGTGAGAAAACACAAAAGGTGCACTATTGCAAGGAAAAAAAACGAATTTCCGAGTGAACCAAACGTGAAGAGTCTGTATATGAAAGTCTATATGAAAAAGCTCTTTATGAACAGTGAAAATAGTAGTAATTGAGTCCGTGGCAGAAACAAAAATGACAGCATGATTCCAAAAGTGTAGTAAAAGTCCAAGAATCCTTCAACCTTCGCCCAAGAAGAGAAAGAGGATGAGTCCCTTGCCCGAACTGGCGGACCCCCTAAAGAGCAAGGTCTAATGCGCCAGCAGATTTAGCCCTCTGCAGGGTCTAACGAGCCTTCCGTCCTCTTGGAGCACCCCAAAACACAGCGGGACTCCTCTGTGATGTCCTGATCGGGGATGGAGAGTCCGGTCTGTGGAGCAAACCCCCCCCCCGGTGTCTCCTCCCCAGTCTCTCGCCATCTCTCGTGCATCGTTGGCTCGAGATCGGAATTGGGTAAGCATTAAGTATGGCAGTGTTGCCAACTTACCACATTGAAATTTACTGACACCACACCCAATATTTGCTGGCACAGCCAAGTTTTTACTGCCATTTCCAACAGTTACAAAATGACAGTTTTAAGTGCAAATTTCAGTATTTAGGCTACAAACATGTACAATATGCAATTAGCAACATGATTTAAGGATTTATGTGATATTAAGGCAAAAAACATATTTCTTATTTTATTTTCGTTATAGTGAGCAAGCAGTTCAGGGACAGGACTCAGGAGGGCAAGAAATTAGAATGGGAGGCACGCACACATGAAATTGACATTTACAGTGACACTGACAGCAGTGTGCAGCAGCACAGACGATGTCACCTCGCCGACATGACATGTCCCCTCCTGAGTCACAGCGACGGTCTCACTTCATGCCAGGTGATCTCTTCAGTCCACTCCAGTCCAAACAGTGCTGACAGTCCCACTCCTGGCTGGCTTTGCTCCCGTCCCGCACACGAGGCTCTCTTCGGCTCCCTTGCACCATGACATCACACGATGCGCCTTCAGGCACCGCATCCACCAAAACCCACCCCCCGCCAGCGCTGCCCGCTACAGCCTTTGCAACACTGGCAAAAAGAATGTTGGGACTTTATATGAAGCGCAGTTAAGAACATAAAAATTTAATTCACGTGATCATGGGCTCCAAAAATGTAAACATTAAGTTAAGAAAGTAACATGATAATATGGTTCAATAGGATCTGAGTAATTTATTATACATGATAATAACATATTTCATAACAAAAAATATAAAATAATAATACAAAATGATAATGATCTTAATATAAAGTAATGATGTAGTAATAATTCATGAACAACATGATTAAGTTGATAATGGTAAAATATAAAACCAATCTATGGGTAATAGAAACATTGGTACACGGTAATGTAATTATATTAATTCATAAACAACGATCATGTAATCAGTAAAAAAGGTAGAGAAATAAATAAAGTAGAGAAAAAGAAATAAAAATAAAAGTGATAATAAAATTAATATCACTAATTGCAGAGTCTCAAGATCACAGGATGTTGGAGATGTAGCATAAGGCTAAGGCTCTACGCGTTTCGTGGGGACTCCCACTCATCAGGAGCAGTAAACAAGTGCAACGATCTATGATAAAAGGTAGAAAATTACAAGGTGAACAGTTGCTGGACAAAAAGGAAAGAAAGGCAAGAATATGCTAAACGCTCTTACCTATAGTTGCATAAAAAAAATTCAAAGTAGAGGACACCATGAGGAAAGCAGAGCCTCCCCAGGAGCTGAGGCTACACAGATGGGGCCACTTCGAGGCACAGGGCAGCAGTATGAGGAACACCAATAGTGAATGTTTGATGATGAAGTGTAGATGCACATAACTGTGAGTATTCTGTGGAAAACTGTAGCAGCCACCTGGATGGTCTCGGCCGAAGTCATATTCATATTGTTTACTGGCAACCTTTTAATGTGACTGCCATTTACTGGCAGGGGAAAAGCAACCATGTTGTATTGGCTACCAGTAAAAATACTGATGTTGGCAACACTGGCTGTGACGGGGGGAGCTGCATACTGAAAGGTAAAGAGCCTTCAGACTTTACAACTACTTAGAGAATAGAAATATGCTTTGCATGTTTTGCAAAAGGTTAAATGCTATCATTAAAGCATGTTCCTGTGTTCTTCTGCCCATGCCTACCCTTCCATAAGATGGCATGAACGGTTTAAAATAAACTGTTAGGTGTAATCTATGCCACTGATTGGTTTATCTTTTTATTTCCTTTTTAAAACAGACAAAATGGATGAACTTCTAGCAAAGCTTCTTTTGAAAAAGTATGAGAATTCCAAGCTGACCCTGAAAGAAGTGTTGTGTATAAGCAACAAGGATGAAGACAGTTCTTCATTGAAGACAATACCATCATGGAGCTTCTTAAGGAAACTCATTGCATTGGATGGAACAGCTCGAAACACAAGGCTGGATGAGTTTGAGGAAGAGGCCACTGCTGGTTTCACTGAAGGAAATTTATTTGAGGCGTTCGAATCGTCATCTAGAACTTTAAACTATTCTGTCCATCCCCTGGATGTCCTGTGTGCTGTAATGAATTGTTCAGACAGTTTTCTAAAGCAGGAAATTGTAACCAAAATGTCTACATGCCAGTTTGCAGTCCCCCTACTGATCCCAGCTAGTGATAGTTCAGATTGCACCTTCATGCTGTGGGCCATGAGAAACATCATAAAGAGATGGAGACCACCTTTGTTATTAAGATCCAAAGGCTTTAAAGAAGAAAATATAACTAACATCTCAATGCCTATCTTCTCCTTTGTGAGAATGGGCAACTGCAGCCTATCGAAGTCTAAATTTCTCAATAAGATTCTGAGCCCCATGCACACTCATTATGACTTCTTTGTACATCAGGACATGGAGTGTGGTTATCATCCTAGAACCATCTCAGAAGGTCTTCTCGAAATGTCCTGGTACTTTCCGGGTGGGAGTGAAAACTCAAATGTATTTCAAGAGCCTGTGGCTGTCACAAATCTACGTGGAGATCTTGTTTCCCACCAGAAGCAGTTCAGCTTTCTAATAAACATGTCCACGGCTGTGTTCTTTTTCTCTGAAGACATCCAGGAAAACCACCGCAAATTCTTAGAAAGCTTTGCACAAGGCAACGCTAACTATTTCTTTGTTATTTGTCCACAAAAAGGCCAATTTGTTAGGGAGAAAATGAAAGAGACCGAAAAAAAACTATCTGCATTCCTAAACTCGAAGAAGAACAACATTTTAGTGAAAGATTCATCAATGAATGAGGCTGAGATTGTAAAGCAAATACAAAGCATTATGATAAACTTAACAAAGAGTTCTTCTAACAAGAGACACCTGGAAGATCTTGAAAAAGATTCAAAGAAATTTGGGATTTTGGTAGATGAGAGCTCCAGGGAATGTCAAAAAGCGAAAGACCTTGCTATGAAAATTTGTAAAAAAATAGAGGATGTACCACGGTATAAAAAAGAAACACTGATTCTGCAGGGGGATCTCTGGAAAAACATTGCGAAAATTGAGAAAGAAAGATGTCGGATGAAAAAAACGAATGACATGGATGTGGAAGAATATAAGTCAAAGCTGGGCACACAATGCGTAGCGCTACGTAACCAACAGAGACAGCAGGAACTTCAAGGAGACATTAAGACATTCCTAGAAGCTCTTATTGAAAGTTCTTCAACAGAAAAGCTTTATTTCTTGAAGTGGATGAAGCTCTTCCTTGACAATATTGCTCGATCAAATTTGTCAGAGTTGCAGGCTGAATATATAAAATACTCCAGCAACATAGCAGAACTCAAGCGCATTGACCGCAAAATCACGGACAGCTCTCTTGGAATTGAAAACTTTTTGCGTGAACTGGGACAGATGCACGAGGCACAGAATTTTGTTAAAAGTCATTCCAAATTGAATGAAAAATTTGGCAACATTCCAGGGATAGCTGCTGATCTTCTCCTGGACGGGTTTCCGTTGGAACTGATTGATGGAGACACCTCCAGCATTCCAGTACAGTGGATATCAGATGTTTTCAATCAGCTAGACACCAAAACAGGAAAGAAATGCACAATGAGAATAATTACGGTGCTGGGAGTGCAAAGTACCGGGAAATCCACTCTTCTCAACACCATGTTTGGTTTGCAGTTTCCAGTGGCCAGTGGGCGATGTACACGAGGAGCCTTCATGACTCTTCTAAATGTTAAAGAGAACTTCAAACAAGAGCTGGGTTGTGACTTCATTCTGGTAATTGACACCGAGGGGTTGAAAGCTCCTGAGCTAGCCTCTCTGGAGGACAGTTATGACCATGACAATGAGTTGGCAACGTTGGTAGTTGGATTGAGTGATATCACCATAGTCAATTTAGCTATGGAAAATACAACAGAAATGAAAGATATTTTACAGATTGTGGTCCATGCTTTTCTTCGGATGAAAGAAATTGGAAAGAAACCCAACTGCCAGTTCATACATCAGAATGTGAGTGATGTTTCTGCCCATGTCATGAATATTAGACATAGGAAGACACTCTTGGAGCATCTGAATGAAATGACAAAAGCTGCAGCAAAGATGGAGAAGCTAGAGGGATTCACATCATTCAACGACGTCATGGATTACGATCTCAATGAACACACTTGGTACATTCCTGGTCTGTGGCATGGGGTTCCACCTATGGCTCCAGTAAATACTGGATACAGTGAAGGAATTCTTTCACTAAAAAAATACTTACTTCAGTTCATGAAGATGAAGGTTCAGAAACCACAGAATATCCCAACGTTTCTCAAGTGGCTACAAAGTTTATGGACAGCAGTGAAACATGAAAAATTTATCTTCAGCTTCAGAAACAGTTTGGTAGCAGATGCATATGATCAACTGTCTGTAAGATATTCAGAACTGGAATGGAACTTTCGCAAAGAGATGTACAGCAGGATGACAGAGTTTTTGAATTCCATCAGAAATCAGCAGAAAATAGAAACGTTGGAAGACCTGATGATCACATTCAAGAAGTCCATGCTTGAAAAGCTCAACGAATTGGAAAGAAAAATGCAGGATTCACTGAATTCCTATTATGAAAGTGAACTGGAAAATGCACATCTGGTGGAAAAGCACAGAGACGATTTCTTTAACAGTATAAACCTTCTTAGAAGGGCACTTAATGAAGAGTGGAATGCCAAATTCTGGGAAGTTGTTCATATCCAGAAGATGAAATTTAAGATACAGGGTCTGAAGGATGACTGTAGTGCAAAAATCGAAGCAGAAGTTAGTTCCGTCTTGGACTTGTGCAAGGAAAAAGAAAAAAAGATTGGGGAGAAGGCATTAGAACAGAGGTTTAATGATATATGGGAGGAAACGGTAAAAGGATTTCAAATCCATCGTATGAAGAAAAAAGACGTCGACAAACAAATGCTCCAACAGTTGCAGAAGGAGATGAAGCACAAGAGCGGGGTCATAAATCAACAATTACTAAAAATTGGAAAGATTTCTACATATGCTGATGTTTCATTTGTAGAGAAAGATGAACACATTGACCTTCAGTGGTACAAAAAGAGCGAACAACAAGTATGTAACAAGGGAGCAGGTTATAACAATTTCTACAAATCTGACTGCTACTATAAAATAAAAAAGATAGTCGATGATCTAACAAATCAGTGCTTTGATTACATAAAACAAAAAGCTAGTACAGGCAATGATTATGATGATACATTTTGTACAGAATTGCTAAGAATGTGTAATGATAGACTAAGACAGAAGGATGTAGAGAAGCTTCACACTACAGACCAATTTGAACTTGACCTCAAACTCCTTGTTCTTGGCAGAGCAGCTAAAAGGTTCCAGGAGATGCATGATAAGTTTGTTGAAGAGAACGACCCATTCTTGTGTCTTCAAACTGCCAGATCCCATTATCTTTCTATATTCAAAAATGTATTCCAAAAGAAGGATGAGTGCAAGAACAGGGCGAAAGAGTTCTACCAGCAATGTCTCAAACCAGCCATAATGAAATATGTGAGCAATCACCTCGGGAAAGAGATTGTGAATGACCTACTTCACGGCAAAGACAACAAGAAATACATGAGTCGGACATTTTTCCAGCACTGTGTGCTCAACAAACTGATCCAATATGGTAAATTTGAACAGTATGTGGAGTATATTAACAATTATGAGCAATTTGTCAAGAACACTATTTTGGAGTTTATCGAAGAAAGCTATGGAGAACCTGAATGCTTGAAAAACTTACTGTCCAACATTAGCCTTTCCATTGTTAAGAAGGTGAGAGAAACTTTGCAGGATACCCAAGTTCTAGAAAGTAATAATGTGTCCGATTTTCTATCCCAGATCTGTAAAAAGTTAGAAGGGGATTTGGTCATATCGCCGGACAACATTAAGCTGGTTATTTTTCAGAATTCTGCACCTGTCAGTCAGTTCTCTGCTGATATCAATTTCTACCTTTCTAAAACAGAAGATGATATTCTAAAAGAAATTGGATCCCTCAGCATTGAGTCTCTCCTGGCACAGCTGACCCTCAAACCTGAAGATGAATTGTTCAAAAAGGTTATTGGCTGCGGGAAGCAGTGTCCATTCTGTAAAGTCCCCTGTGAGGCGGGATGTGCTGAGCACACAGAGCACTTCGCCACTGTCCATCGACCTCAAGGTCTAGGACGTTACAGATTTATTAATTCCCAAGTGCTGTGCTCAGCGCTTTGCTCTACTGATGTGGTCAGCGAAAGGTCCTTCAAAAATTCGGACACAGAGTGGAAACTTCATCCGTACAAGGAGTACCGGACATTTTACCCAGAATGGAATATCCAGCCAGATCCAAGCATCTCTGCCTCTGATTACTGGAAATATATTTTCAAAGAGTTCAATAAAGAGTTTGCAAAGGAATACAAAGCTAAACCTGCAAACCTTCCCGAAGAATGGTATGACATAAACAAAGAGCAAGCCATTGAGAGCCTAAAGGAGTCCTATCGTATGAAAGAAACCAGAAACCCACAATGAACTGTTACCATTCTCACATCAAAATCGGGGGTCTTTTCAGTATGAGGACCACATCGTATGTTTTACACATTTTCATGAGCTAAAATTTTTTTTTTAAATTTTAAATATGAACAAATCAAATTTATGTGAATGAATACGTTTTACCTGGAGTTTTTTTTTTTTATTTTTATTTTTTTTAATCAACAGGATGTGATTTAAAGCAACAGAGAAAATACTTCAAGTAGACATATAGACAAAACGTTTCATTTTTTTTTAGAGTAAGGGAAAAATATAGCCCCTGCCATTATTTTTGTTTTGCCATCTTTGTCCCATTAGGGGAGATTTCCCCCTCACTTCCTCTCCCATAGCCAAAACAGGAAGTGAGAGGAAATCCCTGCAAATTAAAGCGATTCTTTGGGATTTACTTTCACTTTCAATGATAATGGTAAACAGGACAAATAGAGAGAATGAATCTCCATAACAGGGGTAGAGGTAACAATAAAAGCCTGACAAAATCTTGCAACGGGCAGGATTTAGCCCACTGACTGTAGTTTGGAGACCCCCGATCTAAAGCATTGTATAATATATATTTTTTGAACATCTGTCCACGGGGCATGCACCAAAATGTGCCTGGTTTACAAGTTGCATTGGCACCTGTAATCCAAGAGGCTGGGCTGCCACTTGGACAGCCAGTTCCCCATCTGCGTACCTGGAGCTCTGATAGAAGCCCCTGATACAGAGAGCAGGACCTGTCTGTCAAAGTGACAGCTGTGCCCAGCAGATTATTCTGGGAGAACGGCCCTGGCAGTAGTGATGGCCGAACGGTTCGCCCGGCGGTCGTTTCGCGGCGAATTTCCGACATTCGCGGTCCGCACGTTCGAACGCCTTTTTCCGTCGTTCGCCGCGGCGGACTTACGTGTTTAATGTATACAAGAACTTTAACCTTTGGTGACACGTTTATCATGTGATACAGGACAGCCAATTGAGACATGACAGCACATGGACACTTGTACATTCCCCCTAACCTATAAATACACCCGATCCGGTGGCCATTTTACATTCTTTCTTCTGTTACGATAGGGACAGGTTCCTGTGTGGAGTAGGGAGAGATAAACCACTAGCTATTTGGTACACAAAAGTTCTTTTCAGGACTGGTATAGGTGTTAGGTGTTGATAGGTTTGCTGTGCTGCTGATTCTTGCAGCAGCCTGAGTGTCTTTTGTTAGTTTAGAGAAAGGGAAAGGACGGTGTATGCTACAGGGACAGCCAGATTAGTCTTTCATCATCATCATCATCATCATCATCATTAGCTGTTACTATCAAGGTCCACAAAAGAGCTGTTCCAGTAACCACTAATCGTTCTCTTTTTTTGCCAATTTGTATAGGGACAGGAAGGAAGCAGTGTTGTCAGGCAGTGAGGGTAATTTTAAAGACTTGCTGTTATTATTAGTTCCACAAAGGTTCTTTTCAGGACTGGTATCAGTGGTACAGTAATAGGCTTGTACATGTATAATATTCTTTCTTCCAAATATAGAAAGGATATTATACTTGACTGCTGCCCTTCTGCTGCAGTCTGCTAAACATTCACAACTCACTTGTTCCACAAAAGTTCTTATAAGGACTGGTAACTTGGTATAGGGTGCTACGGTACATAGGCTTGAGTGCGGTACAGTCTGCTGTTCTGTAAGGACCGCTATCGGTCCACAATAGATAGGGTTGACGTGCACCACTGCTGACCGCTGCCCTATACTGCAGCAGTCCTTCAGCGGTATAGGGACTGACGTACAGTCTGCTAAACACTAATACACAACCTGCTTGGTCCACAAAAGTTCTTATAAGGACTGGTAACTTGGTATAGGGTGCTACGGTACATAGGCTTGAGTGCGGTACAGTCTGCTGTTCTGTAAGGACCGCTATAGGTCCACAATAGATAGGGTTGACGTGCACCACTGCTGACCGCTCACCTATACTGCAGCAGTCCTTCAGCGGTATAGGGACTGACGTACAGTCTGCTAATCACTAACACACAACCTGCTTGTTCCACAAAAGTTCTTATAAGGACTGGTAACTTGGTATAGGGTGCTACGGTACATAGGCTTGAGTGCGGTACAGTCTGCTGTTCTGTAAGGACCGCTATCGGTCCACAATAGATAGGGTTGACGTGCACCACTGCTGACCGCTGCCCTATACTGCAGCAGTCCTTCAGCGGTATAGGGACTGACGTACAGTCTGCTAAACACTAATACACAACCTGCTTGGTCCACAAAAGTTCTTATAAGGACTGGTAACTTGGTATAGGGTGCTACGGTACATAGGCTTGAGTGCGGTACAGTCTGCTGTTCTGTAAGGACCGCTATCGGTCCACAATAGATAGGGTTGACGTGCACCACTGCTGACCGCTGCCCTATACTGCAGCAGTCCTTCAGCGGTATAGGGACTGACGTACAGTCTGCTAATCACTAACACACAACCTGCTTGTTCCACAAAAGTTCTTATAAGGACTGGTAACTTGGTATAGGGTGCTACGGTACATAGGCTTGAGTGCGGTACAGTCTGCTGTTCTGTAAGGACCGCTATAGGTCCACAATAGATAGGGTTGACGTGCACCACTGCTGACCGCTCACCTATACTGCAGCAGTCCTTCAGCGGTATAGGGACTGACGTACAGTCTGCTAATCACTAACACACAACCTGCTTGTTCCACAAAAGTTCTTATAAGGACTGGTAACTTGGTATAGGGTGCTACGGTACATAGGCTTGAGTGCGGTACAGTCTGCTGTTCTGTAAGGACCGCTATCGGTCCACAATAGATAGGGTTGACGTGCACCACTGCTGACCGCTGCCCTATACTGCAGCAGTCCTTCAGCGGTATAGGGACTGACGTACAGTCTGCTAATCACTAACACACAACCTGCTTGTTCCACAAAAGTTCTTATAAGGACTGGTAACTTGGTATAGGGTGCTACGGTACATAGGCTTGAGTGCGGTACAGTCTGCTGTTCTGTAAGGACCGCTATCGGTCCACAATAGATAGGGTTGACGTGCACCACTGCTGACCGCTGCCCTATACTGCAGCAGTCCTTCAGCGGTATAGGGACTGACGTACAGTCTGCTAATCACTAACACACAACCTGCTTGTTCCACAAAAGTTCTTATAAGGACTGGTAACTTGGTATAGGGTGCTACGGTACATAGGCTTGAGTGCGGTACAGTCTGCTGTTCTGTAAGGACCGCTATCGGTCCACAATAGATAGGGTTGACGTGCACCACTGCTGACCGCTGCCCTATACTGCAGCAGTCCTTCAGCGGTATAGGGACTGACGTACAGTCTGCTAAACACTAATACACAACCTGCTTGGTCCACAAAAGTTCTTATAAGGACTGGTAACTTGGTATAGGGTGCTACGGTACATAGGCTTGAGTGCGGTACAGTCTGCTGTTCTGTAAGGACCGCTATAGGTCCACAATAGATAGGGTTGACGTGCACCACTGCTGACCGCTCACCTATACTGCAGCAGTCCTTCAGCGGTATAGGGACTAAGAGTTTTGTCACAGGGTCATTTAAAAAATGACATGCAGAGGAAGAGGCAGGCCCTTCCGCAGGGGTGGTAGGGGTAGGGCAGGAGCAACAGGCTTGAGCCAAAGTGGGAAGTTGCAGAAGGTGCGTTCAATTACTTTAAAGGATGCACCAGACTTGGTTGAGTGGCTCGCTCAGCCTTACTCTTCTGCACCCTCCTCATCCTCTCGATCTGCACCCTCTTCTTCACTCTCTGCTATGTGCACCCCCAAAGACACTACCACCAACAACACGACCACCACCACCACCACCACATACCTTCCGCTTGAGTCACTGGAATTATTTTCCGATCCATATCAAGAGGACATTTCTGATGCGCAGCCACTCTTGGTATTGGATCAGGAAGAGGAGGTAGCAACAAGCGCTACTCAGCAGTCTGACGCCAGTACCCAGATCAGCCCAAGGAGGAGGTTGGTCCCCGGTGTTGCTGCCTACTCCGAGATCTCTACTTATAGCGGTGGGGAAGGTGACGTTGATGATGACGTGTCTAGTGATGTCACGTGGGTGCCCACAAGAGAGGAAGAGGAGGGGAGTTCAGAGGGAGATATGGACCAGCAGATAGGGAGGAGAAGCAGCAATGACTTACATTGCACAGCAGGGACAAAGCAGACTGCAAATGTATCAGGAGCGAGTCATCGACCATGTACGGTCACATCTGGCGCTCCCAGGACACCGGCACATGGCTCCGCAGTGTGGGCTTTTTTTAACGTGTCCGCTGCTGACAATAGCGTTGCCATCTGCAATCTTTGCAGTCAACGCGTTAGTCGCGGTAAGCCCAATACTCACCTAGGGACGACCGCCTTAAGAAGGCACATGAGCAGCCATCACCGAGCCCAGTGGGAGCAACGGAACACACAAAGCCACACTGCAGGCTCTCACCGTCCAGCCTCGTCTTCTACTTCTCCTTCTCCTCTCTCCTCACAATTGTCCTCCACTCCACCTTCCATCACGCCAAGCTCACATTTTTCTGCAAAAAGGCAGGCTTCCGTGGGCCTAATGTTTGAGCGTAAAAAAATGATGATGCCGGATAACCCTCTTGCCCAACGGTTGGCGGCTGGCTTGTCAGAACTCATAGCCCGCCAACTACTGCCATATAAACTGGTGGACTCGGAGGCCTTTCGCAAATTTGTGGCCATTGGAACACCACAATGGAAGGTCCCAGGAAGGAAGTATTTCTCAGAGAAGGGCATCCCAGAGCTATATGGCCATGTTCAGCGGCAAGTGAATGTATCTCTGGCACACAGTGTCGGTGCCAAGATACATCTGACCACAGACACGTGGTCTAGCAAACACGGGCAGGGAAGGTATATCAGTTTTACTGCCCACTGGGTGAACCTTCTGACGGCCGTCAAGCATGTAACCCGTGGCACCCGTGTAGATTTGGTTTTACCGCCACGGATTGCATGCAGGCCTGACTCTTCTTCTCCTCCTCCTACTCCATCCTCCTCCCTCTCCTCCTCAGCTGCCTCCTCCTTTTCCGCTGCTAGCGTCTCTTCCACTGCACCGCCCAAGCTCCCCAGAACCTATTCCACATGCCAGGTGAGACGTTGCCATGCCGTGCTGCGTCTGTTGTGCCTGGAAGCAAAGAGCCACACTGGCCCGGCACTCCTTTCAGCTTTGCGTTCACAGGCAGATGAGTGGCTAACACCGCTCAATTTGACAGTTGGTAAAGTGGTGTGTGACAACGGTGCCAATCTGCTTAGCGCATTGAAACAGGGCAAAATCACGCACGTGCCGTGCATGGCACACGTCTTAAACTTGGTCGTGCAGCGATTCCTTGTCAAATACCCTGGGGTCCAGGACATCTTGCGGCAGGCAAGGAAAATCTCGGCCCATTTCAGAAGATCTTACACGGCCATGGCTCGCCTTGCTGACATTCAGCGGCGACACCATCTGCCGGTCAGACGTCTTATTTGCGATTGCCCGACGCGATGGAACTCAACCTTCTATATGCTTGATAGGCTGCTCCAGCAGAAACGTGCAGTTAACGTCTACCTGTATGAACTCTGCGAAAGAAACGGTTCTGGGGAGCTGGGTTTTTTTTCACCGCGCCAGTGGCTGCTCATGCGCGACACATGCAGACTTCTGCGGCCATTTGAGGAGATCACCAAACTGGTCAGTCGCAGCCATGGCGCCATCAGTGACATGGTACCTTATGCCTTCTTTCTGGAGCGTGCATTGCGTCGTGTCATTGATCAGGCTGTGGAGGAGCAGGAGCGGGAAGATGAGGAAGTCGCAATGCTGGATGAATTCCCAGGGGGGGCTACTCTATCTGAGACAAGTCAACAACAGGAGTCTGATGAGGAGTCAGAGGAGGATGGTGCCGGGGCGGATGAGCAGGAGCAAGAAGAGCATGCTTTAAACCTTTCTGGGATCCCTGTTGTGCGTGGATGGGGAGAGGAGAATGAAGAGGACGACATTATCCTGGATGATGAGCAGGAGCCAGGCCACCACACCGCTTCCACTTTAGTGCAAATGGGGGCCTTCATGCTCCAGTGTTTTAATAGGGACCCCCGTATAAAAAGCATGAGGGTCAAGGACCAGTACTGGGTGGCAACGTACTTAGACCCCCGGTACAAACACAAAATGGCGGAAATGTTACCGCCGTCGCAGAGGGCTGTCAGAATGCAGCACTTCCAGGCCTTGCTTCGAGAAATGCTGCATTCTGCTTTTGCGTGCGCTGGCAGAGGAGCAATTCCCACTCCCAGAGAAGGATTTGCGGGTACCAATCCAACAGCGCCTGCAAGAAGAGGCCGGTTTGAAGATGTGTTGGTGACTTCGGATATGAGGTCATTCTTTCAGCCGACCCATCGACAGGTGTCATCCGGATCCAGCATCAGGGAACGCCTAGACCGTCAGGTGTCCGACTACATTGGGTTAACGGCCGATGTGGACGCTCTGAGGAGTGATGAACCCCTAGACTACTGGGTGGGCAGGCTTGACCTCTGGCCAGAGCTTGCCCAATTTGCAATCGAACTGTTGGCTTGCCCCTCATCCAGTGTCCTGTCCGAAAGGACGTTCAGCGCAGCAGGGGGGATTGTGACCGATAAGCGTACTCGCCTAGCTCACCACAGTGTTAACTACCTCACATTTCTAAAAATGAATGAGGCATGGATCTCGGAGGAATTCAACACATGTGACCAGTAGACCATGTATATGTCTATAAACTATTTTTTTAATCAAGCACACAGACCTTCTTAATTCATTTGGCTCACTTCCTTGACCCAAAAAAGCACACCGTACTATATGCCCCTACCCTCCTCTTTGAAGAGGTTGAGCGGTGTCATATTTCTACTGGGGCTGCTTATGATATCCCTGTGCTGTGCTGACTTCCTCCTGGGGGTTCTTATTATGAAGGGATCACACTATCCCTGTGCTGTGCTGACTTCCTCCTGGGGGTTCTTATTATGAGGGGATCACACCATCCCTGTGCTGTGCTGACTTCCTCCTGGGGCTGCTTACGGTGCTGCTGTCAGTGCTGTATGTCACGGTGCTGCTGTCAGCGCTGTATGTCACGGTGCTGCTGTCAGCGCTGTATGTCACGGTGCTGCTGTCAGCGCTGTATGTCACGGTGCTGCTGTCAGCGCTGTATGTCACGGTGCTGCTGTCAGCGCTGTATGTCACGGTGCTGCTGTCAGCGCTGTATGTCACGGTGCTGCTGTCAGCGCTGTATGTCACGGTGCTGCTGTCAGCGCTGTATGTCACGGTGCTGCTGTCAGCGCTGTATGTCACGGTGCTGCTGTCAGCGCTGTATGTCACGGTGCTGCTGTCAGCGCTGTATGTCACGGTGCTGCTGTCAGCGCTGTATGTCACGGTGCTGCTGTCAGTGCTCTGTATTACGGTGCTGCTGTCAGATGCCTCTATCACGGTGCATGTGTCATTCCGGTATGTCACGCTGCTGGTGATCATCTCCTGCACCCTCTTCTTTGCCTACCCTGGTCCCTGACCTTCCCTCTCCTCCATTGCCTTCATTAGCTCCATAGTCCTGAATTGTTAGAACAATTTCCCAAATAAAATAAAAATGCTTGTAGTTATCGATCCCAAATTCACCTCATACATGTATTATGTCATTGTCCAGATGGTGGGACTACGTTTTACCCCCTAATAATTACCACGTGGCCGCAAATTCGACATGAAGGTTTGCAAAGTTCGCCTCCCATTGAAGTCAATGGGGCCCGCGGCGAACGTTCTGTTTCGCGAACGTTTGGGTCCGTTCGCATTTCGCGTTCGCGAAACGTCCCGTCGGAAGTTCGTCCATCACTACCTGGCAGCGGTTCCTATACACAAAGCTGGACAAGCTCTCCCAATGTGATCTGCGGGTATACTGTGCCACATCAACAGCCGGGACGCGCTCTGTGTATCCGGAGGGCTGACAGCAACTCCTGCATGAAGGAAGCCTGAAACTGTGAGCAAAAAGCTTTTCTTTTTAAGTTGTTCTTAGTTTATCTCTTATTAACCATTAGTTAATCAAAACTATTTCATATTTTATTTAACCATTTAACTATTTTGCATTTATTTTTTACATGTATTTTATGCCTTAATCCATTAAGTTGATCCGAACAGCCAGTTGTGGCTCTTAAGAATCTTCATGTTTATTGAAAAACAACAGTGTACAAATACAGATGAAGCCAGTTGATGCGTTTCAGCCTAAAAGGCCTTAGTCATAACTGTAGTTATGACTAAGGCCTTGTAGGCTGAAATGCGTCAACTGGTTTTACCTGCGTTTGTACACTGTGTTTTTTTTAATAAACATGAAAATTCTTAAGAGCAACAACTGGCTGTGTGGATCATCTTAATAGATTGCTTTTTACAGACAAACGACTGTGGATCAAGCACCCGTGAGCTCTGCTGTTATTCCTGTGTATGGGTAGTAGAACTATATACTTTTCTTGTGTATTTTAGGTCCAAAGTTTGTTGATGGGGGAGGTTGGCGTGCTGGACAAGGCATAACTTATTTTCTCTTAAAAATGTTGGAGATTATGAGAGTATATTTCTAACCTGACCATCGGGTCAGTTTTGATCGTTGTAAATACCAGTACTCTAAAATGTGCGCCATTGAATAAAAACTAAACACAACTGCAAATATATCAGCACTGATACTACCAATCCGGTTTGGTCATACCTCCCAACTTTCTGAGATGATGTATTATAAAGAGGCTCCTTTTCAGCATAAAGTATAAGCATAAAGTATAAGGACAATTGACTCACACCTGCCACATTCACAGATATGTTAAACATTAGGAATTATTTGCCAAAAATGATTAAACTCACAAGTATTTTTTTTATTTATTTTTTAACTTTTCCGTTACACTGAATTTAAAAATGAAAAAAAAAAAACAAATGCAACAATTTGAGGTTGGTTGGTCACAAATTTTGGGTTTTGTGGAAAGGCGACACAATCCACAGCCTACAGTGGCAGGTGTTTATGGGTTGAGGGGCTTCTTTTTTAATTATCATTGAACATTTGACTCCTTTGTAAGAATGAAAATATGAAATAAAAGCTTTTTATTTCCAATAGATGTATTATATGCCTAATTATTTACAAGGTTCTGGCTTATAGCTGAGACACCGAAGTCCTTTGAGTTGTTCTCTAATGCCGCGTACACACAAGACCGGACTTTCCGTCAGAAAAGGTCAGTCGGAATCATTCCGTCGGACATTCCGATCGTGTGTGGGCTTCATCTGACTTTTTATTTCAAAAATTCTGATGGACCTAGAAATGGAACATGTTTCAAATCTGTCCACCGGTACCAGTTCCTATTGAGAAAACCGCTCGTCTGTATGCAGGTCAGACAGACCAACAACGACGCAAGGGCAGCTATTGGCTACTGGCTATTGAACTTCCTTTTTCCAGTCCCGTCGTACGTCATCTTGTTCTAAACGATCAGACTTTGGTGTGATTGTGTGTAGGCAAGTCCGTTTCAGCGCCACTCCATCGGAACTCTGTTGAAAAGTCCGTCAGAGTTCATTACGATGGAAAGACCGGTTGTGTGTATACGCGGCATAAGAATGTTCTCCCAACAATGGCTCCACAGCTCAGCTCCCCATTTTCCCTCTCCCAGCGGTGATTCAGCAGCCCAGTTCTCCCTCTCAGCAGGGATTCAGCAGCTCAATTTCCCATTTCCTTCCCAGCAGTGTTTCACCAGCTCAGTATCCCCCTCCCAGCAGTGATTCAGCAGCCCAGCTCCCCATTCTCCCCTCCCAGCAGTGATTTAGCAGCTCAGTTTCCCCTCCCCAGCAGTGATGCAGCAGCTCAGTGGCCCCTTTTCAGCAGTTCAGCGCACCCAACACTTCCCAACCCCCTGCAGTGACTGAGCAACCTCTAATGTAAGCACCGAGCAGGAGCTCTGGAACAGGGAAAAACGGAGAAACCAACTAGAACCAACAACAGTGCTTCAGCTGTGGACTTTAACGGGTTAGTTCACCTTTCCACAAAACCTGAAAAGGTCAACTAACTCAGTACACCATCCCCAAACCCCTGGTCCCCGCTACACTTACCACATTGAATTGCCTTTCAATGCCCGCGCTAGCTGATGTAGCAGTCCGGGCATTTGAAATCTGTGTTTTTCTGTACTGGACCGTTCTTTCTTCTGGGACACTGGGGTGGCTCACAATGATTCTTATTAGTCAGTGTGGTTAAGTGTCTTTCATTTCAAAGCTTAAACTAATAAGCTGACAATGGAAGCTGTTTGGGTTCAGGTGCTCTCTCTCTCTCAGTGATAACCTGTCTGAACAGAGCAGGCAGGGAGGGGGAAACCACTCCCCTGATTTATTTGGCTGCGTGTGTAAATTTGAGCTTGAACTATTGAACTCTATAAACAACACTTTTTTTGTTTTTGTTTTAGTGGAACAGTAAAGAGAATAACCTGGCAAGCATGTGAAGAGCACCACAGAGCACTAGCTGAAGGTTTCATGGGTTAAATGTCCCCTCATGTTTGAGGGTTTTTCTCTCGCTCCTAGTTGTGTCACCCAGGGGTAGAAGTGAGAAAAAAATCTTCCCAGGGAGGACACACAATAAAAATCTATTATTGTTTCTTAAAGTGGTGTTCCACACAAAAATGAAAAAATAAAACATCTGGATTTTTTTTTTATCTCACCTCTAAATGCCTGTTGCTAGGGGTTCCCTCATAGTCTGCCTCCTTCATTGCTTGCGCTGGTGACATCACTTCCCCTCGGCGCAGGAAGGGCTCAGCTCTGCCCTCTCCCTCCTGTCAGTCATCGGGGACACGTGACCGGTCCCACATAATTGCACGGCCAATCACAGTGCGCGGTGCCGTTTGCGCATGTGCAGTGGGTGCCTGGCTGTGAAGCCACGGCCGGGTGCCCACAGTTGCAATGCCGGCGCCGCAAAGCGGAGGGGGGGGTGAGTGGGGCTTCGTTCCCCCACATCGCTGGACCCTGGGACAGGTAAGTGTCCGATTATTAAAAGTCAGCAGCTGCAGAATTTGTAGCTGCTTACTTTTAATTTTTTGTTTTTTAATGGGAACTCCTCTTTAAGCCCCCTAATGTGCATACGGTTCTGCATTTTTTTGTGTGTGTAGGGTAGCCCATTCATTTGAATTCAAATACGCAAAGAAAAAAGGCCCTGATCCTTTTGTAAAATTGCGCTGCACCAAACTGCATGGTGCTGCGGCTCTATGAGGTTTGGTGCACGTGAGAAAGTGTACATTTGCTGATGCGCAATGGGGCCATTAAGAATGAATGGCACCCCCCCCATGTGTCCCCCCGCATGTTGGTAAAGCGTGCATAGATGTGAACCAAGACTAAGGAATCATTCACAACTGTGCATTTCATAAACATGTGCAAACGCACGCATTTTTTTCATGCGCTCCGGAACACGTGAAAAACAAGTTGCACTTGCAGTGCAAATTTTTGTTAATGGCACCCCAAATGCAGCAAGCAGGTGCATGTTTTTTGTGCGTCAGAACACTCAACACAAGCCAAAATGTGATGTTAAAGCGGAGTTCTGCTTAAAAATATAAATAAATAAATTACAGTCAGCAGCTACAAATACTGCAGCTGTTGACTTTTAATAATCGGACACTTACCTTTCCTGGAGTCCGGCGATTCAGGGGAACGAAGCCTCACTCGTCTCCCCCTCCTCTCTGCGGTGCCGGCATTGTAACTGTGGGCGCTCGGCTGTGGTTTCCCAGGCGGGCACCCGCTGTGCATGCGCGCGCCACGTGCCGTGACTGGCCGCGCAATCATCTGGGACCTGTGACGTGTCCCAGATGCCGAGGGTGCGCCAGAAGGAAGTGGGAGCTTGGACACTCTCCGCTCCCCACCCCCCTCCAAAAAAAAAAATGACATGCCAAATGTGGCATGTCAGGGGGTCACCTTCCCTTAAAGCGGAAATTTCATTTTTGTGTGGAATTCGGCTTTAAAGAAACGCGAGAAGATCAAATGAGCCACTTTGGCAAATTTGTTACGCATGGGGCAAATCTTTGAAATTAATGGGCTGCTTGAGTGTATGTCACTCAAAAACGTGCGCAAAAAAAAAAAAGCTTGCAAAAACGCCCAATCACAAAATGATGGATGTTAATCTAGCCTAACTCTTCCCTAATCTATTCACAAAAAAATGATCTGGCCACAGATAAAACACCATTTGTAAGACTTTAGATTTGAACTGTGAAGGTGAGGGTTATCATCATACACATTTCATTTGTATCCAATCAGGCAGGTTCCTTTCACTACATAGTTGATGATATAGATAAAGGAGATTGTACAATCAGATTATATAGATCATGGTTAGCTTAACACTTACTATTTTGATGCTGCTGTGGATATTCCTCCCAGATAAGTGACATTGTTGCTTGAAGGAGAAAATTATTTATTGACAATACATTGACCAGAAATTCAACACATCTGATTTCAATACAGGAAACCAAGAATATAAAAATGAATCAGATAATTATTCACACCCTAGAGGTGGGCTACGAGTGTCAAACTACTTAAACACTGCAAAAATGGTTCAAGAATGGTTTGAGAAACACAAGTTTAAGGTGCTGACTTGGCCTCCAAATTCTCCAGATCTCAATCCAATCAAGCATTTTTGGAAAAACAAGTCTGATCCATGGAGACCCCCACCTCTCAATTTATGGGACTTAAAGGATCTGCTACTACCAGCTTGGTGCCAGAGACCACAGCATACCTTCAAAGGTCTAGTGGAGTCCATGCCTCAACAGGTAGGGCTGTTTTGGTGGCAAAAGGAAGACTAATGCCGCGTACACACGACCGGACTTTCCGACAGACTAGATCCGACGGTCTTCACGACGGACTTTTGGTGGAGTTTTAGACGGACTTTCCAAACTAACGGACTTGGCCACGTGCGAATGGACTAAGTCCTTTCGAAAGTCCATTCGTTTTGAACGTGATGACGTAAATGGGAGTAAACAAGGAAGTTCAATAGACAGTAGCCAATAGCTTCCCTTGCGTCGTATTTGGTCCGTTGGAGCAGCACACAGACAAACGGTTTTCCCGATTTTAGTCCGTCGGAATTGAGTCCGTAGGATAGATTTGAAACATGTTCTATTTCTAGGTCTGTCTGATTTTTAATTTTTTTTTAATAATTGGACTAGCCTGCACACGATCCGATTGGATTAATCCCTTCAGACTTAAGCCGCGTACACACGGGCGGACTGTATGGCCAACTTAGTCCGTCAGACAATCCGACGGACAGTCCGTCCTACTTTCGAATGAACGGACTTGACCACACACGGATACACAAACAGTCCGTCGAAAGCTTGCGCGATGACGTGTACAGACGTACGACGGGACTAGAAATAGGACGTCCAATACACAGCAATGCAACCTTTCGCCTTGTAAATCCTTTCTGAGCATGCGCCATTCTTAGTCCGTCGAACTAGCCTACTCACGAGCGGATTGTCCGCTGAAACCAAAGTACGACGGACAATATTACGGAAATTCCGAAATACTTAGTCCGCCAGACTGCACGCTGAAAAAGTCCGCTGAAGCCCACACACGAGCGGACTGTCCGCTGAAATGTGTTTCGACGGACTAAGTTGGCCAGACAGTCCGCCCGTGTGTACGCGGCTTTAGTCTGCTGGAAAGTCCGGTCGTGTGTACGCGGCATTACTCAATATTAGGTGGGTGGTCAACGTTATGGCTGATCAGTGTATGCTAAAAGGCATTCTGAATGTCTAAAGTTCCATATTGTGGTTTATAAAGATAAAAAGGTCCTTTAAAAACACTCAATATGTCCCCAATACAGTATGTGCTCCCATCTGATTCAACGAATGAAAGCAATATTCCTCCAGTGATACCTATGGGTATCACACTCACCAGATTCTATAGCTCACACACATAGAGGTATAACATGCCTAATAAATAAATAGTACAGTAGTTGCCGGAATGATCCCCTATCCTCCTGCTGATAGGCACCTCCCACTTCGAGAACCTGTATATATGGGAGCGCTGCTCAGATCCGTCAGGACACTGCTGCTCCACGCATCAAAGAAAGGCAATCTCGCACTCATCATAGGGATAAGAATAAAGTTCTCATAGTGTAACAACTTTTATTTTTATAAGAAAAGAAGATTTTTAAAAGAAACAAGCTGGCAAAGAAGAAATAACATGAGTGTCGCTGCTCACAGGGTGTCACGTACCTTTAAGCAGAGCCCGGAGTGCAGGGAGTGGCCTCTCGTAGACCTCTGACTCGAGAGACCCTGGTAGTGATGACAGGGGCTCAGGAGCACAGAGGGGCACAAGTGCCTGACTGGATAGCAGGTGGTAGAGGCAGAAGACCGTTGAAGGAGGAGGTGTATTGTAGTCTGGTGTCAGAATGCAGGCAAAGGTGAGATAAGGTCCAGCAGACAGCAGAAGGGTTCCTGTAGTCCAGCAACGGCATACAAGTGATTGCAGGAAGTGACAAACAACGGAGGGGTATTGTAGTCCAACAACGGATGCAGGTGCAATGGATAAGCGGAAGTGGAAGAGTCCAGTAGTCTGCGGCCAGAGGTAGAAGGCTACAAACGCAGAAGGAGTACAGCCAAATATTGCGGAGGACTGGGAGGTGTCCTGTAGTACAACAGCAAGCAACTTACAGTTGACGGATGGTGTAACAGTCCAGGTCAGGCACAGGCGGGCAGATCAGGTACAGAAACGGAATCCAGAAGAGTAGTCGGGTACAAAGCCAAAGTCGGGGGGCAGGCAGCAAACAGCAGAGTCGGGAACAAGCCGGGTTCGATACGGATCAGGATACAGGTACAGGTACAGGTACAGGTTCAGGTTCAGATACGGATCACCAGGAAGCACAGGAACGCTGTTGATCAGGCAGCAAAGCACTGAAGCATGGCTCCAGTTTAAATAGCGCTATTGGCGCCAATTTGCGTCAAACGGCCGCGCGCGCACCCGCGTGCGCGCTCCCGCGCACGTGCACGCGCACGCGCGCACCGCTGATCGCGGTAACGCTGATCGCGGTAACGCTGCTGAAACTGGACAAAAGATCTTCTGCGACTTTCGCCGCTCGGACGTCCGTGAGGAGGATCTTCCTGACATTGCCCCCCCCCAATGGGCAGCCTCCGGATGCCCAACTGGGACATCCTACCTGGGTGAGATCTTTTAAATGCCAGAACCAACCTCTTGGCGTGGATGCCAGTCTCCGGTTCCCAGGAGTTCTCTTCTGGACCATACCCCTTCCACTTCACCAGATACTGGACCTGGTTGCGTCTCTTTCTGCAATCCAAAATTGCTTCTACTTCAAACTCTTCTTCACCATTAATAAGCACAGGTTCAGGAGGACCCACGTTCCGATCAGTGAAGGGATCCTGGATTGAAGGTCTTAAGAGGGACACATGAAACACCGGGTGAATACGCAGCGATTCTGGTAATTTCAGTTCATAAGCCACATTATTAATTTTCCTGGTGATTGGGAAAGGACCCACAAATTTTGGGCCCAGTTTTCTAGATGGGCATGTTAATTTTAGATTCAGAGTAGATAACCAAACCAAATCTCCAGGTTTTAGATCGAGCTCCCCTCTCCTCTTTCTGTCAAAAACTGCTTTGTTGCGCTCTTGGGTTCTTGCCATCGTTTCTTGAAGCAACTTGTTATTGGTGCAGAAAAAGTTCAAAGTTTCTTGAGCTGCTGGAACCGTGCATTCTGGGATATTGGCTGATAAGAACTGAGGGTGAAAACCATAGTTCGCAAAGAAGGGAGATTGATTAGTTGCAGAATGAACAGAGTTATTGTAGGCAAACTCGGCAAGTGGTAAAAGGGATACCCAATCATCTTGCGAAAAAGAAGAATAACAACGCAAATATTGCTCAAGGGTCTGGTTTGTTCGTTCGGTCTGGCCGTTGGTCTGGGGATGATAGGCAGAAGAAAACGAGAGATCAATTTTCAAGGATTTACATAAAGCTCTCCAAAATTTTGATGTAAATTGTACTCCACGATCGGAAACAATGTTCGCAGGTATACCGTGGAGTCTTACAATCTCCTTAATGAAGATCCTTGCGGTCTCAGGGGCAGAAGGTGTACCCTTCATGGGCAGAAAGTGAGCCATCTTGGACAATCTGTCGACCACCACAAGGATAGTGGTAAAGCCTTCTGACGGTGGTAGTTCTACAATAAAGTCTATGGAAATCATTTTCCAAGGTCTTTCCGGGATGGGGAGTGGTTTCAGCAACCCCCAGGCTTTGGCCTTGCTACTCTTGTTCTGGGTACAGGTAATGCAAGATTCTACATAAAGTTTACAGTCTCTTAGCAGCTGAGGCCACCAGAAGGTGCGTTGGAGAAGTTCGGCGGTCTTGTGTACCCCAAAATGACCGGCCAGCTTGTGGTCGTGGCAAGACTTAAGAACAGCAACCCGTAGTTGTAACAGGTCATTGCTAGAGAGTAAGGTGGTGTTTGAGGGATGTGAAGCTGAAGATGAAGCCTGCTTAAGTTGGGATAGAAGATCTTCCTGGAGCATAAGGAAATTTCCGGGCGCAAGGATGGTGTCTGTGGGTTGAAGAACTTCGGGTTCGCTGAACATCCGGGATATCGCGTCGGGTTTGGTGTTTTTCGATCCGGGCCTATAGGTAATGTGGAAGGAAAATCTTGTAAAGAAAAGTGCCCATCTGGCCTGACGCGGCTTCAGCCTCTTAGCAGTCTTTAAATACTCTAAGTTCTTGTGGTCAGTGTATACCAGAATGGGATGAGCTGCTCCCTCCAGGAGATAGCGCCATTCCTCAAGTGCAGCTTTGATAGCAAGTAGCTCCCTGTCCCCGACATCATAATTCCTTTCCGCTTCAGACAACTTACGTGAGAAGAACGCCACCGGATGCAATAAAGCCTTGGGGCCCTGTCTCTGAGAAAGGACTGCTCCCACTGCAACTTCGGATGCATCCACCTCAAGGATGTAGGGTAGCGCAGAATTAGGATGCTTCAGGACAGATGCTGACACAAATTGTTCTTTAAGGGAAGAAAATGCGGCTTGTGCCTCCGGAGTCCACTGGAACTTGATACCTTGTCTCGTTAATCTGGTGATTGGAGCGATGATTGTAGAAAATCCCTTGATGAATTTTCGATAAAAATTCGCAAACCCCACAAAGCGTTGAATTCCTCTCTTATCAGTAGGGGCTGGCCAGTCCAGGATGGCCGAAACTTTTTGCGGATCCATCTTGATTCCATCCACCGAAATAATCAGCCCCAAAAACTGAATGCTGCGACGTTCAAACTCGCACTTCTCAGGTTTTGCGTACAAGCCGTGTTGGCGAAGCCGAGTGAGAACCTTCTTAACGTGTTCCCTGTGAGCTGGCAGAGAGGGGGAGAAAATTAAGATGTCGTCCAGGTATACTATAACAAACAGGTCGAGAAAATCTCTAAAGATATCATTCACAAAATGCTGGAAAGTCGCAGGAGCGTTGCACAGCCCAAAGGGCATTACGAGATATTCAAAATGTCCGAAGCGGGTGCAGAAGGCAGTCTTCCATTCGTCCCCACTTCGGATACGGACCAAATTATAGGCTCCGCGCAGATCCAGTTTTGTGAAGATACTAGCTGATCCAAGGCGCTGGAATAATTCGGGTACCAAAGGCAATGGGTACCGGTTCTTGACTGTAACTTTATTTAAGTCCCGGTAGTCAACACAAGGGCGGAGAGAATGGTCCTTCTTTTCTACAAAAAAGATTCCTGCCCCAGCTGGGGACGTAGAAGGACGTATGAACCCCTTTTTCAAATTGTCATCAATGTAAGTCCTGAGAGTCTCCAATTCCACTTCTGTTAGGGGAAATATTCTCCCGAAAGGGATTTCGGCTCCAGGAAGGATCTCAATTGGGCAATCGTAGGGTCTATGAGGGGGAAGTGTTTCTGCCCCCTTCTTGCTGAACACGTCCAAGAAGTCGTGGTAGGCCTCAGGAACGTGCTGGCGCGTCTCAACGTCGGTCTCCATACACATTAAATGGGGTGAGACCTTAATTGATTCTTGGAAGCAGTGTTGACGACAGTAGGGAGAGAAAAAGTAAATGTTTCCGGTGGACCAGTCTATTTGTGGGTTGTGTGCCCGGAGCCAGGGCATACCCAGTATGATAGGGAAAAGGGGAGATTCAATAATGTCCAGGCAGAGTTGTTCCTGATGGTTACCGGAAATAGTAGCAGTCAAAGGACATGTCTCCTGTGTCACCGGTCCTGATTTGATAGCTGACCCATCGGCAAGGTGTACAGACAACCCCTTCACCCTGGGCCGTAAGGGCACTTGGAACTTTTGGCCAAACGATAAGTCCATAAATCCACTGCACGCTCCAGAATCAACTATTGCGGGGACTTGAATGTTCCCTCCGGGTAGCTGAAGAGAGACGGGAACAGCCAGGTGAGTAGCATTACTAGGCACAGCAGGTAAAACAGGAGAAAATACAGAAGAATGCTTACGGAATTTGGCAGGACAGGATCTCACGTAATGTCCGGGTTCCCCACAGTAAAGACACAGATTGTTGAGCTGCCGGCGTTGTCGTTCCTCGGTGGTGAGCGTTGGTCTAAGTAAGCCCAGTTGCATGGGTTCAGGCGTGTCAGCAGCAGGATGTACAGGGGGATTAGGTACACGGGGTAACATCCAGACTGGTCGGGACGGCCCGGCAGTGCGTTCTGTTCTCCGTTCTCTCAAGCGTCTGTCTATCTGGATGGAGAGGTTGATAAGGGCTTCAAGAGTTGCTGGAACACCCACCCGGGCCAATTCATCCTTTAGAGGTTCAGAGAGTCCCATGCGAAACTGGTATCGCAGAGCAGCATCGTTCCAGGTAGTATCGGAACTCCAGCGCCGAAATTCAGACGCATAGTCCTCTGCCGCTCTGCGGCCTTGCTGAAGAGAATATAAAGCTGCTTCCGCTGTGGCCGCCTGTTGAGGATCCTCATAGAGCAAACCCATGGCTTGAAAAAAGGTATTCAGGTTATTAAGGCAGGCTTCCTTTTGCTCCAAAAGGCGGTGGGCCCAAGCCTGGGGCTCACCCAGTAGGAGGGAGATAACAAAACCCACCTTAGTGGATTCTAGAGAGAAAGTTCTGGGTTGAAGTGCAAAAAACAGTTCACAGGCATTGCGAAAAGCTCTATACTTGCTGCGATTTCCCGAAAACCTCTCCGGGGTTGGGACCTTGGGTTCAGGGGGCAACATAACCACTGATGGCGCAGAAGAAGTTCCCGACACGGTAGGGCCTGTGGTAGATAAGACCTGGACACGCTCTTCCAACCGAGAATAGCCTTCTTGTAGAGATTTAACAGCCTGGGTAAGTCCAGCAAGATGACGGCATAAATCATCCATGGCCGAATCTCCCTGCGTGGGCTCAGACATGGCTGCCTGATACTGTCACGTACCTTTAAGCAGAGCCCGGAGTGCAGGGAGTGGCCTCTCGTAGACCTCTGACTCGAGAGACCCTGGTAGTGGTGACAGGGGCTCAGGAGCACAGAGGGGCACAAGTGCCTGACTGGATACCAGGTGGTAGAGGCAGAAGACCGTTGAAGGAGGAGGTGTATTGTAGTCTGGTGTCAGAATGCAGGCAAAGGTGAGATAAGGTCCAGCAGACAGCAGAAGGGTTCCTGTAGTCCAGCAACGGCATACAAGTGATTGCAGGAAGTGACAAACAACGGAGGGGTATTGTAGTCCAACAACGGATGCAGGTGCAATGGATAAGCGGAAGTGGAAGAGTCCAGTAGTCTGCGGCCAGAGGTAGAAGGCTACAAACGCAGAAGGAGTACAGCCAAATATTGCGGAGGACTGGGAGGTGTCCTGTAGTACAACAGCAAGCAACTTACAGTTGACGGATGGTGTAACAGTCCAGGTCAGGCACAGGCGGGCAGATCAGGTACACAAACGGAATCCAGAAGAGTAGTCGGGTACAAAGCCAAAGTCGGGGGGCAGGCAGCAAACAGCAGAGTCGGGAACAAGCCGGGTTCGATACGGATCAGGATACAGGTACAGGTACAGGTACAGGTTCAGGTTCAGATACGGATCACCAGGAAGCACAGGAACGCTGTTGATCAGGCAGCAAAGCACTGAAGCATGGCTCCAGTTTAAATAGCGCTATTGGCGCCAATTTGCGTTGAACGGCCGCGCGCGCACCCGCGCAAACTGGACAAAAGATCTTCTGCGACTTTCGCCGCTCGGACGTCCGTGAGGAGGATCTTCCTGACACAGGGAGAAAGCAGAGTGTGATGTCAGTGTATTTAACTCCGCCCGACACGTTTTGTCCAACTTGACATCATCAAGGGCCCCTAATGATGTCCCATTAGATGAAATGCGTTGAATGGATGAATTGCATTGGCAGAATGTGCCAAAACGGAATGTTCTCAGAATACAATTGTCTGCAGATCGAGAATGTGTGAATGGGAAAAATACTGCCTTATGACCACCGGATGGTGCTGACTGTCATTTGAAATCATTGTGCTACCTAGTGGTTATAGGTCAGGAACAGCACACAGGTTACTTTTTGTTGCAAATGCTACAGCAGTGCATTGCGACGCCCCCTAATGGCCATACTAATATGGCATGTGCAGAATTCACTTTTTTTTTTTGCGCATTTTTAAAGAGACATAATTCCAGAAGTCCTTCTTTAAGCTGACCATACACTCAGAGATTTATTTCCTTCAGCCTCCATCCATGCTAGACAGTGTGGATGAAGGAATCCCCACTGGCAGCTATTGTATTCTGACAGCCAGCACCTTCAGCTGCCAGAATACTTAAACAGTGCCTGTATCTAACCAGAATGCAGGCACCGTACAGCTGACAATTTTTCAAGTGGCTTCTTTGACAAAAGTCAATTAAACAATCGACTTTTGTCAACGTGAGTGTTGCCGTTGTTCTATCGGATAGTGCCCGCCATCGAAAAGTGCCCACGCATGCGCAGTATGGAAGGGCACTCCACCTGATTTCCCCATCAGCTCGCGTGACGTCCCCATGTCGCATGTGCACATCATAGGAGGTATCTCTTGGCGGAAGATACCATTTCACCGCCACAATTGAAAGCTATGCAAACAGTGGAGGGAGACCGTAGTTGTCAGATTGTGCCTATGCCGGTGCTCGTGGCCGATGGTCGCGATGACCGCCGGCCAAGAGCGATCGTGGGCACGAGAGGCAGAACACAGAAGTGTGTGTGTAAACACACAAATCCCTGTTCTGCTCTGTGAGGAGTGACAGATCGTGTGTTCCTAATAGCTAGGAACCACGATCCGTCACTTCCTCTAGTCAGTCCCCTCCCCCTTCAGTTAGAAACACATAGCAGGGAACACATTTAACCCCTTGATCGCTCCCTACTGTTAACCCCTTCCCTGCCAGTGACATTTTTACAGTAATCAGTGCATTTTTATAGCACTGATCGCTGTATAAATGCCAATGGTCACAAAAATGTGTCCGCCATAATGTCACAGTCCTGCTAAAAATCGCAGATCACTGCCATTACTAGTAAAAAAAATAAAAATAATAAAAATGCTATAAATCTATCCCCTATTTCGCTATTTTGCTATAACTTTTGCGCAAACCAATCTATATACGCTTATTGCCATTTTTTTTTACCAAAAATATGTAGAAGAATACATATCGGCCTAAACTGAGAAAAAATTTGCTTTTTAAAAAAAAAAAAAAAAATGGGGATATTTATTATAGCAAAAAGGTACAAAATATTGTGTGTTTTTCAAAATTGTTGCTCTTTTTTTGTTTATAGCGCAAAAAATTAAAATTGCAGGGGTGATCAAATACCACCAAAAGAAAGCTCTGTTTGTGGGAAAAAAAGGACGTACATTTTGTTTGGGTGCCACGTCGCATGACCGCGCAATTGAAAGTTAAAGTGACGCAGTGCCGAATCGCAAAAAATGGCCCGGTCATTCAGCAGCCAAATCTTCCGGGGGCCAAAGTGGTTAAGAGGAAATAAAGGATGCAAAACAAACGACAGATTGCAAAAGATAGTAGGACAAACCCCCAAAAATTCTTCAAATATATTAATAGTAAAAAGGTCAGGTCTGAGCATGTAGGCCCTTTACAAAATAATCTAGATTGGGTGACTGGGGACAAAGAGAAGGCAAATTTATTAAATACTTTCTTCAGCTCTGTGTATACAAAGGAGCATGGGGGAGCTCATGTCCATAATGGGGATGGTAGTGACACAACCCCAAATAATCCACAATGGCTCAAAAGTGGTATGGTCCAGAAATATTTAGACAGAATAAAGGTGGATAAAGCACTTGGACCAGATGGCATCCACCCACAGATCCTAAAAGAATTGAGCTCTGTAATTTCAAACCCATTGTATCTCATTTTTAGGGACTCATTAATAGTGATGGACGAACTTCCGATGGGATGTTTCGCGAACACGAACCGCGAATGTGGCCAAAAGTTCGCAAACCGCAAGGTTCGCGGTGGGCCCCATTGACTTTAATGGCAGGCGAACCTTAAAAACCTCCAGGTCATATTTTCAGCCACAAAATACTTACTAGCTGTGCACACATAGTCCCACAACATGGACACTGACATAACAAATGTAAGTAACCCTATATACTGTACACCTATAACAGTCCTTAAAAGGACCTTTGTGGACCTAGTAGCTAGTGATTTGCAGACTGTCCCTGCTCCAAACACCAAACTGTCCCTCAGTCCCTACACTGATAAAAGACAACTGCAGAATCGGGCAGCACTCAGCAGCACAGCAGTCAGCAGTGCACCATAATATACTTTCTATATTTGAAAGAAAGTATATTATAAGTGCATTACAACCCTATATACTGTACACCTATACCAGTCCTTAAAAGGACTTTTGTGGACCCAATAGTAATAGCTAGTGATTAAACTGACTGTCCCTGCTCCACACAGCGTCCTGTCCCTACACTGACAAAAGACAGAATGTAAAATGGCCGCCAGATCAGGTCTATTTATAAGGTAGGGGGAATGTCCAATTGTCCATGTGCTGAAATGTCTCAATTGGCTGTCCTGTACCCCATGATGAATGTGTCATGGGTCAAAGTTCTTCACAATGTAAAAGCATATGTCCGCCGCGCGAACAGCGCCAGAAGTCCGCCGGTTTGGTGAATCGCAAATGAGCAAAATTCGCCACGAACCGACCGCCGGGCGAAGCGCAAGGCAATCTCTACTCATTAATGACAGGAATAGTACCACTGGATTGGCGCATGGCCAATGTGGTGCCTATATTTAAAAAGGGAACAAATTCTTTTTTTTTTTTTTTTTTTTTTAATAATTTTTATTGAAAGGTTTTCAATATACAGCACAAGACATTTCGGTACAGAGTGCACAGGGTACATTACCGAAGAAAGTACATGTATCCAAGCAGTTGTAGAAATGAAATACAAGGCAATCTGAAAACATAAACCAACGTCATCTTCGATGGTACAGAAGTTTAACAAAGCATCATAACTGTTGTAACTAGGACTAGGTACAGTAAGGTTTCGCTTATACTAAGAAAGGGGATTACCTAGGACTAAAAGGACCCAGAATATGGATTGATATCGATGTAGATTGGTCTCTTAGTCTCCTGGTAGCAACTCAAAGATAAGTTGGAGATAAACGCATGAGTATGTCAGGTGTGGCAGCAGGCAGGTAAAGTCACCTGGTTGTATCCAGGATGGGAAATATGTATGCCCTAGATTCAGGCCTTATGCAGACTTGTACAACTAGAGGGGAAGAGTTAATGAGCCCAGCTGAAGTAAGTGGGCTCATTAAGACCTCTACAAAAAACCCCAGCATGCTTAGGGAGATGCTCCATCCTGGAACCAGTTTTGTGTGTATAGACTGGGGAGTGTGACACCTGTTATGTGCGGTGAGTTAACGCCTGTGTGGCAAACCTCTACAACAGGGACAGGGACTGGTGCAGCACAAGGCTGCACTCAGTTGTTAGACAGGGAATCTAAGTGTGTAATTAGAGGTCAAGCTGACCAGGATTTATTTTCATGTTTTATTTTTGTTTGGCTGTTATATGTTTCACTGCATGTAGCATAAATAAACCGCATCTTTTGTTTTTTGCACCTACAACGCTGTCTGCTGTGCCTGATTTTGTGTTGTGAACCCATCCAGGGGGTCACACACACCCGCTGCCGAGCTAACCCCTCACAGTTAGTGGAGAATTTTGGCAGATTTTTTTTTATTTTTTTGTTAAGGCCAGCATGGAGGAGATACTGAGACAGCTGGCTCTAGCAAATGCAAATCAGCAGCAAACAAATGCGGCCTTACAAAAGAGCCTTGCAGCTCAACAACAGAGCCTTGAAGCTCAGCAGAAAGCTCACCTGCAGAGTCTGAAAGCTCAGCAACAAGCCCAGCAGCAATCTGAAGCCCGCTTTAT
Organism: Lithobates pipiens; assembly: GCF_037356315.1. Taxonomy (NCBI): domain Eukaryota; kingdom Metazoa; phylum Chordata; class Amphibia; order Anura; family Ranidae; genus Lithobates; species Lithobates pipiens. Next base: position 28,100,192 of record NW_027507784.1, on the reverse strand, counting down.
AGACCTGTTGCAGAAGCAAGAGCAGAGTTTTCAACAGCAAATAGAGACATTGATACAGCAACGTCCGCAGACCAATGAAGCAAGTGGGTACAATAATACCGCATCCTTTGGTGTGAGCCGTTTACTGACAAAAATGACTGGAGAGGATGATCCGGAGGTGTTTTTGACCACATTTGAAAGGACTGCTGAAAGGCAAAAGTGGCCTAAGGAGCAATGGGCTGGACTGGTGGCCCCTCTGTTAACTGGGGAATCGCAGAAAACTTATTATGACCTAGAGCCTGACCAAGCAAAAGACTATGTGGTGCTAAAAACAGAAATATTGGCACGGCTGGGTGTCACCCTGGCCGTCCGGGCTCAGCGTGTGCATAATTGGACTTTTCAGGTTGGAAAACCCCCCAGGTCTCAAATGTATGATCTCATTCACCTGAGCAGGAAGTGGCTGCAGCCAGAGACTTTGACCGCACCAAACATTGTGGAACGTGTGGTTATGGATCGTTTCCTGAGAGCTCTTCCTACTGCCATCCAAAAATGGGTAAGCCATGGAGACCCAGAAAATGCAGATAAACTGGTGGATCTGGTTGAGAGGTACTTGGCTACAGAGAACCTGACCACCTCTTCCAGGTACTCACGGACTTTCCATCCTAAGACCAGATCATCCCCAGTGGCGGGTAAGATGACTCCAAGGGGTGAGGGTGGAGAGAGTGAGAGGGTGGGAGTTCTACCTAAGGTCTGGCGGGAGCAGCCCAGGAAGCCCATGCTGCAAGAGGCAGCGAAAAAGATTATTTGCTACCGCTGCCGCCAAGAGGGACATATTGCAGCCAATTGCCCAGTTGTGGATGAGCCTATGCAATGTGACTTTATAAGGGAGAGACGTCAGTCGCTGTTTGCGACAGTTGCATGCACTGCCATTCGGGGACCTGAGAAACATTTATGTAAAATGTGTATTAATGGTAGAAATGTTGATGTGTTGCTGGATTCAGGTAGCCTGGTAACATTGATAAAAGCTGAATTAGTTACTACAGAGGTCTCTGGGAAGAACAAGGTGGCTGTTATTTGTGTGCATGGGGACACCCGAGAATATCCTGTAACTTCAGTGTTTTTTGAGACCCCCAAAGGCAACCTCTCTCATCAGGTGGGGTTAGTGTCTCAGTTACCACATGATGCTATTGTGGGAAGGGATTTTCCAAAATTCTGGGAACTCTGGGATTGTCCTGAGCCCCCCACTGGTGCCCCTATAGACCAGGAAGATGGCCAGAATTCCTTTGGGAGTGGTGAGGACTCTCCTGAATTTCCCTTGTCGGTATTGGCGGGGGAAACTCGAGAAACTGGGGAGAAGCCAACATCCTCAGATGAAAACGAGTTTTATTATTTTTTATGTAAACCGGTGAGAGGGAGTTTATTTGGAGGCTAACGGGTTCCTGCATCCTCTTGCATCCATTTGTGAAAACCCTGGACTGGGGGAATCAGTCATTCGCTCTGCATGGTTTTCTATAATAAGGAACCATACATCTTTGGTAAGCTGCAGTAATATCTGTGGTGGAGGTTGTGCACTGTTCACATTCGTTCCGGATGTTTTTGCTGTCACCATATCATAGTGGAATATTTTGGAAATAGATATTTTTTAAGGACTTTATGGACACTTTAATATTTTGTACTATTACTTTATCACTTGTATTGATGTTTTATTAATATTTTAAGGCAATTGGTTATTTGGTGAAACATTCTCTTTTGTTTCTTTTTCTTAGTTCATTGCTCACATTACATTAGGGTAATTCATTACTACTTATGGTGTTTTCACTAGCAATATTGATGTACATTTGCTATCTTCATTGATATAGTACAAAGTATTCATATATGATTTAATTTTATTTAATTTTTGGCACAGTTTTGACTAACTAATTAGCAACTTCCCAGAGTTTTTTACTTTGGGGTTATTTTTGTTTATAGTATTAATTTTATTTTGTTAGCGCAACCCACTCTTTTTTTTTACTTATCCTTACTTCACTATGGAAAGGGACCTGCTGTATCGAGTGGCTCAAAGGGCAGAAGAAACCATTGAGCAACTTGTAGTGCCCAAACCTTACAGGAAGTTGGTTTGGGAGGTCATCTGGGGGCCGAGAAAACCAGAGAGAGGGTACTGCAGAGATTCTATTGGCCTGGGGTCATGAAGGAAACAGAAAATTATTGTTCCTCCTGCCCTGTGTGTCAGAAGTCGGCACCTATGCCACATTTCTGTAACCCGCTGGTACGTCTTCCTATCATTGAGGTCCCCTTTGAGAGGATCGCAATGGATTTGGTAGGTCCGATAATGAAGTCTGCTAGGGGGCATCAGTACATTTTGGTTATATTGGACTATGCCACCCGTTATCCGGAAGCAATTCCTCTTCGAAATACCTCGGCCAAAACCATAGCCAAAGAGCTATCTCTTGTTTTTAGCCGCGTGGGTATTTGTAAGGAACTGCTTACGGACCAAGGTACACCCTTTATGTCCAGGGTTATGAAAGAATTATGCAAGTTGTACAAAGTGACACAATTGCGTACATCTGTGTATCACCCCCAAACGGATGGGTTGGTTGAAAGATTCAACAAAACCCTAAAACAAATGTTAAAGAAGGTGGTGGATAGAGATGGAAAGAATTGGGACTGTCTAATACCCTATATATCTGATGTTTGCCATTAGGGAGGTACCCCAATCCTCTACGGGTTTCTCACCCTTCGAGTTGCTCTATGGGAGACACCCAAGAGGGCTGCTGGATATCGCCAAGGAAACTTGGGAAAATGAGAGTTCTCCTCACAGGAGCGTGATTGAGCATGTCGCCCTGATGCAAGATAGAATTGCACAGGTAATGCCAATCGTAAAGAAACATTTGACCCAAGCGCAGTTAGCACAGCAGAGAGTGTACAACCGTGGGACCAAGACCCGTACTTTTCCCCCGGGGGATAGGGTCTTGGTGCTAGTCCCTACGGTTGAAAGCAAATTTCTGGCCAAATGGCAAGGTCCATACGAAGTAATTGAAAAAATTAGTGAGGTGAACTACAGGGTTAAACAGCCAGGAAGGCGAAAGCCGGAGCAGATCTATCACGTCAATCTGCTGAAAGCCTGGAGGGATAGGGAATCCCTAGTCGCAGAGACTTTGTCACAAGCACAGCCTGATTGCTTAGTTCCTGAGGTTGGAATAGCAGTCACCTTTTCGAAAGCCCAACAACAGGAGGTTAAAGAGTTTGTACTTCGTAACAAAGAGATTTTCTCTGAGCTGCCGGGACAAACATCTGGCATAGAGCATGACATTATCACCCCGCCAGGAGAAAGGGTAAAACTAAAACCTTATAGAATACCAGAGGCCCGGCGGGAGGCAATACGTGGGGAGGTTCAAAGGATGCTGGAATTGGGTGTGATAGAGGAGTCCCAGAGTGACTGGTCCAGTCCTATCGTACTAGTGCCCAAACCTGATGGGAGCTGGTGGTTTTGTAACGATTTTCGACAATTGAATAAAGTTACAAAAATTTGACACCTACCCCATGCCGCGTATAGATGAGTTGATTGACCGGCTGGGAACAGCCCGATATATGACAACTCTTGATCTCACCAAAGGGTATTGGCAAATTCCCCTGGCCGAGTCGGCCAAGGAGAAAACTGCGTTTGTAACCCCAGATGGGGCATTCCAATATAAGAGAATGCCGTTTGGGTTACAGAATGCAATGGCAACATTCCAGCGGAAAATGGATAAGATTCTGAGGCCCCATCAGAAATATGCTGCAGCTTACCTGGATGATGTGATTATCCATAGCACAGACTGGGTCTCACATTTGCCAAAAGTACAAGCAGTCCTAGACTCTATCCGGGAAGCTGGGTTTACGGCCAATCCAAAGAAGTGTACCATTGGACAGGAGGAGGCCAAATATCTTGGGTACACTATTGGGAGGGGGGTGATAAAACCCCAAGTCAATAAAGTCGAGGCCATACAGAGTTGGCCACGTCCCAACAGCAAGAAACAGGTACGAGCCTTTCTGGGAATCGCTGGCTATTATCGACGATTCATTCCCCATTTTGCTTCTCAGGCTGTACCCCTCACCAACCTGACAAAAGGGAAAGAGTCGGTCATGGTTAAATGGTCCCCAGAGGCTGAAGAAGCATTTCAGTCCTTAAAAACAGCCTTATGTAGCCAGCCAGTGTTGTACTCACCAGACTTCTCTAAGGACTTCGTTGTACAAACTGATGCATCAGACATTGGGTTAGGAGCAGTGTTATCCCAGGTCTGGAACGGGGAAGAGCACCCAGTCATTTACCTCAGCAGGAAGTTGAAGTCCCATGAGGTAAATTACTCCACGATTGAGAAGGAATGTTTAGCAGTGAAGTGGGCTCTAGATTCCCTTCGGTACTATCTGCTAGGTAGGCACTTTGACCTGGTGACTGATCACGCTCCTTTAAAGTGGATGGCTCAAAACAAGGAGACCAATAGAAGGGTAAATAGGTGGTTCCTGGCCCTACAGGAATTTAACTTTACAGTTAAGCATCGCCCTGGTGTTAAAATGGGGAATGTGGATGCTTTGTCTCGGATACATGCGTGTCTGACTGCTTGTGTTACAACCCCAAGGTTGAAACAAGAGGGGGGGGTATGTGGCAGCAGGCAGGTAAAGTCACCTGGTTGTATCCAGGATGGGAAATATGTGTGCCCTAGATTCAGGCTTTATGCAGACTTGTACAACTAGATGGGAAGAGTTAATGAGCCCAGCTGAAGTAAGTGGGCTCATTAAGACCTCTACAAAAAACCCCAGCATGCTTAGGGAGATGCTCCATCCTGGAACCAGTTTTGTGTTGTATAGACTGGGGAGTGTGACACCTGTTCTGTGCGGTGAGTTAACGCCTGTGTGGCAAACCTCTACAACAGAGACAGGGACTGGTGCAGCACAAGGCTGCACTCAGTTGTTAGACAGGGAATCTAAGTGTGTAATTAGAGGTCAAGCTGACCAGGATTTATTTTCATGTTTTATTTTTGTTTGGCTGTTATATGTTTCACTGCATGTAGCATAAATAAACCGCATCTTTTGTTTTTTGCACCTACAACGCTGTCTGCTGTGCCTGATTTTGTGTTGTGAACCCATCCAGGGGGTCACACACACCCGCTGCCGAGCTAACCCCCTCACACAGGGTAAAATAGGATATATCCTTAATTTCCATAACGTGAACAGGGAAGAAAAAAGGGAGAGGACCATGTCTGCTAGTTAAGGCCTCTATTATGTAGGAGTTATGTATGAAATGAATATCTAGCTAATCCAACAAGCGTCAACTTAGAAACCTTTCGACACTTCGTCAATACAGGGCGTTGGTCATATTAGTAAAGAATATCCTTATTCAGTTAAAATTACAATACCCTTATGCATAAATCAAAGAAGATAGGGGAGGGGAGGGAAGGGTGAGGTGGGGAACTGGGGTCGAGGTTACAAAGAAGGGAAATGAGGGTAGGAAGAGGAAGGAAAGGGAAGAAAAAGGAAAAGGGAAAGGAAAGGGGGACCTAGGTATTTTCAAGTTTGGATCGCATAATTATTCTCCGTAGCTCTCTTAAGTGAACCTGTTCTGTTTTTGTGGAGAACCAACAACAGGGGCACCTACCTCGATCAAATATTGATCAGATTCTAGTGATACGATATTCACAGGGGTTGAGTCTTGTCGGTAGCGTCAGGAAAGAACTGAGTAGGGGGTCGTATATGTAAGGGAAGGATTGTTACCCAAAAGAAGCCTCAAGGGACTTTCAGGCAGGTCCTTGAAGGATAGCTCTACAGTCGGCAGTGGATTCGAAGTGTTTCCAGCAGGCCCATTTTCGGCTGAATTTTTGTGGAGTGTCTTTGGAAATATTTATCAGTTCTTCCATTTCAGCTATCTTTTGGACTCTCAGAATCCAATCTTTAATGGAAGGACTGTTGCGGGACTTCCAAAACAGTGGAACGCATTGTTTTGCTGCATTGATGAGGTGAATAGTTAGTGATTTCCGATAAGATGTATTACTTACAGTGGTATGATGCAAGAGAAATTGGGCCGGAGTGAAGGGTAGATCATAAGTAGTGATCCTCTGTATCAGTTCATGAACATCTCTCCAGTAGGATCGAATGTTGGGACAGTCCCACCAGATGTGTAATGGAACAAATTCTTTACCAAGTAACTATAGACATGTTAGTTTAACTTCTATAGTTGGGAAGATACTGGAGAGATTAATAAAAGACCACATAGACGAGTTCTTGCTGGAAAAAAAATATGTTAAACAGACAGCATGGATTCACGTAAGACAGAAGTTATCATACAAATCTGATTCCTTTGGCGGTGGATGTGGTATACATGGATTTTGAAAAAGAGTTTGACACAGTTCCCCACACACGGCTCATGTGTAAAGTAAAGTCTACGGGCTTGGAAATATCAATTTGTAAATGGATTGAAAACCGGCTAAAAGACCGAATTCAGAGAGTAGTGGTTAATGATTCTTACTCTGAATGGTCTAAGGCAGGGGTGTCGAACTCAATTTCATTGTGGGCCGCATCAGCATTATGATTGCCCTCAAAAGGGCCGGCTGTATCTGCAAGATTAGATGTCCATCGCATCCCCTCCCCTTACATTAGATGTCAAGAGCCACCCCACCATCAGAAGTTGAGTCCCCCACTCTCCCTTACATCACAGTACACCCCCCTTTCCTTATGCTGCTGCTGGGAAGAAGCTGGATGCATTGCTTGAAAGCAGATAGTAGCGGTCTGGAGGGTGGCTGGAGCTCTCCTGCAGCTGCAGGTCCACATGAAATGGTCTGGAAAACCAGATTCGGCCCGCGGGCCTTGTGTTTGACATCTGTTATCTAAGGTTATCAGTGGTGTACCCCAAGGTTCAGTGTTGGGGCCCTTAGTTTTTAATATCTTTATACTTGGTGTAATGGTAGCTGTATTAGTGCAATTGTGACAGAGAAAATTTAGTACTTTAAGTGATACTTTTTTTATTTGCACTAATACAATTTTTCATGACAAGCTTTCGGGGTATGACCCCTTCGTCAAGGTCCAAGCAGTACTGATTTACTAATTTTTAAGCAGAATGTTAAAAAAACAAAAACAAAACATCTCTGGGGGAAAGGAGAGAGAAAAAAAAGAGAGAAAAACAAACACATACAAATCAATGGTAATAAAGAAAGCAGCAGAGTTAGTGAGATAAGACAGAGGGAGAGCTATAGAATGTTTTTATTTCCTTTGTGACACAAAAAATAATGTCCTGAATATAGATATAGGTTTCCTTACCCATTATACTAACGTTTTACAACTCCCTCTGTGACTAGCATCCCCCCTCCATTCTATAGCTCTCCCTCTGTCTTATCTCATTAACTCTGCTGCTATCTTTATTACCATTGATTTGTATGTGTTTGTTTTTCTCTCTTTTTTTTCTCTCTCCTTTCCCTTGTTTTTTTTTTTAACACTCTGCTTAAACATTTGTAAATCACTACTGCTTGGACCTTGAAGAAGGGGACATACCCCGAAAGCTTGTCCTGAAAAATTGTATGTTAGTGCAAATAAAAAATAAAAAAAGTATCACGGACAGTACTGAATTTTCTATAATATCTTTATAAATGATATTGGGTCTGGGATTAAAAGTAACATTTCCGTCTTTGCAGATGACACCAAGCTATGCAGTGGAATAACGTCCTTACAGGATGTCTCAGTCCTCAATGCTCTGTCTAATTGGGCGACTATGTGGCAGATGAGGTTTAATGTTGATAAATGTAAAGTTATGCACTTGGAGGCTAAGAATATGCATCATACATACTAGAGGGAGTACAACTGGGGGGATCCATAGTGGAGAAGGATCTGGGGGTTTTGGTAGATCATAAGCTCAATAATAGCGTGCAATGCCAAGCTGCGGTTTCCAAAGCGAGCAAAGTCCTTTCCTGTATTAAGAGAGGTATGGACTCCAGAGAGAGAGATATAATTTTGCCCCTGTTCAAATCATTAGTAAGACCTCATCTGGAATATCCAGTTCTCAAAAAGGATATCGGGGAACTGGAGAAAGTGCAGAGAAGGGCAACCAAACTGATAAGAGCTATGGAGGAAAGATTAGAGGAACTGAATTTATTCACTCTTGAGAAGAGGAGATTAAGGGGGATATGATGAACATGTACAAATATATAAGGGGTCCATATAGTGAACTTGGTGTCGAGTTATTCACTTTACGGTCATCACAGAGGACAAGGACTCTTTACGTCTAGAGGAAAAGAGATTTAATCTCCAAATACGGAAAGGTTGCTTCACAGTAAGCTGTGAAAATGTGGAATAGACTTCCCCCAGAGGTGGTTCTGGCCAGCTCAGTAGATTGCTTTAAGAAAAGTCTGGATTATTTCCTAAATGTACATAATATAACTGGGTACTAACATTTATAGGTAAAGTTGATCCTGGCAAAATCCGATTGCCTTTCGGGGGATCAGGAAGGAATTTTTTCCCCTGTTGTAGAAAATTGGATCATGCTCTGCTGGGGTTTTTCACCTTCTTCTGGACCAACTGTGGGTATAGAATTGGGTACAGAGGATTGTACGATATTTTTTATTTATTTATTTTTATGGTTGAACTAGATGGACTTGTGTCTTTTTTTTCAACCTGACTAACTATGTAACTGTGAAGAAGGTGATTCATGGGGAGTCGGGGACCATTGCACGCTGAGCTAGCCAAGCACGGTATTACATTAGAAACTGGAGTTCTGTTTTAGGATTGGAAAATATCCAAACCGTGACAATCAGACAGTTTATAGGGAAGTACACGCGTCCAAAAGCAGAAATGATATTCCAATAGTGAGCAGATGTTCAAATCCCAGCATTAGCACAATCTTCTAAAGCTTTGCTGAGGTTGCATAAAGCAAAATACATAATGGATGGTGGTGAGCGGGGGTGAGCGGGGGTTCAGACCAGATCTGTAAGCCGTCGCTGCTGTGCTTATTAGTTGTGGGTGGGAGATTCCCCACCACGCAGCTGTACTTATACAAAGGGTCAGGGATGCTTGTGACATCATTTAGCTACATGATCGTATTTGGTCAATTACATTACAGATCAAGGTCTGGTCACTGACCTGCACTATTCAATCGATAGGGATAACCATTGAGGTGCTAAAAAGTTGTGACCACTTTGCACATTACATAGTCATAGACCCTTATATACATTATCTCACAAAAGTGAGTACACCCCTCACATTTCTGTAAATCTTTTATTCTATCCTTTCATGTGACAACACTGAAGAAATGACACTTGTCTACAATGTAAAGTAGTGAGTGTACAGCTTGTATTACAGTGTAAATTTGCTGTCCCCTCAAAATAACTCAACACACAGCCATTAATGTCTAAACCGCTGGCAACAAAAGTGAGTACACCGCTAAGTGAAAATTTCCAAATTGGGCCCAATTAGCCATTTTCCCTCTCCGGTGTCATGTGACTCGTTAGTGTTACAAGGTCTCAGGTGTGAATGGTGGAGCAGGTGTGTTAAATTTGGTGTTATCGCTCTCACTCTCTCATACTGGTCACTGGAAGTTCAACATGGCCCCTCATAGGAAAGAACTCTCTGAGGATATGAAAAAAAGAATTGTTGCTCTACATAAAGATGGCCTAGGCTAGGGATGGAGAACTTTGGCACCCCAGATGTTTTGGAACTACATTTCCCACGATGCTCAACTACACTGCAGAGTATCTTGGCAACTCTAAGTTTCAGCTCCCTCCATAAATTTTCTATAGGATTAAGGTCTGGAGACTGACTAGGCCACTCCATTGCCTTAAAGCGGGGTTCCACCCTAAAGTGGAACTTCCGCTGATCAGAATCCTCCACCCCTCCGGTGTCACAATTGGCATCTTTCAGGGGGGAGGGGGGGTGCAGATACCTGTCAAAGACAGGTATTTACACCCACTTCCGGGCATAGACTCCCACGGGAGTCTATGCCTCTTCCTGTCCCTGCGCGCTGCCTGCTGGGACACACACGGGTCCCAGAGACAGCGTGGACTATTCCTATTGTGTTGCATGACTCGCGCATGCGCAGTAGGGAACCGGGAAGTGAAGCCGCAGCGTTTCACTTCCTGATTCCCTCACCTAGAATGGTGGCGGCAGCAGCCGAGAGCCGAACGATCGATCGGCCTCGGCTGCCGGCATCGCTGAACCCCGGGACAGGTGAGTGTCCATTTATTAAAAGTCAGCAGCTGCAGTATTTGTAGCTGCTGGATTTTAATATTTTTTTCCACAGTGCAGTCCCGCTTTAATGTGCTTCTTCTTGAGCCACTCCTTTGTTGCCTTGGCAGTATGTTTTGGGTCATTGTCATGCTGGAAGACTCATCCATGACCCATCCATATTTTATTCCATATTTAAAATACCCCTATGATAAAAATTATAGACCCTTAAAGGGGTTGTAAAGGTAAGTGTTTTTATTTAGGATGCATTAAGGTGAAAAAACACCTGTCGGTGACCGGCCCCCCAGACCCCCCCTGTTTTACTTACCTAAACCCTCAAACTTGACCCACGGGGATGCGTTGTCTCTTGGCTAGGGGGTTCTCGGCTGTTGATTGGATAGATTGATAGCAGCCCAGCCATTGGCTCCTGCTGCTGTCATTCAAATCCAATGATGCGGCCGCTGGGGCGGGGCCGAGTTCTGCATTCGGCATCTATGGACCCGGGGGGCATGCCTGCAAGGTAACCCCCTGGGAGAGCGTTTCAGTTTCAGGTCACTATTGTGCCCTTTCCTTGGGTTCTGTGTTGCTTTGTTGTATATGTCTTTTACACCAATAAAAAGATTTATTAAAAAAAAAAAAATAGACCTGCTATCCGCCAATAGAACTTAACCAAAAAGTGCATTCTATGCATCCAAAAATATAGAAATTTTACCGAATCAAATCATTATTATTCAACCAAACAAATAATGTCAAAGCAATAACTCCAAGGCCAATAATAAATAACATATTATCTCCCCGACTCCGCAACATGTCTGGTTTACGAACGGCCATTCAGATGAAAAGCGTGAAATGAAAAGCGCGAATCAACACTCACCAAACGTCTACTAACACGAAATTAGCAGAAGGAGCCCAAAGAGTGGCGCTAAAGAGCTGAAAAACCACATAGTACGTAACTACGTTCATATTTGTTGGCCAACATTTGTCGTGTGTATGCAAGACAAGTTTGAGCCGACGCCCTTCGGACAAAATTAGAAGGGTTTGTTGGCGGAAAGTCCGATCGTGTGTATGAGGCATAAAAGTTTTCTTAGGCCTAGTTTACACATGTAGCCGGGGGGGGGGGGGGATAAAAAAAGATACAAATAGATGGTTTAGCCACTCAACTGCACCCCTTAACCCACAGCAGCCAAAGGGGGTTGTACACATGTCAAGGCAAAAAATGATACCCCAGGGAGCACCACTGCTGAACTCGACGCATTTAATGGAGCAGGGTCACTCTGCAACTGCCCTGCAACCCCATGCGATGCATTCATTAGTGACGTGGTGAGGATTTACAGAATTAAACAGGCAGGACATATCGCCTCCCAGCCACCTGTAAAAAGCCCCCCTGAATACCAATACACTGCAGATCACTGTCAGAGGGGGCAAAGGCTTCAGTAAGTGTAAACGGGCCCTGCTGTGTGGTTGCATTAGAAGGCTGCCAAGACCTCAGCTATAGAAAACAGCTGGGATTTCAGTGTCTCCGTTGTAAAGTGGAGGCCCTATTCATATCTGAGCACTTTAAAGCTCAATGCCATAAAGAGTTCAACGTTTACAATCCCATCGTTTTCAGCAGTGCTTGTTCGCTCCCGGGCACTCAGGTCCCTGCCGCTAGACTCCTGTTGCTCGAAGCCGTTCAGGAGCTTCCTTTAAGGCAGATTTGGCCATTTTTTGACCCTACAGACTTTAACCACTTCACTACCAGGCGCATTTACCCCCTTCCTGCCCAGACCAATTTTCAGCTTTCAGCCCTGTCGTACTCTGAATGATAATTGTGTGGTCGTGCAATGCTGTACCCAAACTACATTTTTATCATTTTTTTTGAGACAATGAGAGCTTTCTTTTGGTGGTATTTAATAACCACTGTTTTTTTTTTGCTAAAAACCAAAAAATACTGAAAATGTTGAAAAAATATTTTTTTTTCTTAGTTTCTCTAATGCCGCATACACACGATCAGATTGTCCGGCGTACTTAGTCCGCCGAAACGCATTTCAGCGGACAATTCGATCGTGTGTGGGCTTCAGCGGACTTTTCCAGCGTAGTAATGTAAACACAGGAGAGGAAGTGATGTATTCTCTCCTCCGTGTCGGTATTTTTCGTTCCGACACCGAGGAGAGAGGATCGGTGAGTTGCACCAACACGACACTTCACAGTAGAACATGCCAGGCACACTCACACCCCCCCCGATCACCCCCCCAATTACCCCTGCCCCCCAGTCACAGTGACACCAATGTCATTTTTTATTATTTTTTTGCATTGGTGTCATTTGTGACTAATAACTGTTAGGGCAGTTAGGGTTAGCCCCCTTTAGTTCTAATGTACCCCCCCAACCCCCCAATAAAGGTTTAACCCCGTGATCACCCCCCGTCGCCAGTGTCACTAAGGCTGGGTTCACATTGCAGCGGTTTATGAGAACGAATGTGATTCGCACCGCACTGCAGTGCAAATCACATCCGATCTCTGTGCGATTCGAGTTCAGCCATACAGATAGTATGGCTGAATTCGCATCGCACCCGCCGCACCCGTCGCAAATTCGCACGGGACCCTTTTTTTGGCCCGCAGCAGAATCGGATCGCTTGGGTGTTCACACCATGCAATCCGAGTTTGCAGATCGCACTGCGATATGCGAACTGATCTGGGGGTGTCATTAACATTTCACTGACACTCCCAGCAGTTCGCATAGGGCAGTGTGAACTGCCGCCGGGAGGCATGCGATGCGGGAACCCGCCGCGGATTCGTGGCGTTCCCGCATCGCTCCAGTGTGAACCCAGCCTAATAAGCGATCATTTTTCTGATCGCTGTATTAGTGTCACAGGTGACGCTAGTTAGGCAGGTAGGTATTTAGGTTCGCCGCAGCTTTTTATAGCGCCAGGGACCCCCATATACTACCGCATAAAGCCCCCTGATTGCCCCCTAGTTAACCCTTTCACCAGTGATCACCATATAACTGTTACAGGTGACGCTGGTTGGTTAGTTATTTTTTTATAGTTTCAGGGCACCCGCCATTTATTACCTAGTCTCACTAGTGTACCCCTAAATTTAGGGGTGTCTACTTTCCAAAATGGGGTCATTTGGGGGGGGGTTTGTGCCATCTTGGCATTTTATGGCCTTCAAAACTGTAACGCCCTTAGAAAGCCTGAAGGTGTTGCTTGGTTTTCGGGGCCCCGTACGCGGCTAGGCTCCCAAAAAGTCCCACATATGTGGTATCCCCGTACTCAGGAGAAGCAGCAGAATTTATTTTGGGGTGTCATTTCACATATGCCCATGGCATGCGTGAGCAATATATCATTTAGTGACAACTTTGTGAAAAAAAAAAAAAAAAGTTTGTAATTTTCCCGCAACTTGTGGCAAAATATAAAATATTCCATGGACTCAACATGCCTCTCAGCAAATAGCTTGGGGTGTCTACTTTCTAAAATGGGGTCATTTGTGGGGGTTTTGTGCCATCTTGGCATTTTATGGCCTTCAAAACTGTAATAGGTAGTGAGAAGTGAAATCAAAAATTTACGCCCTTAGAAAGCCTGAAGGGGGTGCTTGGTTTTCGGGGCCCCGTACGCGGCTAGGCTCCCAAAAAGTCCCACATATGTGGTATCCCCGTACTCAGGAGAAGCAGCAGAATTTATTTTGGGGTGTCATTTCACATATGCCCATAGCATGTGTGAGCAATATATCATTTAGTGACAACTTTGTGTAAAAAAAAAAAAAAATTTTTTTTTTGTCATTATTCAATCGCTTGAGGCAAAAAAATTAAATATTCAATGGGCTCAACATGCCACTTATCAATTTCCTTAGGGGGTCTACTTTCCAAAATGGGGTCATTTGGGGGGGTTTTGTACTGCCCTGCCATTTTAGCACCTCAAGAAATGAGATAGGCAGTCGTAAAACTAAAAGCTGCGTAAATTCCAGAAAACGTACCTTAGTTTGTAGATGTGACAACTTTTGCGCAAACCAATAAATATACAATTATTGACTTTTTTTTTTACCAAAGACATGTGGCTGAATACATTTTGGCCTAAATGTATGACTAAAATTGAGTTTATTGGATTTTTCTAATAACAAAAAGTAGAAAATATCATTTTTTTTCAAAATTTGCGGTCTTTTTACGTTTATAGCGCAAAAAATAAAAATCGCAGAGGCAATCAAATACCATCAAAAGAAAGCTCTATTTGTGGGAAGAAAAGGACGCAAATTTTGTTTGGGTACAACATTGCATGACCGCGCAATTACCAGTTAAAGCAGCGCAGTGCCAAATTGTAAAAAGACCTCTGGTCATTTACCAGCAAAATGGTCCGGTCTGAAAGTGGTTAAGGGTCGCCACTGTAGGGGGTGGCACCACCACTGACACAAACGGAGGCTTTCCAGATAGTATGGACCCAGTTGGCTTATGTCTAATGGGTCTAAACAGGCAGGGGGTGTATAAACACCAGAGAATGGGGTTTCACACCACTCTCCACAACGGTCTCTTCCAACGATTCTGGGGGACAATTAACTTCAACCTTCAATTCCACAGCAAGATATAACACGGCCATGCAGCACCATCAACCACAAATTCAGGGATGGACCATTTCTTCACTGGCAGCTTCAGAGCCCTGGACAGAACCGCAGCCATACTAGACCCTAGAATCCAACACAATTGTACTTCAGCTAATTGCAGTACATGGGATGTTTTCCAAGCTTTTGTAGTATAATGCCCAGGGCCATCTTTCTTTAAGGCAGGGCAAAAGGGGCAGCAGCCCTGGGCCCTGTCATTGTTGTGGGGCCCAAAGCAGCTGCCCCATACTTGCCAACTATCCCAATTTAAATTCCCTTGTCCTTTGAAGTTTTAGTCCTGCTCTGTATCCCAATATCTCAGTGTGAAGTGCTGGTACTAATGCTGCCCAGCTCTACCCTATTGTTGTGTACAGATGACTCACCTGCAGACTCTGTGTTTACATGTAAATAACAGGCATTCATATGTAAATAGTGGCGGCACTCATAAGTAAGTAGCTGCAGCCAGCGGCATTGATAAATTGGTAAATAAAGGCGGAATTCGTATGTATATCATGCCCCCCTGCAGTGAGAAGATGATGTGCTGTAACCTCTAGCAACCAATCAGTGAGCAGTAATACTGTACTGTAATCTCTAGCAACCAATTAACAAGCAGAAATCATTTGCTGTAACCTCTAACAACTAATAAGTGAGCTGAAATGTGTGCTGTAACCTCTAGCAACCAGTCAGTAAGCAGTAATGATATGCTGTAACCGCTGGCAACCAGTCACAATTGTTGCCTGATCTGATATAGTAAACTGATTTTAAGTCTAGCTTCTATTTCTTTTAGGTCTCAGAGCAGGGGGAGAGTGAAATTGAATGGGGGGGGGGGGGGGCCCAAGAAAATTTTTGCCCAGGGTCCAATCAATATTAAAGACATCCCTGATAATGCCCTGTACACACGACCGGTTTTCCCATCGGAATAAACTCTGAAGGTTTTTCCGACGGAGTTCCGACGGAATTCCCGCAGAAACTGTCTTGCGTACACACGATCACACCAAAGTCCGATCGCCAAGAACGCGGTGACGTACAACACGTACGAGGGGACTAGAAAAAGGAAGTTCAATAGGCAGTAGCCAATAGCTTCCGTCTCGTACTTGCTTCAGAGCATGCGTCGTTTTTGGCCTCTATTGGATATTTATTTCCTTTCAATAGAGATACATGGAATACAATTTTGATGTTTGGGAGATTTAATTCTGAAATAAAAAGCCAGGAAGAGTCGGTAACAGCCACGCCATCTAAAGAGAGAATAATTGACAGATCAGCATGTGAAAGTGGAAGAGGCTTAGAAAGAAGAACCAAGCTTACATATTACCAAACGGGGGAAATATTTAGTAGTCGCCATCTACTTCTCTTGCATGAAACATCTTGAACTTCCCTCTACTGGGACACCAGTGATGAGCGCAGCGACCTTGAATGAAAGGTAGGTGGTTCATTTTACTAGTCTGTATAAGTTGATAAAAATTTATATTTTTGCAACTTCCATACTAAGGGGCTCAGTGGTAAAAGAAGAAACTATGGGGTCAACTCACTAATGGTTACCGCACGTTAACACGACCAAGTGACTAATTTGCATAAACGATCGAATGCGGTAAAAAAAATGTAATTCATTAAATAAAAAAAAACAAAGAAATGATTGTGCAGTATTTAATGCTAAATGAAAAATGTCGACAATAAGAAAGAAGGGAATCCACCGCTCCAGGGTGATCCACCGAAAAACAAATTGCTCTTCCTCCAAACAGGTAGGGGTCCCAGGTGCGGGCTAATTGCACTAGCAGAAGAACTCTGGATAGCCGCACTCCGGATCAGATAAAGTGAATTGTGCCTTTATTGTTTCCACTAAAAAAATCTTCACATCATACAAGTCACAACAGCAAAGGGAAAAAGAATATAGAACAAAAAATGCTGACGCGTTTCACGCTAAAGTTAGAGCTTACTCATAGCTATGAGTAAGCGTTAACTTTAAAGGCATTTTTAAAGGCACAATTCACTTTATCGGAGTGCGGCTATCCAGAGTTCTTCTGTTCTTTTCTAAATGAAAAATGTGTCGTTAAATATCACATAAAAACCATGCGCTGACAGCTGAATGTAAAGAAAACATGGCGGCGATTAAAAATTATGAAAAAAAAAAACAGAATGGGCCCCCCCCCCAATGCATACCAGGTCTGGTATGGTTTTTAAGGGGAACTATGTGGGGCCCCCCCAAAATCCATACCAGACACTTATCCAAGCATGCAGCCCGGCAGGTCAGGAAAGGGCGGAGACGAGCGAGTGCTCCCCTCCTGAACCATTCCAGGCCACATGCCCTCAACATGGGGTGGGGGGGGGGGTTGGGCAGGGGGAGAACTCTCTGCCCCCCACCCCAAAGCACCTTGTCCCGGCCTTTTTCCCCACAACCCTGGCCGGTGGTTGTCGGGGGTCTGCTGGCGGTGGGGGGGGGGGGATTATCAGAATCTGGAAGCCCCCCTTAACAAGGGGACCCCAGATCTCGCCCCCCCCCCTATGTGAATAAAAGTAAAAAGTAAATAAAAACACAATACAGATTTTAAAAGTTCTTTATTCATCAGATCCAGTAGATCCAACGTCAATCATGACACCCGCCGCACTGCTGTCTGCCTGCTCCACCACATGACAGATCTTAAACATCTAAGGGGCACAGTCATCTGGATGGCCCCCCTTGTGACGTCATCTGCCGGGACATGCTGAGTGGTGATGTCACCGAGGTGACTCCACCCAGGGCCGCTGTTAGAAATCATGGGGCCCTATACAGCCTACCTGACGGGGCCCCCTTGACCACGCCCACAACCCACCCTGGCTCCACCCACAACCCCGCCCCTCGTTTCGCCCCCACCTCCACGCTGTCAGGGTGGGGGGGGGGGGGGGGGTCTGGAGGCAGGAGCTGGAACATGTAACATTTACAGCGCCCCACCAATCATAACTGCATCTGAATGGGAGAGATGTCAGTGTTTTGACATGTGTGCCCTTTCAGTTTGTGTCTTCATACACCACCGACTTGTGTCCATTTACATCAGGCAACCTCTGATCTGTCACATTTAGAACTGGAAAAAAAGAAAACGATATTCTTTTCCAATTTTTTTTTCCCACCTGAATGGACACGGAGGAAGGTGGATCTAAATGCACACAAGTCATTTCATACCTGTAAACCTACATGGAGCTTTCAATCAGGTCTGCATGAAAAAGGACCTAATTGCAAAGCTTGGGTGAAAGGTTATCAAAGGGGAGTGGTTTGGGGGTGGTAAAAATGCAGCTTGGCTGTGTGTTTTTACTGTCCCTTCCCCCATCACATGTGTAAAAGTAGCATCTCACTATGTGCTCATGATGTATGGCTCTGTCAGTGTAACATGACTGTGTGGTGCTGACTTTGTTATGGCTGTGCTGAGTTATAGTCTGTAACACACAATACAGCCATATATCAGGAAAGTCAGAACCCAACAGCCATGTTACACTGACAGAGCCATACAGCACCTGCTGTGCCCTGATCATCATAATGATAATAACCATGAGCACACAATGAGAGCGAGGACTGCACATTGTACAATAGTGTGACCTGTCATTGTGTGTGTGTGTGTGCAGGGGACTGCTAGCCTGTGCACCACTGCCATTGGCCAGATTACTCCTGCTGCTCTGTCTGTCTCAACCGCTGTTATACGGCTCAGTGATAAGACCCTCAGACTGCAGCACTTACTGAATGAAGGGAGCCGTATAACAGTAATATCCATCCGCTGGAGAGGCATACAGTGAGCAGGAAGAACTTTAGTTTGTGCAGGTCTACTGAGAGCAGCATGCTGCACGGCTTTGTATCCCTGCACCCGAAAATGGAAAAAAAGTCTCTCTTCTGCTTTCACCTCCTGGGCCCCTCTGGTAACCTGATGGGGCCCAGGAAATGAATATATATTCCTTATATACCTTAGTAATCAAGTGGGTGCAGGTTAATATAATTATCTAGCTTGTTTTTTTTGTTAGCTAGAAGTTAAAAGCTTCTTGGGCCCCCCCTGCTGGCCGGGCCCGGTACAACAGGGCTGGTTGTACTGCCCTATCAGCGGCCCTGACACCACCCCTTAGTAGATGGCAGAGCAGGCAGACGTGGGAGCCTTCGCCAGCGCCCCAGTGTTTTTTTCAAAGGACCCCCATGTCAAGGGCATGTGACTTGGTATGGTTTGGGGGGGGGGTGCTTGCTTGTCCCCTCCCTTTCCTGATCTGCCAGAGGCTGCATACTAGGGTAAGGGTATATGGATTTTGAGGGGGACCCCACGCTGTTTTTTTTTTTCAGAATTTTTAATTGCCGGTATGTTTTTCAGCTGTCAGTGGGAAACCCCCTGACAGCGGATGAGTCATCCATTGTTAACTGATTGCCAACCAGCCACAGTACGTATACTGCAGCAGGTCGGCTCTATTGTGCAAAACGATGTACCAGGGCGTTGTTTCATGCAATATTTAAAATATAATATTTATCTCAGTGGTAGCTGATCTCTCATTGCAATAAAAGGAGGTTGTAATAGATTTACTACACAGTGCAAAATCGCAAACAAATGGCCTGGTCTTTAAGGGGTAAATCCTTCAGGGGCTGAAGTGGTTAAGGAAGCGGTGGCTGACTTCTCGGGCTGCTCCTTAGCAAGCAGCTCAATGTGAAAAATTACTGCATGAAAATATGCAGTAATTACCATATTACCAAAACGTTACCACAGTAGTTATTTACAGCACAATTCTTTGGGAATTGAACATTTGTTTCCGCATGTGTTACTTTACTAAATTTTTTTCTGCGTTATTTAAAGCGGGGTTCCCATTAAAAAAAAAAATATTAAAACTCAGCAGCTACAAATACTACAGCTGCTGACTTTTAATAATCGGACACTTACCTGTCCCAGGATCCAGCAATGCGGGGGATCGAAGCCCCGCTCATCTCCCCCTCCGTTCGGCAGCACCTGCATTGTAAGTGTGGGTGCCCGACTGTCGCTTCATAGCCGGGCACCTGCTGCACATGCGTGAGCGGCTCTGCGCGCCGTGATTGGCCGCGCAATCATCTGGGACCTGTCATGTGTCCCAGATGATTGACAAGAGGGAGGGGGCAGAGCTGAGCCCTTCCTGCGCCGAGGGGAAGTGATGTCACCAGCCCAGGCACTGAAGGAGGCAGACTACGAGTGACCCCCTAACAACAGCCATTTCGAGGTGAGTCAAAACATTTTTTCCCAAATTTTATAAATTTTATTAGGCACAATCATGATTTATTTTTATTTTTTGGGGGGGTGGAACACCACTTTAAAGAGGAAGTAAACCCTGATGGGTTTACTTCCTCTTTCATTCCCTGCAAAGGCAAAGCATAATGGACTACTATGCATCGCATACTACCCCATTATGTGTCACTTACCTGACACAGGAGCCAGCGAAGTCGCCGCTGTCCCCTGTAGTCCGCCGCATCCATCTTGTTGGTGGGGTCTCGCAGCTCCGCCGCTGTCATTCGGCGAAGCCGCGATGACGTCACTCCCGCGCATGCGCACGGGAGCCGACACGCGCGGCAGCTCCGTCGCTGAGAATGCCGCGCTCAGTGCGCCTGCGCGCCGCTGTCTACGGCGCATGCGCCGTAGACAGCGGTGCCCGTTTTCGGGCAAATATCTCCTAAACCATATAGGTTTAGGAGATATTGCTTGGACCTACAGGTAAGCCTTAATCTAGGCTTACCTGTAGGTCAAAGTGGTTTGTAAGGGTTTACAACCACTTTAACTCCTAGTGAATTGACCCCTATATGCTCTGTGCTCCATTCGCTTAGGGACTTTGAGGTGCAGTAATAATAAATGACACATTTTTACGTGACTATAACTGAGTGCTGAGTCCCAGCCCTTAGATACAGGTTTATAAATACTGTCAGGACCGTTTGGCACCAGCAAGAACAGGCCTAACATGTTTATCCCTAACTTTTATTTTCACTGTGGTTACAGGAGGGTGCTGTGAATGTAAGGTATATGAAGTGATTTGGCGAACTTTCTTATACAACTGTTGCAGCAGCATGCTACAAACAGAAGGTAGGTCCAGGAACAGATGGTTGTCAGCAAGTGAATGCTGCATGTTGAGCACTCCAAAGCCCTGAAAAATAAAAATACAAAATAGATTGAGCCAACAATGAGGATGATTGCCTAAGACCTAGTGTTTGCTGATATAGATAGTAGTCCTAAAAAGGACTTTTTGGTTTAGTGAACACAAGTGGGTGGCTACACAAGACAATGAACCTTCACCACTGTAATTCACATAAATAAAGTACGGTTTGATAATGGCAGTTTGTTGGCCCTCCTTATCTTCTCTTTACAGCAGTTTCAGTACACTGATACTATGACTTCCCTAATACCCCCTCCTTTTATAGTGAGATGATTGGCTTATCCATTTCCTTTGAGTTGATGGCAGAGATAATGAGCCATGGTATGGAGAGGGGAAGTGAAGGAGACAAGTTACACTAGCAGTGGTGGCCCATCCATTAGAGGGCCGCCCCCCCCTCAATCCATGTGCCCGGCCCCTAATCTCTTTGCAGGGCTCCAGACACGTGAAAGAGAACCCAGTTGGAGAGAGGGAAGGAGAAAAAAAAAAAGATTGCAGGCTGTGTGTGGTGGAGTGTACGGGAAGCCTCTGGTGCCAGGACCTCCTGGAAGCATGCCCATATATGTGTAACTGCGGAACTGCCCACCACCATTATGCC
This sequence comes from Lithobates pipiens, assembly GCF_037356315.1. Lineage (NCBI taxonomy): Eukaryota > Metazoa > Chordata > Amphibia > Anura > Ranidae > Lithobates > Lithobates pipiens. The sequence continues at coordinate 28,078,768 of NW_027507784.1, read as the reverse complement.
GTGTAGCATAGGTAGAGGGAGCGGCGTTGTTAGTCGGAAAGACATCTCCGGCCAGTCGGCACCTCTAACTCCCCTGTTGCCCACGAGTGTGGAACACCCACAGCAGGAGTGTGGCGGCGTATGTTTACATTGTTATATGAATAAAATTCCTTATGTTCAACTAAACTACCTCTTGCCACCCTGTACTTTGCACAAAGTCTCATCCTCCCAGCCCCCTTCCTTTTGACTTAGTAGGGATGGAAATACACGACCCTACCAGGCCATGATTTAATTTAAAGTCCCATAGGGATGGAAATACGTGACCTTATCAGGTCTAGGCTTCCTTAAAGTCCCTAAAATCTCCTCTCTCTCATTCACCTTGTTGTAACAGTTGAATAAGTTGTAGACCAAGTAACTTGACCATAAGACTTCCTCCTACATCTTTCATACATGTTCTTGACAATGATGGTAATGATTGCACTTTATGAAAATAATTTCAAAATGTCACATCGTCCAGTTTAGGAACCATGTGGGGCATGGCAGGCCACATGTTTATAGAGAAAGCATAGCTTCAGGAGAAAAACATTTGAAAATTTCCAATATGTGGAATTTCCAGAGGCTCCCAAACAGGAAGCACTGGAACATTATGATATTACACTTCATTCAAGTGAGATTGTGCCTTACTTTAAAAGTATCCGCTATGCCCCTCTCAGCATTGTCTCTTACACTTTCCTGTCCTCGCTCCTCTTAGCCCCTGTACACACGGTCGGAGATTCTGCCAACCAAATCCGTCGGATTTAGTCCGACGGATTGTGTCCGAAACTGTTGCATACACACGGTCGGACTAAGTTGTAGAAAAATCCGATCTTTCAGAACGTGATGACGTAATTTCGTTACGATGGGACTACGTTCAGGCTAGTAGCCAATAGCTTTGATGTAGGAATTTGATCTGAGCATGCGTGGCACTTGGTTCGATCAAAATTCGCTACACATGATCGGAGTATGTCCGATCGAACCAGTTGGTCGGGAAATATTTCCAACATGTTGGAAAATTGGGTCCGACGGAGATTCGGACGGAATCAGTCCGATGCATACCACACACAGTCGGATTATCCGACGACACGGTCCGATAGGACACATTCTGACGGATTCTCCGACCGTGTGTACAAGGGCTTAGACCTGTTTGGCCTGCTATGAAGGGTCATAGGGCTTCTTTACTGAAAGTCTCCCAGCCAGGGGCGGACTGACCATTGGGCCACTCGGGCCCTGCCTGAGGGCCCTGTGCCACTAGGGGGCCCTCTCAAGGTTGCCAGCCTCAGTAAAACCATGGAAAGTATGTAAAAATCTGTGTTTTTTTTTACATCTGTCTCTGAAATGTCCCTTACCGACATCCTTTTGGTCTAAAAATCCCGAGATTATACCTGCCCCACCTCTCCAGTACCTTCTCAGCCAATAGAAACATGTCTGTGTATACTGTGCGATTGTATACTGTGTGTGTGTGTGTTTGTGTATACTGTGTGGCCCCATAATGTCTGATTGCCTGGGGGCCCCATAATCTCCTATTGCCCGGGGGCCCCATGAGTTGTCAGTCCGCCCCTGCTCCCAGCCAGACACTGCTTTATTCACACATACACATTGCAACCTCCTTTTATTGCAATGAGAGATCAGCCACCACTGAGATAAATATTATATTTTAAACTACCTTCCCATTCTCAATGCTATGCAACACAGATTGAGTTGGTCTCATCTAAAACACTCCTGGATATTATGAATGTCCCTTTTTAAGATGGATATTATCCCTTGTTTTCTCTATGTATTCCAGACTGTTCTGACTCAGGCCCTCCTCCTATTTTTTCACTCAGCCTGATCGGTATTAGTTCCATTTCTGTGGCCTCACCCGCTGTGGTATTGTGCAGAATCCTGAATGGGCATCTTAATAAACTAAACGAGAGGTGGGTAGCCTTGGAAAGAGACATTTTATTGTTACCCTTGACACTGTTTTCCTGGGCTCACCCTCTGAGCCACATACCTTCGACATTCCAAACCCTTTTAGCTACTTCTTCGGGTTTGGGACTCCATTGTTCGCATATACGGCACCTCTTAATCTGGGCCCTTGGCTACAATTATGGGCAACCCAGATTTCCCACCTGGCAGTTATTTTTTTGAGATGGATGTTTCTTCTCCATTGGCCTTTTGACAAGCACTCAGCTTCAGTGGACTACAGTCCTTATGTGCCCTAATAAACCCAGCTCTGTTACATTATGGCAGATAGCTCAGCTATTTTCAGCTCTGACATTTCTATACCCAACAGGACTGTAGTGGCCTCCATAAAGACTTGACCCCCTTTGAAAATCTTTGTCTCCCTGCTCTCCTGCCATTTTGAAAGTTTATGGTATATTGCTTTCGAACACCTTCTCCAACTGCCCCATCTAGATTGGGAGAGGGAACTGGGGCACAAATCCTCCCAAAATTATTGGGATAAAGCCTTTCTTTTTACATTTAAACTGTCTCTAGCCTCTCAGGCACAGGAGAGGAATTACAAAATATTGACAAGGTGGTACAAGAGCCCAATACTCTTTTATAAAGTAATTCCTTCTATCCCTGACCAAGTCTGGAGATGCAGAGAGCCAGGTGGTATGCATCTCCATCTGTGGTGGTCTTGCCTGAAAATCCCACATTTTGGAATACCATTTTTAAACTAAGTTACCTTCTTATGGTTAAAAACTGGCCAAAAAGACTGGAGGTAGCACTTCTCTCTATGATCCTGGGGTCTATTACAAGAATCAAAAAGGGCCTTTTCCGATTTTTCATCCTAGTAGGTTGGGCCTTGATTGCCAGATATTAGAAGACTTCTCTTGTCCCTTCAATTAGGGAATGGGTTACTGAAATTAATCGTTTGATGAGAATGGAAGAGCTGCTTTCCATGGCCAACAAAAATGACACCAAATTCAGTGAACTGTATTTTACATGGCTAGAAGTTTCCACGTCACCTAAATGATTACCCTTCCTCACTTAACTGCTGTCCAAATAATGGTTTGACATGCACCTATAGGGTGCTTCCCACCCCGCCAGACTTTTTTAATTTCCCCTTTTGAACTAACTTGTACTTTTTCCCTTGATTTTGCATTCCTTCTCTTTCTTACCCTTCACCTGCTTTGGATCAAGACACCCTCGGAACACTCCTCTATGGGCGTTTTACTTCACATTAAGAGGTTGGGGAATCTGACTGGAGTCATCGGCGACCTCCTCGCGTCTAAATTGACATCACCCGACTTCTGTTCAAGGTCGCTTGAGCCTGACACCTGTTGGATTCCAACACAAACCCTGCTCCTTTGTCATATTTTCTGTTATTTTCTGTTCTTTATAGCTGTGAATGTTTGTTATTCAATTTAATCTGGATTTTACTGCACTGGTATGTACTGCTTTACATGCCACAAACTTAAAATAAATGTTATCTTTAAATAAGAGAATATATTTTGTGGGGGGCGGGACCGGATGTCCGTGTGAGAGGATGCTTCAGCTGAGAGCTCCAGCTCCCTAGGCTTTCTATCCACCTCAATCCTGCACATATCCTTGCCATCCTGCTGAGCTAGTAGCTGCCGCTGCTTGGGGGACCCTTCCTCGACCCATCCATGCCCTCCAAGTGTAGATTTAGCAAGAAACAGCCTCCTCCTAAGCCCCGCAACTCGCCAGCCAGACCTCACGTCACAGCCATCTTGCCTTCTCCCTCGAGGATGGCTGCCTCTTTTATCACACTCATGGAGCCACAGCAAACCCATCCAGTGGATGGAGACCAAGAAGTGCCTAGTACACCTCTGGGCACAGCTGACCAGAGCTCCAGGCGAGACATCCACGGCCACCATACTGGTGACCAACAGATCCTCCCTCATGGGCTGCATCGACTCCCTGGCCCCGGCCTAATCCTAAGTGATATGGACAAATTCCGGGGGCGGATGGTGGAGGCAGAGTCCAGAAGCTCTGATGTGGAGGACGCAGTGACCACCTCTGCACGCACCATTGCAGACCTGCAACGCGTGGCAAAAATGCTCACGGATCGCTTGGAGGACGCAGAGAACAGACTCCGCTGGAATAATGTCCGGGTGGTTGGCCTGCCTGAGGGAGCTGGGGGGTATAGCCCGGTCTCCTTTGCTGAAGATTTCTTTAAACAACTCCTGCATCTTACACAGATTTCCTCAGCCTACATAGTGGAATGAGCACACAGGGTGCCAACTGGGCCTGGATGGGCAGGAGCACCTTTCTTGGTGAAATTCCTCAATTACCAGGATCATAGAGGACCTTATCCTTGCTGCTGCCAGAAGGAATCCTCAGACCAAGTATGAGGACACCACCGTTCACCTGTTCCTTGATCTTTCTCCTTATATTCAACGTCGTAGGTGCTCTTTTGTGGATATCCGTAAACGCCTCAGGGAGAAGGGGTGTACATACAGTATGCTGTTTCCAAGCAAGTTGCGAGTTGTGCATCAAGGTACTGTTAATTTTTTTTTTTACCCCATTGGAAGCTGCTGACTGGCTGGATCCCTAGGATGATTGCTACCCATGCAGGTGTGATTGGTCCGGCCAGAGTCCTCCCCTGACTTTTGGCTAGCTTATTGGGGTTTATTACCCACCTTGATCTCTGTCCATCTTTTTCTCCCCCCCTTCTCTGTGTTTTATTTTTTCCTTTCATGAACATAACAAGAAAAACTTGTAGGTCCCAGGGGTCACCTATAAATATATGTATGACTCTAGTCTATCATTGGGACTTAAACAGAATCCTATATAAGCTCAGGTATTGGGAGCCGGAGGCTGCAGGATCAGCTGGAAATGTTATTTTTTCCCTGTTGCTTTTCTCTCCCCCCTTCTACTGGTCTGGGCAATCTTTTTTTTTTTTTTAGTTGCCCTAGGCCAGACTGTTACTAAGGGTCTTCTTCTATTTTTGGGTATAAAGTCCAGTTGCACAGTTTTTTGTTTTTTTTTGGTTCGCACGTGCTGCTGGGACAGGGAGTTATGTTTAATGAACTATGTTGTGTTTTTTTTTCTTTTGTTTCGCTGTTGCTTTTTGCACTACAACAGCCCTTTTAGAGATAGTGAGAGGAAGTGCCTTATCAGCTCCTCCTCTATGTGTAAGGGTTAACTGTGAATGGTTATGCACTACACAGCACTGTAAGTGGCAATGTATGACTCCTGGATCCTTCGCTGTGATTAGGCCCCCATCTTTTGACATTTTTGGTATTGCACTCATGGGCACACAGATTAAACTTGTTTCCTGGAATGTCGGGGGATTAAATTCTAAATTTAAAAGAGCCTTAGTTCTTAGATATTTACGAACCCACCACCCGCATATCATGTTTCTTCAGGAAACACACCTTATGGGTAATAAACTTCTAGCTCTGAAGCTACACACGCCACTTACTCATCCTATGCCAGGGGAGTCACCATCCTCCTGCACACAGGGCTGGCACTCCCACTAGGCGAACTAGGCAGCCGCCTAGGGTGCAAAGTAGCTGGTCCCGCCTAGGGTGCAAAATAGTCTAGCACTGGCCCTGCCTGCACAAATCCTTGCCTTGCCATATAGCAGAGGTTGTTACAGATCCGGATGGAAGGTATGCTATGGTAGTATTGGAAATACATACCTGCCATATAGCACTAGTGAATGTATATATCCCACCTCCTTTCTCCAGTGAGCTTCTCTATATAATGTTAGACAAATTGGCTGCATTGGCTCCAGTGAAAATCCTGCTGGCTGGAGACTTCAATAATATCCTAGATTACACACTAGATACCTCAAACCCACAGCGTGCACAGAATCTGGAGCTGGTTCATTGGGCCGCTTCTGCGGGGTTTGACAGAACTATGGAGGTGGAGGCATTCGAATCTCAGAAGCTACTCTCATCTGTCCCTTGGAAGCTTTTGCCAGAGTGGGTATGTGATCCGTTTGTGGATGGGGCCATTCAGACACTGTTATAGTCTCGTTGGCAGATTAATGAGGGTGCCTCGACCGCACAGTTAACCTGGGATGCATATAAAGCGACTAATAGAGGGGAGTACATTTCGGGCATTAAGGTACTGCGGGAGAAGGACCAGATATATGCTGACAATCCCTCATATGCCTCTCTGGCATACCTGCACCAAGCCAGAAGGGGGCTCCATTTACACTATAAGGATATGACAAAGGGGACAATAAGAGGATGATGGAGAGGGTATTTGAACGGGGGGACAAGAATGGATGCTTGCTGGCCATGCTGGTGGCTGATAGCTATGCATCCACTGTTGTCCCTTTTGTGTATTCACCCTCTGGTGTCTTCTAGGGAGGAAATTCTTGATGCTTTTCTTCCTTTTTATGCAACACTATACTCCTCTATCCCATCCTACCCCAAGGAAGACCTGGCTGTGCTTTTGGAACCACTGCACCTTCCCACTTTGCCCTCAGAGATCTCCGAGCACCTTGATTCCCCTTATAAGCTGGAGGAACTTGATGTATCAGTAGCATCCTTCCCAAACCATAAGGCACTAGGCCCAGATGGCCTGCCTGCTGAGTGGTGTAGGCAACGTAAGGAAATTATCTCACCGCGTTTGTTGGCCCTTTATCGGGAAAGCTCAAAAATGGGCCAGCTGCCTCCCTCAATGTATGAAGCACATATTGTAGCCAAGCCGAACAAGGACCCCCTCCACTGCTCCTCATATAGGCCGATCTCATTACTGAATATGGATTTTGAAATCCTTACAAAAATGCTGGCCAACAGGCTTATGTCAGTTATATCCCAGTTGGTGTTTGAAGACCAAACGAGGTTCATGCCTGGAAAGGCCACTGATATAAACCTGAGAAGGGTGTCTACCCATATACAGCTAGGCCCTGAGATTACCAAAGGAGGAATATTAGTCTTTTTAGATTTAGAAAAGTCTTTTGACTCAGTGAATTGGAGTTATATGCAAGAAGTGTTGTGGCGGTTCAGGTTTGGCCCTCTACTTTGTCAATAGATTGCGCTACTATATCGTTCCCCCGGTTGCGGCAGTCAGACTTAATGCTATGGTATCAGAGTTCTTCCTGGTTGCTAGGGGGACACTCCAGGGCTACCCTCTTCCTCCAGACCTATTTGCCTTGCTTATTGAGCCTTTGGCTGCAGCCCTGCGTGCGTCTTCTGAGGTGCAGGGAATACGGGTGGGTTTATTGGAGGAAAAAAAGCGTCATACGTGAATGATATGGTGCTTTTCCTGGGGGATCATGACCGCTCCTTGAGCACTGCCCTATCCATCCTAGACACCTTCTCCCGGTTCTCTGATCTTAAGGTAAATTGGGGTAAGTCACAAATTCTGCCATTGCAAGTCCTATCCCCAACCCTTAGGGCCCTGACAGGCTGCCCACTTCAGTGGGTGGATGCAGTGAAATATCTGGGACTGCATAATACCCAGTCGGTATCTGAGTTTATCCCCCTTAATGTTGCTCCGATGGTTCAGATGCTTAAGCTGTGCACACAGGCCTGTAACCTACCATTGTCCCTGATTGAGAAAATAAACTTGCTGAAAATGAAATGTTCTCCCCCTATTCCTTTACATCTTTAGGAATTCCATGGTTTGGATACCTCAGACTATTTTCCAGTCCATTGATAGAGCGATTACAGACTTTCTCTGGGGTGGGGGGACTCCACGCATTACATTGCAAGTGCTACAGCAACCCTGGAAAGAAGGGGGGTTGGTGGTACCCAACTTTGTTGGATATTTTTTAGCAGGGCAGTTGGTTTTTGCACATAGATGGCTGACTCACCCGGAGGATGATGCTGCGGTGACTTTGGAGGCTACAGTGGTTGGCTCATATGAAGCACTATCTGACTTACTATACAGGGAAAGAGGGGCCCCCTATCCCATGATGGGATCAATGCGCTCAGTTATCAGAGTATGGGACCTGACTAGAAGGGCAGCACTTCAGGACGGGGTAGCGTCACCTTATACTGCTCTGTGGCACAATCCAAGCTTATCCCATTTTTGCTTATCCAGATCCAATAGTCTGGACCAGATATGGGATTAAAACTGTGGGTGCTGTGGTTGGAAAATGGGGTGTTATTGACGTTTGATGTGCTCAGAAGTAAGTACCAGCTCCCTAGCTCACACTTGTTTCATTTTCTACTGTTCGGGCATGCTTTTTCGGCTCAATTTGGGTCCTCTACCCTAAATGTTGCGGGCTGGTGACCTGGAATCACTACTCAGGGACAAGCAACTATCCAAAGCCTTATCCAGTGGTGTAGCGCGGGGGGTGCAGGGGGTGCCGTGGCCCTGGGCATGACATTTAGGGGGGCGCCAGTATGTGTCACTACCGGCTGCCTCCTCCTAATTTTAAGTTCCTGTGTCCCCCTGTGGCCCTGTGATTGGGTATATGGGGGTCATGTGAGGTGTAGGGCTGGCCTGTCCACGATCGCTCCTGAGGTCCCGCCTCTGCACATGACCCCCATACGTTCAATCACAGTGCGCTGGCCGGACACTGAACATGGCAGCTAGAGCGCGGGGGGAGAGAAGCAAAAATGTGAGTCGCTGCTGTCTTCTCCTCCTATCTCCGGACCGCAGGTTAGGGGGCGCAAATTACTTGCCTTGCCCTGGGTGCTGACAGCCCACGCTATGCCACTGGCCTTTTCTACTATATATAAGGAATTGTTCAAGAGGAAGTAAACCCTGATGGGTTTACTTCCTCTTTTTTTCCCTGCAAAGGTAAAGCATAATGGACTACTATGCATCGCATAGTAGCTCATTATGTGTCACTTACCTGACACAGGAGCCAGCGAAGTCGCCGCTGTCCCCTGTAGTCCGCCGCATCCATGTTGCTTGTGGCGTCTCGCAGCTCCGAAGAATCACAGCGGCGCAACCGCGATGACGTCACTCCCGCGCATGCGCACGGGAGTCGCGTCTCGCAGCTCCGCCGCTGCCATACGGCGAAGCCGCGATGACGTCACTCCCGCGCATGCGCACGGGAGTCGACAAATTTGGCAAATCCATTCTTGGATTTGCCGCATTTAGTGCGCCTGCGCGCCGCTGTCTACGGCGCATGCGCCGTAGACAGCGGTGCCTATTTTCGGGCAAATATCTCCTAAACCATATAGGTTTAGGAGATATTGCTTGGACCTACAGGTAAGCCTTAATCTAGGCTTACCTATAGGTCCAAGTTGTTTGGAAGGGTTTACTTCCTCTTTCACTAACACTACAAAGCTTCTCACATCCCGTCGTGCTGCCTGGACATCGAATTTCCCGCAGCTTGACAATGATGACTGGGATGATGTCTGGAGCATCACGTTTGCCAGATTGGTGTCGGCCCATGATCACCTGATACAGTTCAAGTTTCTTCATAGGATATACTACACCCCCTCGAATGGCTGGAGGTGTGACACACCTGGGGCAGACTTTCTGCAAATTCTTTTGACTTTGCCTGCACATCCAGAGGTTCTGGGTGGGTGTGATGGACTGTGTTAGGTCGGTAACTACAATTGCTATTGCACCGTTTATTGAAATTTGTCTGTTGGGCTTGGTGGACACATTAGCACCCAAAAATGTGATCCATACTCTGCTCACATTGCTCCTGTATTATGCTCGCAAAGTGATTATCTTATCGTTGAAGAAACCACTGGCTCCTACCTTCATGGCCTAGAAGGCATTGATTAACAAGGCTCTACCGCTGTATGAAGCTACATATCTCAGTAGAGGGGCCCCTGATAAGTTTAAAAAGGTGTGGGGTGGCTGGATAGATGACAATTCAACTGCATCAGATTAATTGCCTCCTGGTGATTAGATGAACTATGTGGTGGGTAGTGAGGCTTGTGTAAGCTTAGATGGGAACCTATAACCACATTTACTACTGCTATTGGGGGATATTATACTGCATATAATGAATGTATATGTCCCCCCTTCCCTTCTTCCCCCCTCTATTATGGGTTTAATATGGAAGATTTCTGATGTCTGTTATTATTTGGTATGGGAGCTGCATTATACACTGGTGCTGGGAATTGTAGTGCTGAATGTTTACTATGTTCTAAGTTGGTATGTGTCTTTTTCAAAAACCTGTAATAAAAAGAGTTTAAATTTTATATATATATATATATATATTTTGTAACATAACTGGGCTTCAATAATGTAAATATAACTTTACTCGGGATGCTACAAATAATTTTTAACTTTATTGACTCATATAAAAAAAGAGGACCAAGGAACAGGGTACCTACATAAGCATGTATATTCTTTCAGCAATATAGAGAGCAATAAAATGACTTATTTTACATGACTTTGGGCATATTTTTCAAGGTTTTCAGGCCAGGGGTGTTGCTAGGATTGTGAAAGACCTGGGGCCAGTATTCCCCCCCTAGTATAATCCTCTTCCCCCTCCTCCAGGTCAATCTGTCCCCCAGTATAATCCCCCCAGGTCAATCTGTACTCCAGTATAATCCCCCCAGGTCAATCTGTCCCCCAGTACAATCCTCCAGATCAGACTGCCCCCAGTAAAATCCTCCCCCCTCCAGGTCAATTTGTTCTACCAGTATAATCCCCTCCAGATCAATCTGTCCCCCAGCACAGTCCTCCTCCCCATAGTCAATCTGTCCCTCGAAATAATGCCCTCCAGGTTAGTCTGTCCTCTAGTATAATCCTCTCCAGGTTAATTTGTCCCCCAGTATAACCTCCCCCCCCAGATCAGTCTGTCCCTTAGTACAATCTGTCCACCAGTATAATCCCCTCTAGGTCAGTCTGTCCATCAGTATAATCCTTCCCCCCCAGGTCACTCTGAACCCATTATAATTCCCTACAGGTCAGTATAACAACCCCCCCCCCCCCCCCCCAGATCAGTCTGTCCCTTAGTACAATCTGTCCACCAGTATAATCCCCTCTAGGTCAGTCTGTCCACCAGTATAATCCCCTCTATGTCAGTCTGTCCACCAGTATAATCCCCTCTAGTTCAGTCTGTCCATCAGTATAATCCTCCCCCCCCCCCAGGTCACTCTGGCCCCATTATAATTCCCTACAGGTCAGTCTGCCCCCCGCTATAATATAAAATATTTGCCTGCACACTACAGATTTTCAGGTTGAGTCCACATTTTTTTTATTGAAGCATGATCATATCAAACAAGAAAGTGCAACATTTTGTCACCTCACGAGAGTCACGCAAGACCCCTTCGTCAGGAATGTGATGTGATGTTCCCTCAGATCAGTCTGTCCCCCAGTACAGTCCCCCCCTGCAATGTCAGTCTGTCCCCTAGTATAATCCCCTCCAGGTCAGTCTGTCCCCCAGTATATTCCCCAGGTCAATCTGTCTCCAGTATAATCTCCCCAAATCAGTCTGTCCCAGGACAATTCCCCAAGGTCAGTCTGGCTGACCTGAGGGGATTGCACTGTGGGGGACAGACTGACTCCCAGTACCCACCATGGTTGATTTTTCACTAAGAATACTTTAAAATCCTTATTAGCACACATAAGCTCAACATAACTTACAAAGTTCCTCTTACATTCCTACTATGCCCTCATTCACAGGGGGCATACTAAAGAATACACCTGTGTGAGGGCTGTGTTTACGTGAAAATGGGCTGGGTGGGCCCCCTTCCCTAGGGACCAATGTTACCTGCACACACTTGCACAATGGATGATACACCACTGATTTGAACAAAACAAAAATTAAAAAAAATGACAATCTAAAGAACTTTTTACACATTTTGTAATATTATCATTCCATTTTTTTCAGGCTTCTATGATAAGAAGCCATGGCTACAGACAGATCGGTGTTATCAATTATTGCTGAATTGAGGGGGAAATTACCAGAAATACTGGAAAAAGGTGCGAGCTGGTTATATAAGGATTTGCACTCCATCACTCAGGAGGACCAAAAAATTCTGGATGCAGCAAAGACCCCAAAAGACAGGACTGAAATTTTACTACACATTCTACGGGACAAAGGAGAAGAGGCCTGCGGTGAATTTCTCATCAACTTAAAGAAAATGACACCAAGTTATCCTGGACTGACCGGCTTATCACAATACATGAATGACTGTGAGTAATTTGTGGCTACTGACATTATAAAAGTGTCTGTTTAAAGGTTATAGGTCCTGAATTAACCAAGATTGTATATTTCATCTACCCCGATCAGATCATTTAGTCTGAGTTATAATGGCTGTGAATTTAAAAAGGAAATAATCCATGGTAATGAAAATGCTGCATGTGAATGTCTTTGATTAACTAAACCCATTTTTTTTATGCTTTTATCTGCTTGCATTGGCCATGGAATGGCAAAGGCAAACATTCTATTCCACATGTGTTAGGCCACAATGGCAAAATGTATTTTTCAACAGACATGAAATCTGTAATAGGCACCGTTTGGGGAAATTCCCCCCAATTCCTGTCCCCAAAGACAGGGGATCACTGGGTCATGAAGTGAAAGACATCTGTCACCTCCAAAAACCAAGTGCAATAAATACCTAATAGAGGCTCCAACCCTTCACCACTCTTTCCAAGGTGCAGGCCATGGAAGGTCAGTAATGCACACGACCGGACTGTCCGGCAGAATAGGTCCGATGGAAGAATTCAGTCGGATATTCCGATCGTGTGTGTGGGATAATCCGATCGTTTTTCTTTAAAAAATTCTGACGGACCTAGAAATAGAACATGTTTCAAATCTGTCCGACTGACTCAATTCCTAACGTCAAAACCGTTCGTCTGTATGCTGATCTGACGGACCAAATACGATGCAAGGGCGGCTATTGGCTACTGGCTATTGAACTTCCTTTTCTAGTCCAGTCGTATGTCATCACGTTCAAAATGAATGGACTTTCAAACAGACTTTAGTCCGTTCGCGTGTGGGCAAGTCCGTTCGTTAGGAAGTTCGTCGGAACTCCGTCGAAAGTCTGTTGGGAAGACCATCAGATCTTTTCTGACGTAAAGTCCGGTCGTGTGTACGAGGCATAAGGTATTGCATGGGGATGTGATGTTCAGTCTTGTAGGTTTGTTCTATATTGTAAGGCAACATATCCATATCTTATTAAAAATGTAACTATACTTAGGTGGGAGAACGTGAGTTTTGTTCCATCTGGAAAGGGATAAAGGGCTTGGATCATGTGAATTGGCAGTAGAACACATACATACAGTAACTCAGGTTATGAAATACAGAGTGGTGACCATAAAAGCTTTTTACAGCTAATAATAACATTATAATGGTAAATTTATTGGTAATGGGACAAAAATTACTTTTTCTTTGCCCCGCCTCCAATGGGTATAACAGCAATGGCTACCTGACACCCAAGATGCTTACAGCTTCTGACAGCTGACGTTTTTGTTTTTAACAATCCCCAAACTTGGCCAGCCTCATAACACTTATTAGATCTTTGGAGTACAGGCATACACCACTTTTAAGTACACAATGGGGTTTATTTACTAAAGCTGGAAAGTGCTAAATCAGGAAAATCACCTTTGTAATTTTTACATTTTAATTTGTAACTTTTAATTCATTTCTTTTTTTAAGTTGAATTTATTTTAACTTTTTCATTTTCATTGAACACTAACTGTACTCTTATGTTTTTTCAGACAGAAGAAAGAACTTCTTAGATCTTTTAACACAGTTGAATTTGAAAAGCGATGAGAAATTAACATTGCGTGATATCCTTGCTATTGGACCAGAAAGTCTAGAGAATAACAAACCCAAGAAGATAGAAGACCTTCCCTGGCATTTTCTACGGAAGTTAATGGCTTTGAATATAACGGCAAGAAATACTTTAATTGAAAATGAATTGTTATGTGTAGGGTCGAATGAAGATGATGACCTGCTTGAAATTTTTAAAAATACAGTTAAACATTATTCACATTCTATTCACCCCTTGGATGTCCTATGTGCACTCCTCCATTGTTCAGACAGCTTTGTTCAAGGAGAGATTGTAAACAAATTGTCCATGTGCCAGTTTGCTGTCCCCCTGCTACTTCCTGCTGATGATGGGTCACGATGCATCCTCATGCTGGGGGCAATGAGAGATATAGTGAAGAGATGGAAACCTAATTCACTAGCTGACAATAAAGGGTTCAGAGAAGAAAATGTGGTCAATATACCCATGCCAATCTTCTCTTTTTTCAGGCTGGGGGAAAGCAAATTATCTAAATCTAAAATCCTGAACCAAGTTCTTAATCCAGTTCAGCAACATAACAACTTCTTCATTCACCATGATATGGAGGGAGGAAACATTGAGAGGAAAATATCTGATGGCCTTGCGGAAATGTCCTGGTATTTTCCCTGCGGTAAATCTGATATCTTCCCAGAGCCCATTGCTGTCACCAACCTTCGAGGAGACCTGGAGACCAACTGGGACCAGTTTATGTTTCTGGCTCAAGTCTCCTCAGCTGTATTTATATTTATTGAGAATATTTCTGAAAGGGAATTCAGGCTGTTATCATCCTGCGGTAACCCTGGTATCCAGTATTACTTCATTGTTACTCCCGGTTCTGGTAAAGAAATTAAAATTGAGACACTGCAATATCTAAAAAAACTAATGCCAATATTAAACTTAGATAAAACAAACATAATAGTCAATGCACAAACAGGGAATAATGTAGAATTCGTGAAGCGAATACAAAAATGCATTAGTATCCTACATAACAATAAACAGACACCATTGGAGCATGTGAGCAAAGAAACTCATGACTTTGCCATCGTAGTAGATGAAGAATTTCTTGAATGTCAGACAGCAAAAAAGTATGCACGTAATATTACTAATACAATAGAAAACGTAGAAGAATTTAAGACGAAAACATTGGTACTACAAGGAGATCTGTGGAAAAAACTGTCAGAAACTGAAAAAGAGCTGTGCAGAATGAAAAGGCAAGGAGGAAAAGATACACAAGAATATCATTCTGAACTGGAACTGCAATGCCTTTCAATACGCACTGCACAAAATAAGCAACACCTGCCAGGTAGCATACTTCTATTTATAAATGCAATAACTCATTTGACTCAGAAAGAAAGACAGATCTTTTTAAAATGGGTAAAACGTCTGCTAGATTCAATTTCTAGAAAAAATCTTTTGCTCTTGCAAGAAAAATACAAGAAATATATTGAGCGAAACAGAGAAGAACTTCAGCAGTTAGATCAAATTACCTCCCATAGCTGTTTAGGAACTGAACACTTCATTCGGGAGATAGGGCAGATTTATGAGGCTGAGTGTTATGTGAGTAGATACAACAGTACTAGAGAAGAAAAGAGAGAATTTATGGGACTTCCAGGAATAGCAGCTGATCTTCTGTTGGATGGGTTTCCATTAGAACTGATTGATGGAGATGCCTCCAATATTCCTATACAATGGATAACTGATATTCTGACTGAGCTGGACAACAAAACAGGAGGGCAATGTAAAATGAGAGTAATATCTATACTGGGAGTGCAGAGTACAGGGAAGTCCACCCTTCTGAACACCATGTTTGGTCTGCAGTTCCCAGTGGCCAGTGGAAGATGCACAAGAGGAGCCTTCATGACTCTTCTAAAAGTGAAAGAGAACTTCCAGGAGGAGCTGGGCTGTAACTTCATCCTGGTGATTGACACTGAGGGGTTGAAAGCTCCAGAGTTGGCCTCTTTGGAGGGCAGTTATGAACATGACAATGAATTGGCCACATTAGTGGTTGGTTTGAGTGATATCACCATCATCAATATGGCCATGGAAACCACAACAGATATGAAGGATATTTTACAGATTGTGGTCCATGCTTTTCTTCGAATGAGAGAAGTAGGAAAGAAACCCAACTGCCAGTTTGTACATCAGAATGTCAGTGATGTGTCTGCACATGATAAGAATATGAGAGACAGGAAGAAACTTCTGGATCTACTGGACAAGATGACAGAACTGGCAGCAAAAATGGAAAAGAAAACCGGTAAAGTGATTTTTGGTGATGTCATGGATTATGACTTTGAAAACCACAACTGGTACATTCCAGCATTATTTCAAGGTGTGCCCCCTATGGCTTCAGTAAATATTGGCTACAGTGAACATGTTTATGAATTGAAAACGTTTTTATTTCAATTCATGAAAACCCAAAAATCTACCGTCAAAGCACTCAACATTCGAGAATTCATAGTCTGGATGGAAAATTTATGGAGGGCCGTTAAGCATGAGAAATTTATATTTAGTTTCAAAAACAGCTTAGTAGCGGATGCCTACAACAAACTTTGCAGTGAATTTTCTCAGTGGGAATGGCAATTGAGCAAAAAGGTCAATAATGTGGTGACCAGCATAAAAAATGATATTAAAAATCACTCTGCAGACACTCTCGATGCCGAGACATATGGCCAGTACACACAGGAACTTGAAAACATTTTGGTTGAAGAATTCAATAAAATGGTGGAATTGCTAGAACATTATTATGAGAATAAAACTGAAAATAAATTAATAGAAGAATACAGAGAAGTATTTGTAAAAAATATATCTGTTCTAATAAAAAGTCACCAAATAAATGCACTTAATAAGCTTGTAGAGGCCTTTAATATTCAGAAGGGAAAGTCCGAGATTCAGGACATTCAAAATAGATACCAGAATGTGATTGAAGATAAAATCACAGAGCTTCTACAAATCAAAAGTCAGAAGGGGGAACTCAACGATGAAGAATTACAGAGGAAATTTAACACAATGTGGGAAAATACACTCTCAGACTCACATTTTGAGAAAATAAAGAGACGCAACGTAAGCAGAGAAATGTTTCAGGAACTCAGAAAGGACATGAAAAATAAAGGATCTGCTGTACAAGAAAAATTGCGTCAAATTAACAATTTCGAAAAGTATGCAGTCATGTTTGACATACAGGACAAAAAGTACATTGATTTGTCGCAGACCCCAAAAATACATGGTGTGCCACTTTTTGATCAAGAACACCATAAACCTTTAGAAGATTTTGCACATTCACTAATTGAAGGGTGCAATAAATATGTGACAGAAAAGGTTAACAGCTCTGAAGATTATACAGATATGTATTGTAAGGATTTACTGCACATGATCAATGAACACTTTAACACAAACAGTGAAAAACTCAACTTCACCACAATATTTGAGCTGGATATAAAGCATTTCATTTTAGCAAAAGCTGCACAAAGTTTTGAAAAGATGCATGAAAAATTCATAGAAGAGAACGACCCTAAAACCTACCTGAATAAACTGAAGCCTCTGTATTTTTTAATGTTTCAGAACATTTTCCGAGAAAAAGATGAATGTCAGAGCAGAGCCAAGCTCTTCTGTGAGAGCTATCTGGAGCCGGCTATCGTTGAGTACATTTTTGAACAGCTTGGGGGAAAAATTGTTGATGATATTCTAAGAAGTTCTGACAAGGAGGTCTTCACCAGCAGAACATGTTTTCAGTTTACCGTCCTGCAGAGTCTCCTCAAAGAAATGTCATTTAAGAAATATCTCCGCTACATTCAGTCATACGAACAATTTTTAGCTGACTGGATACTTCAGTACATCTCAGACAAATACCAAAATTCATCGACTCTCAGAAAATTCGAAGAGGAGATTTTAAATAACATTGAGAAAAAGATCACAGATGTTCTTAGCGATGAAAGGTGTCTCCAGAGTGAAGACATAGGCAAATATTTAGACAACGTTTATGAGATGCTAAAGAGAGAATTAGTAATTAACAAGAAAGGATTGAAGTTCATCACATTCCACAGCAAAGCAAATGTTGGAGAGTTCTCATCATACATCAAGTCATTGCTAAAGGAAAGGAAACAACATATTTTGTCAAACTTGCAGTCCATAAGAATTGAGTGTATACTTGAATCGGTCACCCTGAAGCCTCAGGAGGAACTGCTCAGGAAGGTGATTGGTTGCAGGAAGCAGTGCCCATTCTGTAAAGCCCCCTGTGAGGACGGAGGCATAAGTCATCAAAAACACTCTGCTTCTATCCACAGACCAGAGGGATTGGGAAGATTAAAAATGATGAAAACAAACACACTGGCCACGGGGATCTGCACCACTTCTGTGGCTTCTGGGGACAAATTCAAAAATTCAGATACAGAGTGGAAATTTCACGAATATAAGAAGTACAAAGAACTTTACCCAGATTGGGAGATAAGACCTGACACTTCCACTGGGGCAACAGACTACTGGAAGTTCATTTTTGTGATGTTTAATGAAGAGTTTGCAAAGGAATACGGTACTGAGCCAGCTGTACTGCCCAGCCAGTGGGGGCTAATAACCAAAGAAAAAGCTCTTTACAGCTTAAAAAAGATTTGAACAATATCAAGACAACTGACTAATAAATTAAGAAAAAAAAAAGTATTTTTAGTTTGGATAGAAAGTACAGCAAAGACACCCCCTTGAATAACCCACCCAGCCTCTCAGTTCTTTAGGCCAGGTTAGGGGATAACATGAAATGTTCCAACAACCCACCATGGGTTGGGCCCCAGTATGAAAATTAAAACATGTTTCTCTACAAACTGAAACAACAATGCCTGTCTTGCAGTGTCTGTAGTGGTGAAAATGTTAGTTGCCTAATTGTCAACCCAATTCAATGATTTTTGAGCCACTCAGTATCATCACAAATCTTTTGGCAAGTCAAACAACTCCCATATATGTATTTTATTTGTGCAATTAGCTATTTGTCTGGAGTTCAGCTATCACCCTAGGAATGTAATTTATTCCATAGGAAGATATTTATTTGTATACCTTCTACATCAACTACTTCTGTATTTTCCCTTAATCATTTTTGAAGTGTATTTCTAGCCAAAACTTTGTAATTTCAATGTTGGATAGAATAAGTAAAAATTAGAACCCATGTCTGGTTTTGGTTGCTGGAAGGGTAAATAACTGGCATTGAAACTCCAAGCTTTATCTCCTGATGGTGTGATGACCAGGGCAGGACTTAGGGTGGTGGGGGCCCCTGGGCTTGAGTCACTTTCGGGAACTACCTTCTATACATTATCGTATTTAATGGCGTATAACACGCACCCCAAGTTTAGGAGGGAATTTTAAGGAAAAATAACTTTTAGGAGGGAAGTTTAAGGAAAAAACGTACATTTAAATGCCCATTAATGCAGCCTTATCAGTGTCCATCTGCAGCCTTGCCCATCCATTTGCAGCCTTGTCCAGTGTCATTGCAGCCTTGTCAGTGTAATTTGCAGTCTTGTCAGTGTAGCCTTGTCATTTGCAGCCTTGCCCCAGAGTCATTTGCAGCCTTGTCATTGCAGTCTTGAAGTTCAAAAAATGGGTCCTCTCGCAGTCCCGAGTGGATACGAGAGTAGCCGAGTGTACTCAGCTTGGCTCAAAGTCACGCCCAGTCCCTGTGTTAAGTCCATCATAGGGCGGGACTGTGAGCGGAGCCGAGCTGAGTACAATCTGCTATGTATCTCGGGTCTATTGGGTGGGGCCCATGGGCTTGAGCACAGTCAAGCCCAATGGTAAGTCCGGCCCTGGTGGTGACACTCAGCTGTCTGCCTACTACATTAAAGGCTCCCTTGGACTGTAACTGGAGGAAGAGATGAGGACTATAGTTCCACTCTGAAGAGCTGAAGCTTAAAAAACTATTTTATTCCAATGAAAGTAGAATCTGTTTAATTCGCCAATGCAACCATCAGCTGTTGCTTCTGAGAATTGTTTGTGGCAATGCTGTTAACTTTAATAATCCAAGTCCAATAATTAAGGCAGCTTATACAGCTTAGGGGGTTGAGCAAAAGAAAATGCCTTGATTCCCTCATAAAACAAAACAAGATAAAGTTGGCGCACAAATGAATGGTCTCTTTAAGAGCGTTTGACTATCTCGTGGGATGTTTGTTTATTTAAATAAATGTCCTGTAGATGGTCTCAATGTGCGGCTGTTAACCCATTATGGACTTGGTAAAAAATGGATGCAGCAGAAAAAACGATCAAAAACAGCGCATCAAAGGGACTAGTAGATTGATGTGAAAAAGACTTTAAAATGTCATTTATTAAATGTAAAAAATAAACACAGACATCTGATCCCTGCAGGATCTCAAACACATAAAAAACACCAATCATAAAACGGACAGATGTTTGATAATGAAAAGCTCCTCAGATCTCTCAATTATAACTTTGGAAAGGTCAAAACCAACGACCAATGTGCACAGCTTTCGAATGCCTAATGAATGCAATCAATCATCTGAAAGAACCCAAAAAGTCAGTGTAAACGAATGGAACAACGTTTCTAGGGACACTCACTTCATAGGTGTTCAATGGGCTGCAGAGCTGATGAGTCCAGTCTGATGACCGAGGGGGAGGTGTTTATTTCAGCTCCATCTGAAGCGTTCGGCTTGGAGGCAGAGGTGTAATGCTGCACGCTAGGTGGTAAGGATCAAGCTTAGTCACCAGATGATATCAGCTGTACACATAGGCAGCTTGGAGAACGCTGCACTGCCTGCAGTGCGGCTTGTCCGAGCGGCTGTGGATCACATGAGAGGCTTGTCACGTGGAAGGCTGTGAAGGGGAAGGTTGCTATGCCGACTCTCCTGCTTACATGTTTCGCGCTCCTGCGCTTTGTCAAAGCTGGAGCGGCATACAGCAACCAGAAAGATAAAGGCATCGGGTAGTGTGTAGGGGCGGGGACTGTCGAAGTCTCTCAGGTTAACCCCTAATGTGTCACTAAGCCTCCTGCAGTTAAAACCTTATTAGACAGGGGTCTGTGTCAGTGAAAGAACTGTTAGAAAACATCTAATAGGAAATGTGGATTGAAACATATGGTTGACACAGTGGTGTAGTGGTTAGCACTCTCACCTAGCAGCAAGCAGGACGCTGGTTCGATTCCCAACCACGCCACCACCCGCCTGAAGCTTGTATGTTCTCCCTGTGCCTGTGTGGGTTTCCATGGGGATATTAAAGGATATACAGAAGGGAGAAGAATGCTATGGATAAAAGGACACTGTAAGTTAAAAAAACACTGTAAGTTAAAAAAAAAACTCAAGGGGGGGAAAAAATGCGGAGACCAAGGGCAAAAAAACAAATTATTTAAAAGATATATTTTATATTATTATTATTAAGTCCTTTCCTATAGGATAGTTAGAATAAATATATTAGCTACTCTTCGTTCATAAAAAAAAAAAAAAAAAAAAAAAAAAAAAAAAAAAAGGAAAATGAAAGAAAATGAAAATATATTTTCTATAAAAAATGTAGGGTGGCGGTCATGAACGATGAGTAGCGACTATATCTGAGTAACCTATATCAAGAGGTTATGCTGAGGATGTCAATGTCTTCATTGAGGCCATCAGGCGAGAGAGACCCCATAAGATATATCCAGAAGGTCTCCCTGCGACAAAGGTGGGAGAATCTTTCGTTGGCCGTTAGGGTACCCTTGGGGATAGCCTCAATTGCAAGGACCTCCATTTCTTTAAAGTTTTTATCATGACAATGGCGAAAATGGCGTGGCACGCTGTGTTGAATGCAGCCCTCTTTAATCAGGCGGCGATGTTCGCCCACCCTGACTCGTAGGGCCCGCATAGTGCGGCCTACATAAAGGAGGCCACAGGGACAACGTAAAACATATATTACGTATTCTGTAGAACACGTGATGAATTGTTTAATCTCAAAGGTTTTTCCTTTGGATGTAGTGATGGTGGATTGGCCATTGGGGATGGACTGACAAGTATAACAACCTCTTTTACGACATTTAAAAATCCCACATCTATTATCAAAGTACATCCTAATATCAGGGAATATATTATTATCCTTTCTATTGGATTTTATAAGTTTATTGGGAGCAATAATATTTTTGATTGTACGAGAGCGTCTAAAAGTGATTTGGGGTCTGACCGGAAGGAGTGGTGCTAAAATCGGATCCAGCTTTAGGATATCGTAATGTTTAAGAATTATTTTAGACATATGTTTATATTGTGTGTTAAAGGTAGAAATAAACCTAATTGTAGTATAGTCATTAGTGGAATTTTTGGGACGTTTTTTCGTAGGTGAATGCTTGGTTGCGTGTTCCATAAAGGCCTGTGTAACTAAATCATCTGGGTATTCTTTTTCTAAGAATTTTTTTGCCATCTGCTGGCCTTGTTGTGTATAGTCCTCAGTTGAGGTACAGTTTCTGCGTAACCTTTGGAACTGACCGCTAGGAATATTTTTCTTCCAAGCAGGGTGATGGCAACTCTTATAATGAAGGTAAGAGTTGCCAGCTGTGGGTTTAATATGGTTGCTAGTGGTGACACTATGCTCATTATGAGAAAGTACAAGGTCCAAAAAGACCAGATGGTTTTGGTCGATGACCGATGTGAAAGATAGACCCATAGAATTGTTGTTGCAATAAGTGACGAAGGAGGAAAAAGTCTCAACTCCGCCACTCCATATGAGCAAAATGTCATCTATATAACGACCATAAAATACGATAAACTCAGCAAAAGGATTGTTTCTCCAGATTTTTTGTTCCTCCCAAAAGCCCATGGTGAGGTTCGCATATACCGGGGCAAAACTGGCTCCCATGGCTGTACCTTGGCGCTGGAGGAAAAATTGGTCTAAAAAGGTGAAGTAGTTATGTTTCAAGCAGAACTCTATGCTCAATAATAAAAATTCAGACTGTTTGGAGTTCATGCTTTCATCAATGCTCAAAAAGTGTTGTATTGCATTCAGTCCCACTTCGTGGGGTATAGAAGTATAAAGCGAGTTGACGTCTAAAGAGGCCCACATATATTCGTCAGACCATCTGTAGTTTTCCATAACCTCAATCACCTGACTGGAGTCCTTAATATAGGAAGGAAGTTGCACCACCAATGGCTGTAAGATGTGATCTATATAGGCCGAAAGGCCGCTAGTGAAACTATTAGTAGTGGCCACTATTGGTCTACCCGGAGGGTTAGTAAGGGACTTGTGAACCTTGGGGAGATGATAAAAGTAAGGGGTGCTGCAGACTTTGGGGAGGAGGAATCGTTTTTCTTGGGGATTTAACACCCCATCTTTTTGAGCTTTGTCTACCAACGTAATTAAATCACGCTGGTAAATTGGAAGGGGGTCGGTTTGAAGTTTTTGATATGTAGTCGTATCAGATAACAGGCGATTGGCTTCGCCAAGGTAGTCGCCCATGTCCTGTACGACTAGACTCCCTCCTTTATCGGCTTGTTTGACCACAATGTTCTTGTTGGTGGTAAGGTTATGAAGAGCCTGTTGTTCAAATTTATTTAGATTAGCTTGTTTTTTGTTATTGGTTGTATTGCATAACTCAATAAATTCTTTATAAACCACTTGGTAAAAAGTCTCAATAAAGGGGCCCTTAGAATGGGTTGGGTTAAAGGTGGACGCCGGTTTCAGATGAGTATGAATTATCGCTGGTTCTGTAAAGGGATATTGTGTTTGGCTTGAGATATGACACTCGCTCCACAAGTCTTCAAGAATTCTCAAAATGTCATCCTGGGGGGTGACATTCATATCAATATTATCGATTTCAGGTGTTGAATCTCCTTTTTTGTTGTTATTAATAATTGTTTTTGCAAAATGTCTTTTCAGGGTAAGAGATCGAATAAATTTATTTAAATCTTTGAAGAGGCCAAATTTATTTGGTCCAGTGGATGGCGAAATAATAATAATATAAAATATATCTTTTAAATAATTTGTTTTTTTGCCCTTGGTCTCCGCATTTTTTCCCCCCCTTGAGTTTTTTTTTAACTTACAGTGTTTTTTTAACTTACAGTGTCCTTTTATCCATAGCATTCTTCTCCCTTCTGTATATCCTTTAATATCCCCATGGAAACCCACACAGGCACAGGGAGAACATACAAGCTTCAGGCGGGTGGTGGCGTGGTTGGGAATCGAACCAGCGTCCTGCTTGCTGCTAGGTGAGAGTGCTAACCACTACACCACTGTGTCAACCATATGTTTCAATCCACATTTCCTATTAGATGTTTTCTAACAGTTCTTTCACTGACACAGACCCCTGTCTAATAAGGTTTTAACTGCAGGAGGCTTAGTGACACATTAGGGGTTAACCTGAGAGACTTCGACAGTCCCCGCCCCTACACACTACCCGATGCCTTTATCTTTCTGGTTGCTGTATGCCGCTCCAGCTTTGACAAAGCGCAGGAGCGCGAAACATGTAAGCAGGAGAGTCGGCATAGCAACCTTCCCCTTCACAGCCTTCCACGTGACAAGCCTCTCATGTGATCCACAGCCGCTCGGACAAGCCGCACTGCAGGCAGTGCAGCGTTCTCCAAGCTGCCTATGTGTACAGCTGATATCATCTGGTGACTAAGCTTGATCCTTACCACCTAGCGTGCAGCATTACACCTCTGCCTCCAAGCCGAACGCTTCAGATGGAGCTGAAATAAACACCTCCCCCTCGGTCATCAGACTGGACTCATCAGCTCTGCAGCCCATTGAACACCTATGAAGTGAGTGTCCCTAGAAACGTTGTTCCATTCGTTTACACTGACTTTTTGGGTTCTTTCAGATGATTGATTGCATTCATTAGGCATTCGAAAGCTGTGCACATTGGTCGTTGGTTTTGACCTTTCCAAAGTTATAATTGAGAGATCTGAGGAGCTTTTCATTATCAAACATCTGTCCGTTTTATGATTGGTGTTTTTTATGTGTTTGAGATCCTGCAGGGATCAGATGTCTGTGTTTATTTTTTACATTTAATAAATGACATTTTAAAGTCTTTTTCACATCAATCTACTAGTCCCTTTGATGCGCTGTTTTTGATCGTTTTTTCTTGATTCCCTCATCCACATGTGTATGTGGATGGGGGAATTCCTTCTACTGAACCTTTGTATTCTCACACTAGGGAGATTTCCCCGCCAACAGAACACACACATCAACACCACAGGCTATAGGTCTGTGATGGCGAACCTTGGCACCCCAGATGTTTTGGAACTACATTTCCCATGATGCTCATGCACTCTGCAGTGTAGTTGAGCATCATGGGAAATGTAGTTCCAAAACATCGGGGGTGCCAAGGTTCGCCATCACTGCTATAGGTGGTGGGGCTGATCAAGAGAAAAAATTCCAACAGGCTGGTTGTACACAAGTCGATTTATAGAAACACTTCTGTATACAAGCCTGCCAATATATAGATTAAAATGTGTCCAGTCCCTGTTGAACCTGCTGCTTTTTGATCCATGCTTAGCCGACTTAAATTGGTAGTAAACCGCCAGCTTTAAAAAAACAAACAAACCTGCAAGGCGATGTTACAGTATATTGTGCTAGTATGCTTCGCCGACAGGGCCTCCATCTTCAGCGGGTCTTCCTTCTGGGTTTGGCAGGCTCCAGTTCTTTGACTGGATGAGCCACAATGTTGCCACGGGAGCTGCTGTTCATGGCACATGAAGCAGAAGGAATGACATGGGTATTTCAAATAGTAGGTGGTGTTGCACTCCTAGCAATAGATTTTTTTAAATCAGCATACACAATTATCATTCATGCGAAAAGAGTTAATACATATAAGATAAGTAATCACCAGTTTTAACTCTTGCAGTAAAGTGCTAGCGTGCAAAAAATATTACAGAATGTGCAAATCCAAGCAAACGTAATTGACAGTATTACTGAGTGCAATCCATAAATGTGCAAAATACGCAAAATATATAAATAGGTGTAAACGTTGATGTGCAAAATAAGCAAAATGTGCAAATAGGCAAAATGAATCACAGGGATAAACATGAATATATAAAGTCTATAGTGCAATGTTGGACGCTCTTCAGGGTCCGGTGTGCAAAAATACTGCAGGTGTGCTAGTGTTTCACAGGAACACTGAGTGGTGATACAATAATATCCATTGTCACTGTGACTTTAAGTGCAAAATGTGTCTTCAGTGTCACTGACACCCGTGGTTGTACTAAATGATTACCTTACTGCTGTAAGGTAA
This sequence comes from Lithobates pipiens, assembly GCF_037356315.1. Classification (NCBI taxonomy): domain Eukaryota; kingdom Metazoa; phylum Chordata; class Amphibia; order Anura; family Ranidae; genus Lithobates; species Lithobates pipiens. The sequence continues at coordinate 28,053,013 of NW_027507784.1, read as the reverse complement.
ACAGCATGTAGAGAAGAGAAGGGGAGTTGGATCCCTACGGATCGGTATGTTCCTGCTGTATGGAGCAGAACCAGAGGGGATCCTTTCCTTTCCTTCCACTGAATAGATGTTTATGATCACTCAAATGCTCAATATGTCAGGGTATAAAAGGGGATAAAGAGCCTACCATGGTGCAGTAAGTTTTCAATAAAAGCTGAAGTTTATTAATAAAACCATAAAAGAACTCCCATTTCCATGTGTGGATCACACAATGTAAAAACGAGCGCCAAGCTCGTACCTGACCGTCTTTTCCGGTGTCTGTATGCCTCTCGGTATCCTACGCGTTACGTCACAACACACGTGACTTTGACTGGGATGAGGCTTATGGGCAATAGAGTGTTTTTAAATAGGTTCATGTAATTTCGTTGCTGATCGGCCATTTTCTTGTAGACCATAAACAAACCAATGGGGCGGCCATTTTCCTAGGGATCGTGGCCTAGGCTACGATCGCGGCCATTTTGTTGTGGATTTTTTTCCGCTGATAGGAGCATTGGTACTAATATGGTCCAGCTGTGGCCTTATAGTTGAGGTTTGGGGCTGACATAAACTGTCTACAACTTTGTCACCAGCACAGAAAATAATATAAAAAATCAGTCGGCTGAAAGTCATCTCTATGCAAAGTACAAATTGGTAATGAGAATTTAATTTTATCATATTTTTATGAACCGTCATGTGAAATAGGTCCTGTACCAAAAACAATTGTCTTATGTTCTGAAAGCTGAAGATCAATGTGCTGTGAAATTCCATGATACATAAAAGCAAATAGACTGTTCTCTTTGCAAGTGAATATTCCCCCGAGCTTAGTGAATGAGGTAAATTTCTGCCAACTTCCATCATCCAATCAGGTGGAAGAAAAAATACAGTTTTTTTAATTTTCCTTGCATGTGATTGTGTACAGTATTTGTTGCAATGTAACCACATTTACAGAGCTCTGAGGAAAATTTCCTTGCAACGTTCACCTCCCCGAAGTGAACAGCCTATTTTCTTAGGTAAATCAACCCCATCATCTTCAGTGCTATAAAAATTAAATTATACAAATGTTCTGAATACAAATTGTGTGCTAGAAGTGAGGTTTGCTTAGCAAGAAAATTTATTTTGCCTATTATTAACCACCTCAATACACTACCCATACACCCCCTTTCTGTCCAGACCAATTTTCAGCTTTCAGCGCTCTCTCTAGAGCTTTCTTTTGGTGGTATTTAATCACTATTGGATTTTTTATTTTTTGTGCTATAAATAAAAAAATATGTAAATTTTGTGAAAAAAATGCCTTTTTCTTTGTTTCTGTCATAAAATTTTGCTAATTTGTAATTTTTCTTCATACATTTTGGCCAAAATTTATACTGCTACATATCTTTGGTAAAAATAACCCACATTAGTGTATATTGTTTGGTCTTTGGGAAAGTTATAGAGTCTACAAACTATGGCGCCAATCACTGAAAATTGATCACATCTGATCAGGCCTTCAGTACATCAGGTGCATCTCATTTCTTGAGACACTAAAAAGTCAGAAAAGCACAAATACCCCCCAAATGACCCCTTTTTAGGAAGTAGACATTCCAAGGTATTAAGTAAGTAGCATGGTGAGTTTTTTTAAGTTGTCATTTATCCCCACAATTCTTTGCAATATTAAGACTTTTTTCATTTTTTATTTATTTTTTACAAAATTTTCATATTATCAGGTTATTTCTCAAACACAGCATATGCATGCAACAAATTACACCCCAAAATACTTTCTGCTACTCTTCCCGAGTATGGCGATACCACATGTGTGAGACTTTTACACAGCCTGGCCACATACAGAGGACCAACATTGAAGTAGCACCTTCAGCCGTTCTACGAGCAAAAATAACACATCTCATTTCACAACCACCTATTACAATTTTGAAGGCCCTGGAGTACCAGGACAATGGAATTTCCCACAAAATGGCCCCATTTTGGAAAGCAAACACCCCAACGTATAATCTATGAGGCAGAATTAGTCTTTTGAATTGTTCATTTTTTTCCAGAAGTTTTTGGAAAATGTGGAAAAAAAATGAAAACGCATTTTTTATTTTACACAAAGTTGTCAATTTATAAGATGTTTCTAACACATAGCATGTATATAGCAAAAATTACACCCCAAAATACATTCTGCTACTCTTCTTAAGTATGGCGATACCACATGTGTAGGACTTTTACACAGCCTGGCCACACAGAGAGGACCAACATTGAAGTAGTACTTTCAGACGTTCTACGAGCATAAATTACACATCTAATTTCATTCCTACCTATCACACTTTTGAAGGTCCAAGAACACCAGGACAGTGGAACTACCCACAAAATTACCCCATTTTGGAAAGAAAACACCCCAACGTATATTCTATGAGGCATGGGCTGCAAATAGGTACTCAGGTACTCTGATGGGCTGGTGACAGGTACTCGGGTACAGAAGATGAACTGTGCAGGTACTCGGGTACTCAGATGGACTGGGACAGATACTCGGGTACTCAGATGGACTGGGACAGATACTCGGGTACTCAGATGGATTGACAGGTACTCGGGAACTCTGATGGACTGTGAGTGACAGGTACTATGATGGGTGTTGACAGGTCCCCTTTATTGGGGGGGCAATCAGTGTGATTGGTGTGTACAGTAGACAGTAACGAGATGTTACCGCAATCTCCTTCTCACACACGATCGGTGTGTGAGGAGGAGAGCCCGGTAACATCTCGTTACCATGGTTTGTTTAGATTTAGCCGATCACGTGAGTAAACAGCCGGCCAATGGCTGTTTACCAGCATCGGTGACGAACAATGTTCCCAGGGAACAGGCCTGCCACCGACGTGCACGCGCAGCGCGCTCGCGATCACGCGCATGCACCGTGCACAGTGGGGGTCTAACCACCTGTAATCGGCCGTGACTTCATCACGGCTGATCAGATGGTAAACAGCCATGCCCAATGGCTGTTCACCCCCCTCGGTGGCAAGCAGTGTCTCCGTGACACGCTGTCACCGAAGGAACAGGGATGCACATGCACGATCGTGCGCATTCCCTGTTTAAATAGGAGGACGTCATATGACGCCCTACCGCTACAAGAGCCGCGCCGCCTGGCCGTCATTTGACAGCCGGCGGTCGGCAAGCAGTTAAAGGGATTGTAAAATCAGAAGATTTTTTTTAATCTTAATTCATTCTATGCTGTCCAAGATTCTCCCTCCTGATTGGCTGAGGCACAGTAGCTCCCACTGCTGTCAAAGTCGGTTAGCCAATCAGGACAGCGAGGGGGCGGGGCTGGGTTTCAGCTCTGTGTCTAAATAAACACAGGGAACTGTGACTCAGCTTGCGTGCCCCCATAGCAAGCTGCTTGCTGTGGGGTACTGAACAGGAGGAAGGGGCCAGGATCACAGAAAAGGGACCCAAGATGAGGAGGATATTTACATTTGAGACTTTACAATTACTTTAATTACTTTTTTACGTTTTAGAAAACAGTCCATGACTTTGTTTTATTGAGGGTAATAATTTGGATAGGGATTGGAGGTTTTGGGATGCCCATTTGACTTCAGAACAAACTTCAGGGACAACGCCTCCTATATACAGCTTCTACATACATTCACTATAAATAGCTCATATTCTTCCTTCAGCACCCACTCGCTTACAGAACCCAGCTGGCACACTGTAAATTATCCAACAGTCACTTAGTTAGATGAAGCAATAGCCCATGAGAGACAAGGACTCGAGGCCCCTTGGTTGTGTAACAAAAGTTCAGTGTCCAGCATACATTGCTCCTGTGGCTACTAATCCCAGCCTGCCTGGCTGCAACTGCCCCTTTCCCTAGCCCTCCAGGCTAACTTCTCCCCACAGTCCTCCAGAATGACACTCACCAGCCCAGGCTAACTCTCAGGAGATCTCCCAGACGTGCTGACCTGCTCCCGCTGTCCTCTCTTCTTGCTCCCATGCCTCCAGGAAGAGTTTCCTCCATGTGTTTTAGGGGGGATCTTCCAGCACCCGAGCCCCAGACCCAAGGTCACCCCCCCAGACTAGGGGGCACCCTGCAAGGGCCTCCGACAGCCTCCTCAGCACTCCATCTTCACCTTTCACCCCACTGCCCCTTCTGGCATGACTCATCTCTATTTATGAGGTAACCTGCCCCTTTCCAGCCCCATTCTGCTGGAGATTGGTCTAGGTCCTCATAAATATGCATGCCAGCTCCTCCTTACTCCCACCCTCAGGTTCTGTAAGTTTCTACCAACTTCCAGACCAGGGGGGGCGTGCCAGAGAGCTGCCAGATGAGTCATCCTGCCCCTGAGTCACTGAACCCTGACCCAGATTTACAACCCAAGCCTGGTCCTCAGCCAAGCTAAATTTTCCCACACCAACAACTATTTCTAGCACACACTAGAGGGTGTTTTATAGTAAAAAAAGGAATTGGTTATAACTGGAAATAGATATGAATTTGATTATACATATTAACCACTAAAACTTGCTAAACATATTTGCAAACTGGTTTTCCATAAAATGAAGAAACATGAAAGAACTAAATAAAGAGAAACATTAAAAAATCTGAAGTTGGTTTACGCTTCGTTCATATAATAAATGGACCGAGATAGAGAAGTTATGGCTTGCCCCAATACACCCCAACAATCTGCTGTGGAATGCGAACGTAGAGGTAGACTCCGCATGACTTCTAGGCCCGATGGCACTACTCCGAAAGCTCTGGCGCACACTCTTGCGGCACCATGAGCTATCATCGGAGAGCTTGCTACTGACCTCGTTTGCCTGCAATCCCAAAATGCCAGATAGCCTGACTCATCATATGTCCTCCCCATGGACCACAAGAAACCTTTTCCATTATGGTCATCTGGTAGATCCTTGCACCCGTAAACTACGATCCTTTGCAGATTTACAGTTCAAATTTGATCTCCCGAAGCAGGTTTTCTACGGGTATCTCCAAATCCGACACTATGCCTTGACATTTGCGCCAAGCTTGCAATTCTCCGCTCCAACCCCCTTTGAAAACCTCATCCTGGCAGGCTCGGCCCAAAAAGGTCTGATCTCTGACATCTATAAAATACTGAATGACAGGCCCATTGTCTCAATGGGCAAGCATAAATACATGCTTAAATGGGAAAAGGCACTGGGCGAAGAGATACCCGTGGACCAATGGAGGGTCGTCTGGATTCAGGCATCCAAGTCTTCGATATGCACCCTCTATAAAGAGACTATTTACAAAATACTCCACTTCTGGTACATGACCCCTGATGTGCTCACGCCATCCACCCGGCTAGCTCGTACCGCTGCTGGAGATGCCTGGGAGCCAGGGGGACATTGTACCATGTATACTGGGAATGTCCATTGGTAGTACCCTACTGGGAGTCGGTGCGTCGACTCCTGACTCACCTCTTAGAGAGGGAGGTCCCCCTCACCCCTAAATTTTTTCTGCTAGGGCTGTCACCCATGAAAACCCTAGCCCCGCAGAGAAAACTGGTTAGGCACATCCTCACGGCAGCTCGCTGCCTGGTGGCATTGAACTGGAATTTTTGTACTGTTGATTGAACGACCATTGCACTTCAACTGTATGTCAAATTTATTTCAATAAAAAGTTATTGATAAAAAATAAATAAAAAATCTGAAGAGATCAGAATGACATACATTTTTACCAACATTAATAACTGAAGTCAATGAATTCAGTTATGCAAGAAAACAAAAATGGCAACCACCCCAATTCATAACTAGCTTTTCGAGCAGCCTTTCTCAACCCTCATACCCTAGAACAGTGATGGCGAACCTTGGCACCCCAGATGTTTTGGAACTACATTTCCCATGATGCTCATGCACTCTGCAGTGTAGTTGAGCATCATGGGAAATGTAGTTCCAAAACATCTGGGGTGCCAAGGTTCACCATCACTGCCCTAGAAGAACTTTTGAATACATTTTTAGGTCTAGGGGGAACCCCTGCTAAAACTAGCTAAGTGAAGGTCAGTGGAAAAAAATACCCTTACATTGGTGGCCATTGAGAAGAATGCCCCTCTTACAGTTATGGTCAGAATGCCACCCTTACAGATAGCTGAAAAGGCCATTGGTGCCATGCCACTGACTCTGGCTAGTGGTGTTGATCCTGTAACTATGCAGACACCATCAACTGAAATGTCAAGCAGCCACCACTCAAGAAATCCATAGAAACCCCCGGTCGAACCCTAGAGTGTACAGAACCCTGGTTGAAAATGGCTGTTTCAGAGGAAGGTGCACATGGAAGGGCTTTGCAAAGAGTAACCAAAATGAAGCGTATTTCCCAGTAAACTTACCAGTTGGCCAGTGAAAAAAATAAAACAAATTACACTGTCTAACCCTTTTTTGTTAAAAGCAGCTGCACAACATTTGAAAATATATTTGGAAGTCACACAGCCTTGCCAAGGCCCTTCTGAGGACTGTGGTCTTAACTCTAGTCTATGAGAACGTCCATGCTGTAACATACATAACAACTGAGAAACTAAATGCAGGTATGGCTTGAAGGAGCCCATTCCTCCTTATAGAAGAATTCCAGGTATAGATGTTTTCCGCAGCATAGTTACATTGACCAGCTTGGACCAATGTAACTTGTTATAACATACCTGACTGATGCTCCTGGAAGTTGGAAATCACTTAAGTAGACACCGCTATGCCAGTGATCTCCACCTGCTTCTGGGACCTGGATTAATCGACTGCTCTGCTGCAATCTGAGCACAGGAGATTGGGTGCTCAGGATGGGCGCCATTCAGAGAATGCTTTGCATTCATTGAATGAATGTAAACCATTCTCTAAATGGACAAGGTGGATATTTGGATGTCACTTTGTCCAATAAGAAAAGGCTTTGTATTCATTCATTAACAAGACCAACTTTCTTCCCTGAGGCAAGTTTTGGATTTGGTGTGTCATTGCTTTTTGAAAAACCAGGGTGCATAAAAATCAATGATTTAAAAAAAATAAATAAAAAATATATATATTTTTTTTGTTAATTTAAATCAGATTTTTTGGATTTAAGTCAGATTTTTTGGATTTTTATCACATTTATTTTAATAAAATGCTTTTGGAGTAAAGATCTGTATAAATATAGATTTCTATTTAAGATATATTAATAATTTAGTTTATTCAGCATGAAATGGAGCTCAGTTAGGTTTAGGAGATATTTCTTGGACCTACAGGTAAGCCTTAATCTAGGCTTTCCTATAGGTCAAAGTGGTTTGTAAGGCCGCGTACACACGCGGGGACTGTTCGGCCAACTTTGTCCGTCAAACAGTTTCGGCAAACAGTCCGCTCAAAATTAGCATGGACGGACATGGCCACACACGACGTACGAACAGTTTGCTGAAACCGTGCGCGATGACGTGAACGGCACGTACGACGGGACGAAAAATACGACGTCCTATACACTGCATTATAACTTTCGGCGTGTAAAGCCTTTCTGAGCATGCGCGGAACTTAGTTTGTCGAACAAGCCTACACACGAGGGAACTGTTCGCTGAAACAAGGTTTCAGCGGACAGTTTTTCGGAAATTCCGAAAAACCTTGTTCAGCGGACTGTTCGCTGAAACTGTCCGCTGAACGCCCACACACGGGCGGACTGTCCGCCGAAACACTGTTCAGCGGACAAAGTTGGCCGAACAGTCCCCGCGTGTGTACGCGGCCTAAGGGTTTACAACCACTTTAATTAAAAAATGTTGTGCTTTAACTTATAATTATTGTTTTCCCACTTCCTGGTTAAGTGAGGCCCTGGTGATGTAACCCTGGCTTCACAACTGCATCCTGGGAAGGCTACATCACTAGTGCCTCCCCCCTTATATGATATGCATTGTCACATTTCCAGGAGGCAGAGTTCGAGAGAGTAAAGGGAGACTGATTTATCTGCCATTACTAAAAATGTCCATCATGAGAAGTCTGGGAGGAAAAGAAAAATAAATTGTGCAAAAAACAAAAAGCCTGCAAGTATCTATAAGTATTTATTTGCAGATTGCCATTACTTAAAGCGTTTGTTAACCCAAGCAAAAAAAAAATAGATTTCCTGGTATCTTAACCACTTCCCGACCAGCGCACGACGATGTACGTCGACAGAATGGCACGGGCAGGCATATTGGCGTACATGTACGTCCAATATTCGTTGCCGCCGTGCCATCGGGAGCGCGCCGCCGGCGGCGGCGCGCTCCCGCGCTGGTCAGGACCCCCGTGAGTCCGGTCGCGGGACCCGCGGACTCGATCGCCGCGGGCATCCCCGCGATCGTCTCACGGAGCGGCCGAATGGAGGAAATGCTGTATAAACAACATTTTTCCATTCTGCCTAGCAACTAGTGACGCTGATCTCTGCTCCATGTGATTGGAGCAGAGATCAGTGTACACTAAATGAAAGCCCAACCCCCCCACAGTTAGTAACACACCCTTAGGAACACTTAACCCCTACACAGCCACCCACTGGTTAACCCTTTCACTGCCAGTGTCATTTACACAGGAATCACTGCATTTATATAGCAGTGATTACTGTATAAATGACAATGGTCCCAAAAATGTGTCAAAAATGTCCGATGGGTCCCCCACAATGTCGCAGTCACAATAAAAATCGCAGATCGCCGCCATTACTAGTAAAAAAAAAATAATAAAAAATTATTAATAAAAATGCTATAAAACTATCCCTATTTTGTAAACGCTATAACTTTTGCGCAAACCAATCAATAATCGCTTATTGCGATTTTTTTTACCAAAAATATGTAGAAGAATACGTATCGGCCTAAACTGAGGGAAAAAAATGTTTTTTTATATATTTTTGGGGAATATTTATTATTACAAAAAGTAAAAAATAATGCGTTTTTTTCAAAATTATCGCTCTATTTTTGTTTATAGCGCAAAAAATAAAAACCGCAGGGGTGATCAAATACCACCAAAAGAAAGCTCTATTTGTGGGAAAAAAAGGACGTTAATTTTGTTTGGGAGCCACGTCGCACGACCGCGCAATTGTCAGTTAAAGCGACGCAGTGCCGAATCGCAAAAAGTGGTCTGGTCTTTGACCAGCAAATTGGTCCGGTCTGAAAGTGGTTAAAGCAAATTAAACAGCACAGTGCTGTTTTAGCGCTGTCTTCAGGCCGGTCAAGTGACTCTCGGACAGTTTCCATGCCTACTGCAGGAGAGGCTGAGCGGCCATGTGATCTCCCCAGCTGACGTCAGAGGGAGATCACGGCCCCTCCTGCAATATTCATCCACCTGAGCTGTACAGCGACCGCGAGTCATGTGACCGGCCTGAAGACAGCTCTAAATCGGTATTTACAACGCTTGTTTTTCTACAAGACTGGTACAGTGTGCTCTGTCAGGCTCTAATAGAGAGTCTGGCAGTGTTTGAGATATATGGGTTAACAAACCCTTGATAGAGAAAGTAAACCCTCGTAAAAAAAAAACAAAAAACAAAAAAACCCTGCAAGTCAAAGGCATAATGAGCTAGTATGCATAGCATACTAGCTCATGATGTACTACTTACCTGAGATCGAAGCCCCAGCAGCCATCCACGTCTTTCCCTCCGGCCGATGACATGTTGTCCTGGAGTTACTTCTGGGTACCGTGGCTCCGGCCAGTCACTCCCGCGCATGCGTGCAGGAGCCGCCGGTAATGGCACTCAGACTGAAGCAATGGCACACACAGTTTGCCCCAGTGCACATGTGCCGATGACATCGGCACATGCAGGGGACAGGAGATACCTGTAGCATAAAGTGGTAAAAAGGGGTTTACAACCTCTTTAAGGTATAACTAAAGGCAAAACTTTTTAACATTTTTCAAATATTTTGGATCCGTGCCCCCGTTATGGAGATTCGCCCTCCCTATTTGTCCTGTTTACTGTTGTCATTGAAAACGAAAGTAAAATCTAAAGTTTTGGGTTGTCCCCAGAAATGTAATAGAGGGGAAAATCTTCTAATGGGAACACTATTCCTGGTGACCTGGGGGGTCCCCAAAGAATTCCCTTAATTTACAGGGATTTCCCTTACTTCCTGTTTGGCTATCAGACAGGAAGTGAAGGTGAATCTCTGCAATGGGACGCAGATGGCTTCTCCCTGTCACGATCGCAGGCCACCGGCGAACATAGAGTCCGCGGGACCCGCGGGCTCACTCATGCGGCACGCACTCCGCCAGCACTCGTGCGCCCACTAGCCCGTGATTTAAAGTGGATGTACAGGTACGCCCATTTGCGCAGCCGTGCCATTGTGCCGATGTACATCGTCGTGCACTGGTCGACAAGCGGTTAATGAACACAATAAAATAAATAAGCCCTTTTAGGAAATATCAAGAGTGACTTCAGGAACTTAAAGGGGTTGTAAAGGTAATTTTTTTATTTTCTACATAGGTTCCTTTAAGCTAGTGCATTGTTGGTTCACTTATCTTTTCCTTCGATTTCCCTTCTAAATGTTTTTTTTTTCTTTGTTTTCATTGTCTGAATTTCTCACTTCCTGTTCCTCCTCAGTAAGCTGTTCTGGCTGACTAACCACCAGCTCGGATGATGGTGAGAAGTTTACTGAGGAGAAACAGGAAGTGAGATATTCAGACAAAGCAAAAAAACATTTAGAAGGGAAATCAAAGGAAAAGGTAAGTGAACCAACAATGCACTAGCTTAAAGGAAACTATGTAGAAAATAAAAAAATTACCTTTACAACCCCTTTAAATCGGAGCTCCACCCAAAAGTGGAAGATCTGCTTGTTCATACCCTCACCCCCTCCACTGTCACATTTTGGGGAGGGGGTGAGGGTGGGAGGTACCCGCTTCCACTTCCAGGTAAGATCTCTGAGTATTTCCGGCCCCTCTTCCTTCCCCCTGCTGCCTTCTGAGACAAACAGAGGTCCCAGAAGACGGCGGGACCATTCAGAAAGCGCAGCGTGACTCTTGCATGCTTGCAGTAGGAAACCAACTGTGAAGCCTGAAGGTTTCCCTTATTGAAGATGCTGACACCTGCATCCAAAGCCAATTGAAGAATTGGAGGACATCCCGGATCCCTGCACAAGTAAGTGTCCTTATATTAAAAGTCTGCAGCTACAGTATTTGTAGTTGCTGACTTTAATTTTATTTCTGCCCAGACCGGAGCTCCTCTTTAATATGTATTATGTATACGCCTATTGATATGCTATTTTGAAAAAAATCTTTTTTGAATAAGTTTATATATTTTTGTTCTTTTTTTATTGATTTCATACTTTGTGTTTTCAGAAAGTTGCTTTCTGTGCCTGAGGAAGAATTTATATGCACTATTCGAAACGCGTCGGACTTTTCAACTACTTACCATTTAGAGCCATGATGTACCATATGTCTCTTTATTGAATTGAAGTTCGAAATTGCCACTTTCTAATGTCATATACATGCAACATGAATTTTTGTATTCCACTTTTATGATTTTTTGTATTCACTTTACAATTACTATTTTTTAGATCGTTTTGTATCAATAAATACTACTACTTTTTTTTTTATATATGATTCTCTTTTTGTTATATATTGCTTTAAAAATCCCAATATTTGAGGTATTCAATTATTGTGCATGTTAAGGGATGATGGCAATTACATGCCGCTCCACATGAGTCTAATTAATTATGGCTTCAAACATGTGGGATAAACATAGAGCTATAGTCAGACAAAAATGTTAATGAAAAAGAAAACAAACAAAAAAATAAATGGCGACACACGATGGACTACTCAGTCTTTTTGTGGTACAGCGGGAGCTCACCCTTGGATCCGACGGGTTTGATGTCCATCGGCCACCCGCGATTGCGGTGAAGAGAGGCAGAACGGGGATGTAAACAAGGCGGATCCCCGTTCTGACAGGGGAGGGGAGAGAGAGAGAGAGAGAGATCAGCTGTTCCTAGTAATCAGGAACAGCGATCTCTCTATACTCCCAGTCAGTAAATCCCCCCCACAGTTAGAAAGGGAACACTTAACCCTTTGATCACCCCCTAGTGTTAACCCCTTCCCTGTCAGTGACATTTTTACAGCAATCAGTGCATTTTCTATAGCACTGATCACTGTATTGGTGTCACTGGTCACCAAAGAGTGTCACTTAGGGTCAGATTTGTCCGCAGCAATGTCACAGTTCCACTAAAAATCGCTGATTGCCGCCATTACTAGTAAAACCAATAAAAAAAGAAAAAGTCTCTAAATCTTACCCATAGTTTGTAGATGCTACAACTTTTGCGCAAACCAATCAATATACGATTAGTGTGATTTTTTATTTTTTTAAACAAAAATATGTAGCAGAATACATATTAGCCTAAACTGATGAATACATTTTTTTTTTTGGATATGTATTATAGCAGAAAATAAAAAATATAGTTTTTTTTCCCAAAATTGTCGCTCTTTTTTTGTTTATAGCTCAAAAAATAAAAACAGCAGAGGTTCTCAAACACCACCGAAAGAAAGCTCTATTCGTGCGAAAAAAAAGGACATTTTATTTGGGTACAATGGCGCACAATCGCGAAATTGTCAGTTAAAGCGACGCAGCGCCGTATTGCAAAAATGGCCCGGTCATTAAGAGGGTAAATCCTTCTGGGGCTGAAGTGGTGAAACCGTTTTCCCTTCTGTGCAAACGTACTTTTATTTCGGAATAAAATACCACATTATGGTCACTAGATGGAGCCAAGAAGCATAAACGAAAGACCCCGGACCTTTAGTTTAACCACTTCAGCCCCAGAAGGATTTACCCCCTTCCTGACCAGAGCATTTTGTACGATTCGGCACTGCGTCGATTTAACTGACAATTGCACGGTCGTGCGACGTGGCTCCCAAACAAAATTGGCGTAATTTTTTTCGCACAAAGAGAGCTTTCTTTTGGTGGTATTTGATCACCCCTGCGGTTTTTATTTTTTGCGCTATAAACAAACAAATAGCGACAATTTTGAAAAAAAAACGCATTCTTTTTTACTTTTTGCTATAATAAATATCCCCCAAAAATATATAAAAACACGTTTTTCCCTCAGTTTAGGCCGATACGTATTCTTCTACATATTTTTAGTAAAAATAAAAAATAAAAAAATCGCAATAAGAGTTTATTGATTAATTTGCACAAAAGTTATAGTGTCTACAAAATAGGGGATAGTTTTATGACATTTTTATTAATAATTTTTATTTTACTAGTAATGGCGGCGATCAGCGATTTTTATCATGACTGTGACATTATGGCGGACACATCGGACAATTTTGACACATTTTTGGGACCATTGGCATTAATACAGCGATCGATGCTATAAAATTGCATTGATTGCTGTAAAAATGTCAGTGGCAGTGAAGGGGTTAACCACTAGGGGGTGGGGAGGGGTTAAGTGTGTTCTAGGGAGTGATTCTAACTGTCTGAGGGCGTGGCTGTGTGTGACACCACACTGATCGCTGCTCCCGATGACGGGGAGCAGAAGATCAGTGTCCTGTCACTAGGCAGAACAGGGAGATGCTGTTTACATCGGCATCTCCCCATTCTTGAGCTCGATATCCCCGTGGCGAACGAGTCCGCGGGTCCTGCAGGCACGGTCACGGAGCTTGCGGCAGGCGGGAATTTTATAGTAACATACGTGTACGTTACTGTGCCCAGCCGTGCCATCGCATAGTAGTCCATTATGTGTCACTTACCTGACACAGGAGCCAGCGAAGTCACCGCTGTCCCCTGTAGTCCGGCGCATCCATCTTCTCGGTGGGGTCTCGCAGTACTGCCGCTGTCATTCGGCGAAGCCGCGATGACGTCGCGCATGCGCACGGGAGCCGACACGCGCGGCAGCTCCATCGTTGAAAATGCTGCGCTCAGTGCGCCTGCGCGCCGCTGTCTACGGTGCATGCGCCGTAGACAGCGGTGCCTGTCTTCGGGCAAATATCTCCTAAACCGTATAGGTTTAGGAGATATTGCTTGGACCTACAGGTAAGCCTTAATCTAGGCTTACCTGTAGGTCAAAGTGTGTTGTAAGGGTTTACAACCACTTTAACTTAGTTAATTAAGATTTAATCTAATTGTGTATAGTCATGTGAGCCTCATTAGGGCTGTACAATGGGATATAAAACACAATGTAATATAAAAATACAATAAAATAATATATGTTAAAATTAAACTTATAAAAGAATATCCAGCTTTCACTGTCTGATAATTACACAACAAAGAAAGCAACAGAGATTTTTTTTTTCTTTGTAGAGAAAGAGTTTCGATTCTGCACTTTGCTCTGTGATATTTTCCCGCCCTCTACAGGAAGTCTTTGCCTCTTTAGCGACGTTGCTTCTTTTAACTCTTTTCTGGCAGTTCAATTTTCCACGTACGCTACAATGAATTTTATTAACCACTTGGCGCCCATACTACGTCATATGACGTTGTGGGCTTTGTGGCGGTACCGTATATATCTGAATGATGCCTGAGGCCACAGACATCATTCAGATATTGGCATTTTCAGCCGGCGCCATAAGAACGATCATAGCAGCTGTTCTGCCGCTTGATCGTTCTTACGGGCGGCGGGAGGGGACGCCCCCCCTCCCGCCGCCCTCCGGTGCTTGCACCGACTCACCGCTTCCATTGGTGAGTCGGTCACAGGATCCGCCGGCCCCCTGCTGATACCATAGAGATTTCCGGCGGACCAGATCGTCCCCGGTGTCTCTATGATCGTTCGGAGGCCGGGCGCGATGTTATGACGTCACGCCCGGCCTCTGCATTCAAATTAACGGCGCCGCCTCGGCTGGGAAGCCAGGATCGTTTTTTTTATTTTTTTTATTTTAGTTTTCCCAGTCTAGAGATGAGATGTGGGGTCTCATTGACCTCCATATCTCACTGTAAATAGGTCCGATTGTGCCATATTTCTATTACAAGAGATGTTTACATTTCTTGTAATAGGAATAAAAGTCATCAAAATTATTATTATTTTTTTAACCACTTTCAGACCGGACCATTTTGCTGGTAAATGACCAGAGGTCTTTTTACACTTTGGCACTGCGCTGCTTTAACTGGTAATTGCGCGGTCATGCAATGTTGTACCCAAACAAAATTTGCGTCCTTTTCTTCCCACAAATAGAGCTTTCTTTTGATGGTATTTGATTGCCTCTGCGATTTTTATTTTTTGCGATATAAACGTAAAAAGACCGCAAATTTTGAAAAAAAATGATATTTTCTACTTTTTGTTATTAGAAAAATCCAATAAACTCAATTTTAGTCATACATTTAGGCCAAAATGTATTCAGCCACATGTCTTTGGTAAAAAAAAAGTCAATAATTGTATATTTATTGGTTTGCGCAAAAGTTGTCACATCTACAAACTAAGGTACGTTTTCTGGAATTTACGCAGCTTTTAGTTTACGACTGCCTATCTCATTTCTTGAGGTGCTAAAATGGCAGGGCAGTACAAAACCCCCCCAAATGACCCCATTTTGGAAAGTAGACCCCCTAAGGAAATTGATAAGAGGCATGTTGAGCCCATTGAATATTTTATTTTTTTGCCTCAAGCGATTGAATAATGACAAAAAAAAAATTTTTTTTTTTTTTTACACAAAGTTGTCACTAAATGATATATTGCTCACACATGCTATGGGCGTATGTAAAATGACACCCCAAAATAAATTCTGCTGCTTCTCCTGAGTACGGGGATACCACATATGTGGGACTTTTTTGGAGCCTAGCCGCGTACGGGGCCCCGAAAACCAAGCACCGCCTTCAGGCTTTCTAAGGGCGTAAATTTTTGAGTTCACTTCTCACTACCTATTACAGTTTTGAAGGCCATAAAATGCCAAGATGGCACAAAACCCCCACAAATGACCCCATTTTAGAAATTAGACACCCCAAGCTATTTGCTGAGAGGCATGTTGAGTTCATGGAATATTTTATATTTTGCCACAAGTTGCGGGAAAATTACAAACTTTTTTTTTTTTTTTTTTTTTTCACAAAGTTGTCACTAAATGATATATTGCTCACACATGCCATGGGCATATGTGAAATGACACCCCAAAATAAATTCTGCTGCTTCTCCTGAGTACGGGGATACCACATATGTGGGACTTTTTGGGAGCCTAGCCGCGTACGGGGCCCCGAAAACCAAGCACCGCCTTCAGGCTTTCTAAGGGCGTAAATTTTTGAGTTCACTTCTCACTACCTATTACAGTTTTGAAGGCCATAAAATGCCAAGATGGCACAAAACCCCCACAAATGACCCCATTTTAGAAAGTAGACACCCCAAGCTATTTGCTGAGAGGCATGTTGAGTCCATGGAATATTTTATATTTTGCCACAAGTTGCGGGAAAATTACAAACTTTTTTTTTTTTTTTTTTTTTTCACAAAGTTGTCACTAAATGATATATTGCTCACGCATGCCATGGGCATATGTGAAATGACACCCCAAAATAAATTCTGCTGCTTCTCCTGAGTACGGGGATACTACATATGTGGGACTTTTTGGGAGCCTAGCCGCGTACGGGGCCCCGAAAACCAAGCACCGCCTTCAGGCTTTCTAAGGGCGTTACAGTTTTGAAGGCCATAAAATGCCAAGATGGCACAAACCCCCCCCCCCCAAATGACCCCATTTTAGAAAGTAGACACCCCTAAATTTAGGGGTACACTAGTGAGACTAGGTAATAAATGGCAGGTGCCCTGAAACTATAAAAAAATAACTAACCAACCAGCGTCACCTGTAACAGTTATATGGTGATCACTGGTGAAAGGGTTAACTAGGGGGCAATCAGGGGGCTTTATGCGGTAGTATATGGGGGTCCCTGGCGCTATAAAAAGCTGCGGCGAACCTAAATACCTACCTGCCTAACTAGCGTCATCTGTGACACTAATACTGCGATCAGAAAAACGATCGCTTATTAGGCTGGGTTCACACTGGAGCGATGCGGGAACGCCACGAATGCGCGGCGGGTTCCCGCATCGCATGCCTCCCGACGGCAGTTCACACTGCCCTATGCGAACTGCTGGGAGTGTCAGTGAAATGTTAATGACACCCCCAGATCAGTTCGCATATCGCAGTGCGATCTGCAAACTTGGATCGCATGGTGTGAACACCCATGCGATCCGATTCTGCTGCGGACCAAAAAAAGGGTCCCGTGCGAGTTTGCGGCGGGTGCGGCGGGTGCGACACGAATTCAGCCATACTATCTGTATAGCTGAACTCGAATCGCACAGAGATCGGATGTGATTTGCACTGCAGTGCGGTGCGAATCACATCCGTTCTCATAAACCGCTGCAATGTGAACCCAGCCTTAGTGACACTGGCGACGGGGGGTGATCACGGGGTTAAACCTTTATTGGGGGGGTTAGGGGGGTACCTTAGAACTAAAGGGGGCTAACCCTAACTGCCCTAACAGTTATTAGTCACAAATGACACCCGCCGGGTGATCAGGGGGTTAAACCTTTATTAGGTAATAAATGGCGGGTGCCCTGAAACTATAAAAAAAGAACTAACCAACCAGCGTCACCTGTAACAGTTATATGGTGATCACTGGTGAAAGGGTTAACTAGGGGGCAATCAGGGGGCTTTATGCGGTAGTATATGGGGGTCCCTAGCGCTATAAAAAGCTGCGGCGAACCTAAATACCTACCTGCCTAACTAGCGTCACCTGTGACACTAATACGGTGATCAGAAAAATGATCGCTTATTAGGCTGGGTTCACACTGGAGCGATGCGGAAACGCCGCGAATCCGCGGCGGGTTCCCGCATCGCATGCCTCCCGGCGGCAGTTCACACTGCCCTATGCGAACTGCTGGGAGTGTCAGTGAAATGTTACTGACACCCCCAGATCAGTTCGCATATCGCAGTGCGATCTGCAAACTCGGATCGCATGGTGTGAACACCCATGCGATCCGATTCTGCTGCGGGCCAAAAAAAGGGTCCCGTGCGAATTTACCGACACGGAGGAGAGAATACATCACTTCCTCTCCTGTGTTTACATTACAGGAGAGGAAGTGATGTCACGGGGGATTTCCATTCGTCGAGAGCGATCGCGAGGGGGTGGCCATGAATGAATGGCCGCCCCCTCATCCCGGATCGCTCTCGAAGGAATGCCGACCGCCGCAGGCACCGGGGGGGGGCCCGATCGGGCCCCCCACCCGCGGGCAGGCAGGGACTTATATATACGCCCATATGCCTGCCCGTGCCATTCTGCCGACGTATATCGTCGTGCGGCGGTCGGCAAGTGGTTAAAGTGTCAAACTAAAAAATAAAAATTAAAACGAACAATAAAAAAAAAAAAAATGTAAAGTGAGCTCGTATGCAGAAGCGAATGCATACGTAAGTCCCGCCCACATATGAAAACGGTGTTCAAACCACACATTATTTAATATGTTCTTAAAGCGGGAGTCCGCCGGGACTCCGCGTTTTTTTTTTTTTTTTAAAAGCCAGCAGCTACAAATACTGCAGCTGCTGACTTTTAAAATAGTGACACTTACCCGCCCAGCACGCCCGCGATGTCGGCACCCGAAGCTGATCTCTCCATCGTCTCTCGGGTGCTGCCGCCGCCATCTTGGGTATGGGAATCAGGAAGTGGAGCCTTTCGGCTTCATTTCCCGGTTCCCTACTGCGCATGCGCGAGTCGCGCTGCGCAATGAGGATGGACCCGCTGCCTCTGGGATCTGTGTGTTTCCCAGCAGGCAGCGGGGGGACTTTCGGAAAGGGGCGTAATCTACGCCCCTTTCCGCAGAGAGCTATCCAGGAAGTGGGTGCAGATACCTGTACTGTATCTGCACCCCCCTCCCCCCTGAAAGGTGCCGATTGTGGCGCCGGAGGGGGGGGAGGGTTCCAATGAACGGAAGGTCCACTTTAGGGTGGGCCTCTGCTTTAAAGCAAACCCATCTCTC
The DNA here is from genome assembly GCF_037356315.1 of Lithobates pipiens. NCBI lineage: Eukaryota > Metazoa > Chordata > Amphibia > Anura > Ranidae > Lithobates > Lithobates pipiens. Next base: position 28,034,207 of record NW_027507784.1, on the reverse strand, counting down.
CTCTGCGTTCTAGATACCTCACACTCCCAAAATACTTGTATGTTCAAAGAAAGTTACCTCTGGGGGACTTTTTAGGGAAAGGACAAATACTTAGTAGTATGGTATATTGTTGAAATTTGTATTTACAAAAAAGTTATTAAACTTATATGGGCAAAAACAGCCCATGTGGATGGGAGACAAATTAACAAGTGTATGGATAAAGAAAGAAAGACAAGGATGCAATAAGCAGAGAGCATAGAGAGCAAATACAGGTAATATATTTTCCGACGCGTTTCGAGTATTTCAACTCTTCTTCAGGGGGGGGCGTCTCGGGGGGCGTCGTCACCCCTCCCCTTGTTACCTGGTCACTCCCACCTCTACCTCCTTAAATTCTTTCGTGCCGCCACACGCCAGTCCCGCTGCTGATATACTCTGCTTGGCGATCGCTCCACACTTTGGACACTGGTAATCTCCACTTGCTCTTATGTATACCTCATACACCCCACCTAATCTAACCTGCTGCACGGGCCGTCCCACATACATGGAGACCACCATCAGCAGCCCCTTTTCTAGGTTATGTTATTCACTCTCTCCCCTCCCTAGGTGCATGCACATCCTGCACACTATCAGCAGGTCTCCAGCACCAGACGATACCACCCTCTCAGAGACATACACGTCCAGCTTACCTGCCGCTTACCAAGCTCTCCTCATGGGACTTCAGCCGTTTTTCATCCTACCATCTCCAGCTGGTCTACACTTGTCATCTGTGACCACTAAGGTAATTACCCCAGTACTTCTAGCATATCTGCACTCAATGTAATCACTGCACATTATTGACGAGCGACATTATACTTCTGCTCATTTTCCTACAAATTTCTTTAGATTACCTTCTCTGGGCTCATGTGACGTACTTCATAGACTCCCTTTGTTGGGATAAACCCTGTTGCAGTTGGTCTTTTGGGGGGGGGGGGGAACTCCAACGGCCGGGCCTCACCTCCTGGGTTTGGACCAGTGTGAGGGGGCACAAGGCGGCGCAATTTCCGCCTTCTATGGCTTCATGTTTTTCACGTGTCACCCATATAACAAACTCTCTCTGGATGCATTCATGATGATTTGAGCTGTCAATACAGGGTCAGTATAACATACATCTGTCTTAGGACTTGATGTTACCATGATTATGTTTTTGTACTTTCAACATTAGCCATACGTATCTCTCATGTTGTTTTTTCTTTATAGAGATATATATATATATATATATATAGAGATATATATAGAGATATATATATATATATATATATATAGAGATATATATATATATATATATATATATATATATATAGAGATAGATATATATATATAGAGAGAGATTATATATATATATATATAGAGATTATATATATATATATATATATATATATATATATATATATATATATATATATATATATATGGTACTTATGCTGATCCACTTCCCTGAAGAAGAGTTTAAATACTCGAAACGCGTCGGAATATATTACCTGTATTTGCTCTCTATGCTCTCTGCTTATTGCATCCTTGTCTTTCTTTATTTATCCATACACTTGTTAATTTGTCTCACATCCACATGGGCTGTTTTTGCCCATATAAGTTTAATAACTTTTTTGTAAATAAAAATTTCAACAATATACCATACTACTAAGTATTTGTCCTTTCCCTAAAAAGTTCCCCTAGAGGTAACTTTCTTTGAACTTTTGAAATTCAGTGTCTTTGTATTCCCCTTATGTTTCCTTTTTGTGTGATTTTTACGGAAGCCAATTGACCTGTGGTCGCTGCTCCCTAAATTGCCCCGTATTTCCATATGCTTTGCTTGTTATGAATACTCTAGGTATCAAAGACCATTTAACCCTCGCAGTGGTATTTTTTCCCTCAGAGTACAGCTTTAATAAATCAGGTTCCTGTCTCACCTCTTGTCGGGGAAAACCATAATCATTGGGGAAAAAAAAGTTATGACAACCTGACGAGAGTTCTAATCCTCCCCCACTCCATCCGAAACTAGAAAAAAAAGGGTCTGGCTATGCATACACCCATATTAAAGTGGGGTTCCACTGCCTAAATCTTTATTTTTTTCAATGAAGTGGATTAAGATCTTTAAAATTATTACTCACTTATTCCCGTTTTTATGTCATGATGTAATTTTTCTCTTTAACCACTTAGAGACCGGACCATTTTGCTGGTCAAAGACCAGACCACTTTTTGCGATTCGGCACTGCGTCGCTTTAACTGACAATTGCGCGGTCGTGCGACGTGGCTCCCAAACAAAATTGACGTCCTTTTTTTCCCCACAAATAGAGGTTTCTTTTGGTGGTATTTGATCACCTCTGCGGTTTTTATTTTTTGCGCTATAAACAAAAATAGAGTGACAATTTTGAAAAAAACACATTATTTTTTACTTTTTGTTATAATAAATATCCCCCAAAAATATATAAAAAACATTTTTTTCCCTCAGTTTAGGCCGATACGTATTCTTCTACATATTTTTGGTAAAAAAAAAATCGCAATAAGCGATTATTGATTGGTTTGCGCAAAAGTTATAGCGTTTACAAAATAGGGGATAGTTTTATAGCATTTTTATTAAAAAAAATTTATTATTATTTTTTTTTACTAGTAATGGCGGCGATCAGCGATTTTTATTGTGACTGCGACATTGTGGGGGACCCATCGGACATTTTTGACACATTTTTGGGACCATTGTCATTTATACATTAATCACTGCTATATAAATGCAGTGATTCCTGTGTAAATGACACTGGCAGTGAAGGGGTTAACCAGTGGGTGGCAGTGTAGGGGTTAAGTGTTCCTAGGGGTGTGTTACTAACTGTGGGGGGGTTGGGCTTTCATTTAGTGAACACTGATCTCTGCTCCAATCACATGGAGCAGAGATCAGTGTCACTAGTTGCTAGGCAGAATGGAGAAATGCTGTTTACACGGCATTTCCTCCATTCAGCCGTCCCGTTAGAGGATCACGGGGATGCCCGCGGCGATCGAGTCCCCGGGTCCCACGACCGGACTCACGGGGGTCCCGACCAGTGCGGGAGCGCGACGCCGCCGGCACTTCCGATGCCAGGGCTCCCGATGGCAGGGCGGCATTGAAGATTGGACGTACCTGTACGCCAATATGCCTGCCCGTGCCATTCTGTCGGCGTACATCGTCGCGCGCTGGTCGGGAACCGGTTAAAAACGAACATATATAACGTCTTCTTGCCGGTTGTCATCTTGCCTGTGGGCATGTGAAAGTGTAGCGCTTCTCACAGCTTCAAATATCCTTAATCTTACTTATAAGTGTAAAGTTACAGTGAAAAAAACCCACTATAAAGTAGTGCTCATAACACATAGATTCTTACATAAATTGCATATATCAGTGACTCAAAAAAAGAAAGTTTTACCAAAAATGTCCAAGAAACAAAATAAAGGAAGAAAAAAGGAGAAAAAACAAAGTCCCAAAAATACAGAGTCCTTTGTGTACGGTGTCTTTGTATAATCCGCAAGTGTGTAGGAAATATATTACACCTCCTTTCAAAAAGATTCATGCATTAGTCTCGTGAAGTTCCCGTCACCAGGCGAATTGAAGGCTTACCGGAGTTATTGGATCCTCACAAATTTACATTTGGGGGATCATACAAGCTTTTGCAACTATGTGCAGATTCTCACAGCAGCCAGTTATCCAGGGGGACCTCAAATGTAGGCAATCACTTCATATGTTGAGAGGTATTTTAACTCCAGCCAGATATACCCATAGGCATGTTAAGGACATATGAAGAAAGAAACAGGGACCAAAAATAGCGTAATTCCGTTTTTATAGAAACATATAGAAGATAAAAGTACAAAACTCACATGTGTACAGTAGTTTGCGCGCTTAACAGGATAAAACACAGTTGCAGCAGAGTCCCGGCGCGTTTCGTCGTAGAAGACGTCATCTGGGGTACTACTCATCTGCAGCTTGCTCACTTAAATACCAAGACCCCCAATTAGGCACAGATTCATTCCGCCCGTGTCACCGGAGTTCATTTCCGGTATAAAATGGCCGCCAGCATGCGTTCCACACCTCATTATAAAACCATTCAGATAAACCAAGGTTAACCTATATTAAATTGAATTATATATAAGTCCAAAATTTATGGCCATAGTGGACCTCTTATAAAAGGTAAACTTCATATTAAAAAAGCAGCTAACACAGCTGCAAGGACTATAAGTCCGATCGTATCTTTCCCAGGAAGGCGGGTTTTAGTTCCCTTTGTGAACAAAAAGATGTCGTTATACGGCCAGCTGATAAAGGCGGAGGGATCGTCATTTTAGACAAAGAACAGTATAAGGCTGAAATGCAAAAGATATTAGAGGAACCAGGCACTTATAAACCACTTTCTAATAACCCTACCAACATATATAAGAGACAACTTAGTGACCTTGTTAAAAAGGGGCACGATTTGAAGATCTTGAATAACAAGGAAAAATCATTTTTGGTTCCCGTAGCCCCTAGGATCCCTATAATGTACTATCTCCCAAAAATTCACAAGGATGCTGTTAATCCTCCAGGTAGACCAATAATTAGCGGCATAGACTCTATCACTTCACGTATAGGCCGCTACATAGATTTTTATCTACAGCCCCTGGTGAAAAAAACTCCCTCATATCTCAAAGATACCGGCGCTACTATTAGAAGACTTGAAAATATAACACTCCATGAGCAATATATTATTGCCACAGCAGATGTGGCTTCCCTTTACACCTGTATACCACATGGGAGAGGCATAGAGGCCGTTCGACACTTTTTAAATCTAGAAGACTCTTTGGCACCCTTCCAACGTGACTATTTAATTGAACTTCTTGAATTTGCTACAGAGCATAATTTTTTTTGGTTTGATGGTAATTATTATTTACAACAAAGAGGCGTGGCAATGGGGGCTAAATTTGCCCCATAGCCTCGCGAATTTATTTATGGCTAAATGGGAGGAGGATGTCGTCTATGCCTTGCAGAACCCCGCTTTGGTTATGTGGGCAAGGTACATAGACGACATCCTCCTCCTGTGGAGTGGTACACCAGACTCTTTGGAGGAATTTTTTGAAACCCTGAACGATAACGACAGAGGTATCTCATTGTCATTTGAGATGAGCACATCTAGGGTTACTTTCCTAGATTTGGAAATAGAGATAAAAAACAATCAGTTTATGTTTAAAACATTTTTTAAAGCAACGGATCGTAATAGCTTTATCCCTTTGGATAGTTGTCACCACAGTTCCTGGCTGAATTCAGTTCCACGCAGTCAATTTCTACGTTTACGGAGGAATTGTACTGATTTAAATACATTTAAAATACAAGCAGGAATTTTGAAACAAAAATTTCTGGACAAAGGATATGATGCTAAACTATTGGATGGTGAGCTTCAGAAAGCGATCGATACCAATAGGGATAATCTAGTTGCAGAAAGACCACAACGTGAACAGGATGACACCTATAAGTGGTCCATGTTGACATCTTTCTCATTACAACATAAGCAGATTAAAACCATTATAAATAAACATTGGGGAATATTGAAAAATGATCCAGTCCTATCATCTAAATTACCTGAACAAGCTAAGGTGCTCTTCAGAGGAGTTCCATCCCTACAGAGATATATTGCCCCTAATGTCTTGGATCCACCCAGCCGCCCGTCATTTTTTCATAACATGACGGGATTCTTTCCATGTAAGAAATGCGTCGTATGTAGACATAATATATCTGGGAAATTTAAGACAACTGAATTTACATCAACGGTTACTAATAGGACACATGCCATCAAACCATTCTGTACTTGTAATACTAGGTATGTAGTGTACTTAATCACGTGCCCATGTGGCAAACAGTATATAGGAAGAACAACTAGAACTTTTGCAATTAGAGTAGGGGGAACATATAGCCCTTATAAAAAGTAGAGATTCAAAGCATACGGTTCCGAGGCACTTTAAGGAGCACCATAACAGTAATCCCACTGGAACACAATTTCTGGTCATTGATAAATATACACCACCATGGAGGGGAGGAGCTATGACCAGGGGTGTGTCCAGATTGGAGACCTACTGGATATACACTATTAAATCCTACTCCCCCTTTGGATTAAATGTGGAGTGGGATATTAATGCGTTCATCAATGAGGGTTGAGACAGCGACATTTATATCCGGTCAAATACTTTATTTTGATACCAATCTACATATCAGAACTTAAGTGTTAAAACAAATATTTGGATTTATATGTCTTTTTTTGTGATTGGACATATAGGGATTACATCATCTACAGTTGTGTAGGGTTGATCTAATCCATTCTTTGTTTTAATTTTTTAGATGCCGCTGTATGAGAGATGGACATATGGCGTCGTCATTAGGGTGTTGTTATGTACGTCTTGAAATTAGGGAAAATATATCTAAGATAGTCTAGCTCTATATAAATGGCTACTTCTCAGATTAAATAGCTTTAGACACTCAAAGTTTTAAAAATAAAAATAATATCTATTGTTTGGTATCTTTGATACCAGATGAATGCCTGCTTACATAGATGAGTTGTTTGGTGTTTGTATTTATAGAATGCCAATTCGGGAATGTGACATTTTTTGCCATATATGCGATTTATTCTATTGTCAGAATGTAATAATGCAATAAAGTTATTTTAACCCTGTTAGGCACTACGTTCCGCCCGATTTTTATTTACGCTCCACACACTTCGGAAGTGATGCGATTACGTTTGCCTCAATTCCTCTGTGTGAGAGACGGCCATGATATGCGGCGCGTTCCACCCTATGTTTATTTGCATGCCACGCAGTCCGGATGTGGGGCGTTCGTATCTACCTTACGTCCGGCAACGAAAGTTAGCTCTTTTACGGCCAGCTACTGATTGACTGATTTGCTGACTGACGACCGCAACAAACGCATTCACGTTCGCACCAATTGCTGTTTCTTTTGTGATTGGCTATAATACATACTAACCCGGAAGCATCTGTCCGCCTTCCTGGGAAAGATACGATCGGACTTATAGTCCTTGCAGCTGTGTTAGCTGCTTTTTTAATATGAAGTTTACCTTTTATAAGAGGTCCACTATGGCCATAAATTTTGGACTTATATATAATTCAATTTAATATAGGTTAACCTTGGTTTATCTGAATGGTTTTATAATGAGGTGTGGAACGCATGCTGGCGGCCATTTTATACCGGAAATGAACTCCGGTGACACGGGCGGAATGAATCTGTGCCTAATTGGGGGTCTTGGTATTTAAGTGAGCAAGCTGCAGCTGAGTAGTACCCCAGATGACGTCTTCTATGACGAAACGCGTCGGGACTCTGCTGCAACTGTGTTTTATCCTGTTAAGCGCGCAAACTACTGTACACATGTGAGTTTTGTACTTTTATCTTCTATATGTTTCTATAAAAACTGAATTACGCTATTTTTGGTCCCTGTTTCTTTCTTCATATGTCCTTAACATGCCTATGGGTATATCTGGCTGGAGTTAAAATACCTCTCAACATATGAAGTGATTGTCTACATTTGAGGTCCCCCTGGATAACTGGCTGCTGTGAGAATCTGCACATAGTTGCAAAAGCTTGTATGATCCCCCAAATGTAAATTTGTGAGGATCCAATAACTCCGGTAAGCCTCCAATTCGCCTGGTGACGGGAACTTCACGAGACTAATGCATGAATCTTTTTGAAAGGAGGTGTAATATATTTCCTACACACTTGCGGATTATACAAAGACACCGTACACAAAGGACTCTGTATTTTTGGGACTTTGTTTTTTCTCCTTTTTTCTTCCTTTATTTTGTTTCTTGGACATTTTTGGTAAAACTTTCTTTTTTTGAGTCACTGATATATGCAATTTATGTAAGAATCTTTGTGTTATGAGCACTACTTTATAGTGGGTTTTTTTCACTGTAACTTTACACTTATAAGTAAGATTAAGGATATTTGATATTTGAAGCTGTGAGAAGCGCTACACTTTCTTATAACATTGTTTACTTTACACTTGATACCCCGGTGATGTGTTAGCAGCTCTCTTGTGTGGTTTATATTTACTTTTTGGTAAGAATAGCGCAGTGTTTCATTACAAAAATGTATGTGGGCGTGTGAAGCCCACAGGCATCCTCTTCCTGGATAAAGTGACGCTGATGTACCAGAATGCACTGCGCATTGTATCCCGATCTCGCGCATGCGCAGTGACCTGAATTCGGAGCGCCGTCAACCCACCGTCAAGATCACGCGATAACTCGCGCCAGGCTGCCTGGGAACAATCATGAAAGCTCCCAGGAGACAGTGAGAGGAAGATAGAGGAAATGATGAAATAGCCACACTATCCCCGCCCATATCTGCAATCCCCACATCCAGGAACTAGACAGAATAAGAAAAAAACAAAAAAGGTACAGTATCAAAAAATAAAAATAAAAAAAAAGTTCAGCTTTTAAATTAGATAATCAATTTAATCAGCATGAGCTATTGTCTTAAAATCGGGTGGAGCTCCGCTTTAAGAAAAGGTATCCATGTAAAAATAAGCTAAATAAGCGAATGGAGTAGACTTTGTTTCTATCTGGAGGGATGCCATCAGAGCAGCAAACAATAAATCCACAGCCAAATACTGGAGATGTTAGTTTCGTTTCTTAGGAATCGCTCTGCATTTCCCTTCCACCCCCTCCCTATATATATATGAGAACGGAGCTGAGTGACACCATATATCCAGATCTCCTCTCTCCAGAACAGGACGGTGGATGGAAGGTCAGTAGAAAACAATTACAGACAATTCTTCTTTCTTATCCTCTAGGTCAGGGTTTCTCAACCAGGGTTCCATGGATCCCTAAGGTTCCTCCAGAAGTTGCTAGGGGCTCCGTCAGCAATGAGTGATTTCTGCATCTCAGAGAAGTTCCCACTGACACCATTGATCTTTATAGCTATCTGTATAGGGGTAATCCTTCCCAATGGCCCTAAGCATATGGACCACTCTTCCCACTGACCATCTCACTAACATACCATGAGTTGTAGTTAAAGCGGAGCTCCACCCGAATTTTAACCACTATGCCCCTAAAGGCCCGTACACACGGTCGGACTTTTTGACAACAAACATGCAAATTAGCTGTTTTGGAGCAACATCCGACCGTGTGTACGCTCCATCGGACAAACTTTTTCTGTTTTCATCTGACTTTTGTTGGCTGTGCGAACGGACAAACTTTTTGACAACATAAGTCCAATAGAGCAAAGTCCGATCGTGTGTACGCAAAAGCATCGGCAAGGTACAAACAGGCATGCTCAGAACCAATGCAAAAGATCAGACTACAATACAGAAGTTGACCAAAGGTGGCGCTGGAGTCATTGAACGTCCTCTTTTGAAGTGTCGTCAGTACGTTGTGACGTCACTACGTTCGTGTTTGTTGTCAAAAAGTCTGATCGTGTGTATGCAATACAAACTTGTGGACCACGCCCTTTGTACAAAAGTCCACGGGAAAGTTTGTACAAAGCCCGATCGTGTGTATGAGGCTTAAGATTGTAATAGGGTGTAATTTAATTATATCCCCATTACCTTGCTGCTACCATCTTCTTTATTTGTTTTTTTCAATTTCCTGGTCTCCTGTAGTCTCCGGATATGGGCGGTGCAGCTGCGGATATGGTCGGGATCTGCACTTCCTTTTGGCCGCACTGTCTCCTGGGATCCTTTTTTTAACCACTTTCAGCCCGGCCCATTTTGCTGGTCAATGACCAGAGGTCTTTTTACAATTTGGCACTGCGCTGCTTTAACTGGTAATTGCGCGGTCATGCAATGTTGTACCCAAACAAAATTTGCGTCCTTTTCTTCCCACAAATAGAGCTTTCTTTTGATGGTATTTGATTGCCTCTGCGATTTTTATTTTTTGCGATATAAACATAAAAAGACCGCAAATTTTGAAAAAAAATGATATTTTCTACTTTTTGTTATTAGAAAAATCCAATAAACTCAATTTTAGTCATACATTTAGGCCAAAATGTATTCAGCCACATGTCTTTGGTAAAAAAAAAAGTCAATAACTGTATATTTATTGGTTTGCGCAAAAGTTGTCACATCTACAAACTAAGGTACGTTTTCTGGAATTTACGCAGCTTTTAGTTTACGACTGCCTATCTAATTTCTTGAGGTGCTAAAATGGCAGGGCAGTACAACCCCCCCCCCCCCCAAATGACCCCATTTTGGAAAGTAGACCCCCTAAGGAAATTGATAAGAGGCATGTTGAGCCCATTGAATATTTTATTTTTTTGCCTCAAGCGATTGAATAATGACAAAAAAAATTTTTTTTTTACACAAAGTTGTCACTAAATGATATATTGCTCACACATGCTATGGGCATATGTGAAATGACACCCCAAAATAAATTCTGCTGCTTCTCCTGAGTACGGGGATACCACATATGTGGGACTTTTTGGGAGCCTAGCCGCGTACGGGGCCCCGAAATCCAAGCACCGCCTTCAGGCTTTCTAAGGGCGTAAATTTTTGATTTCACTTCTCACTACCTATTACAGTTTTGAAGGCCATAAAATGCCAAAATGGCACGAAACCCCCACAAATGACCCCATTTTAGAAAGAAGACACCCCAAGCTATTTGCTGAGAGGCATGTTGAGTCCATGGAATATTTTATATTTTGCCACAAGTTGCGGGAAAATTACAAACTTTAATTTTTTTTTATTTTTTTTTCACAAAGTTGTCACTAAATGATATATTGCTCACACATGCCATGGGCATATGTGAAATGACACCCCAAAATAAATTCTGCTGCTTCTCCTGAGTACGGGAATACCACATGTGTGGGATTTTTTGGGAGCCTAGCCACGTACGGGGCCCCGAAAGCCAAGAACCGCCTTCAGGTTTTCTAAGGGCGTAAATATTTGACTTCACTCCTCACTACCTATTACAGTTTTGAAGGCCATAAAATGCCAATATGGCACAAAACCCCCACAAATGACCCCATTTTAGAAAGTAGACACCCCAAGCTATTTGCTGAGAGGCATGTTGAGTCCATGGAATATTTTATATTTGGCACAAGTTGCGGGAAAATTACAAACTTTTATTTATTTTTATTTTTTTTTCACAAAGTTGTCACTAAATGATATATTGCTCACACATGCTATGGGCATATGTGAAATGACACCCCAAAATAAGTTCTGCTGCTTCTCCTGAGTACGGGGATACTACATATGTGGGACTTTTTGGGAGCCTAGCCGCGTACGGGGCCCCGAAAACCAAGCACCGCCTTCAGGCTTTCTAAGGGCGTAAATTTTTGACTTCACTCCTCACTACCTATTACAGTTTTGAAGGCCATAAAATGCCAAGATGGCACAAACCCCCCCCAAATGACCCCATTTTGGAAAGTAGACAACCCTAAATTTAGGGGTACACTAGTGAGACTCACAGGTAAAAAAGCACCTAGGCTGTCAGCGACTGTATCAAAACGCTACAAGAAAAACTGTTAGCGATCGCAGGGATCAGGCCTGACTCTGCGAACGCTGCAGTTATGCGTGTTGTGTTTTGTAAGTGACAGTGATCGATCGATACTGCACTTGGGTGGGCTGATCTGGGCTTGGCGGAGGGGCTAAACGCAGGTGCTAGCAGGTATCTGGGCTGATCCCGCTAACAATGCGTTTTGGGAAACCTAAACTGCTGGTGACGCTAATATAGATCTGATCAGATACTATATTACTAAGGGAGGTGTATGCTTTGCGTGTGGGTGTTAGCGGTACTGGCACTAACCTGACGCTGCCTGGGGCGACGCAGACCTTATCTGACCCTCAAACTTATATCACCCGCCGGGTGATCAGGGGGTTAAACCTTTATTAGGTAATAAATGGCGGGTGCCCTGAAACTATAAAAAAATAACTAACCAACCAGCGTCACCTGTAACAGTTATATGGTGATCACTGGTGAAAGGGTTAACTAGGGGGCAATCAGGGGGCTTTATGCGGTAGTATATGGGGGTCCCTGGCGCTATAAAAAGCTGCGGCGAACCTAAATACCTACCTGCCTAACTAGCGTCACCTGTGACACTAATACAGCGATCAGAAAAACGATCGCTTATTAGGCTGGGTTCACACTGGAGCGATGCGGGAACGCCACAAATCCGCGGCGGGTTCCCGCATCGCATGCCTCCCGGCGGCAGTTCACACTGCCCTATGCGAACTGCTGGGAGTGTCAGTGAAATGTTAATGACACCCCCAGATCAGTTCGCATATCGCAGTGTGATCTGCAAACTCGGATTGCATGGTGTGAACACCCATGCGATCCGATTCTGCTGCGGACCAAAAAAAGGGTCCCGTGAGAGTTTGCGGCGGGTGCGACGCGAATTCAGCCATACTAACTGTATGGCTGAACTCGAATCGCACAGAGATCGGATGTGATTTGCACTGCAGTGCGGTGCGAATCACATCCATTCTCATAAACCGCTGCAATGTGAACCCAGCCTTAGTGACACTGGCGATGGGGGGTGATCACGGGGTTAAACCTTTATTGGGTGGGTTAGGGGGGTACCTTAGAACTAAAGGGGGCTAACCCTAACAGTTATTACAGTCACAAATGACACCAACGCAAAAAAAAAAAAAAAATGCAATTGGTGTCACTGTGACTGGGGGGGCAGGGGTAATTGGGGGGGTGATCGGGGAGTGAAGGGGGGATGTGAGTGTGCCTGGCATGTTCTACTGTGTAGTGTCGTGTTGGTGCAACTCACCGATCCTCTCTCCTCGGTGCTGGAACAAAAAATACCGACACGGAGGAGAGATTACATCACTTCTTCTGCCTGTGTTTACATTACAGGAGAGGAAGTGATGTCACGCCTCGCTTCCATTCGTCAGGAGCGATCGCGAGGGGGTGGCCATGAACGAATGGCCGCCCCCTCATCCCGGATCGCTCCTGTACGGATACCGACCGCCGCTGGCACCGGGGGGGGGGCCCGATCTGGCCCCCCACCCACGGGAAGGCAGGGACGTATATATATGCCCATATGCCTGCCCGTGCCATTCTGTCGACGTATATCGTCGTGCGGCGGTCGGCAAGTGGTTAAAGTTCCCAGGAGTCTGTGTGGCGCCCAGTTATTGTCAGCGCTCAGATTTGTTTGATCTGCGCATGCGCGAGATCGGCGCTTGAACGGGCGGTGCATGCTGGGATATCAGCAGCGCGGTGTCCCCGGAAGAGAATGCCTGTGGGCTTCACATGCCCACCGGCAAGATGGAAACCGTCAGGAGACGATTTTATAAACTTGGAAAAAGTCGGAAAAAAGGCAGCATGAGAGTTTTAGCATGGCACAAGTAAGTGGAACTATTCAAAATCGTACTCCTTGTCATTTCCCCCCCAGAAAAAAAAAAACGGTGGTGGAACCCCGCTTTAAAGTAATTTTTAGAAGGGGGGTTCCCTGGGACCGGAAAGTTATTTCAAGGGTCTTGAAAAGGTTGAGAAGGGCTGCACTAGATTTATCTTCTCCATTTGTCCCTACAGCTTACATATTACATGTATCTTTGCAGATTCCTGATATCTAAATGTACTTTTATAATTCCCTGTGTGGGAAAGTGCAGATATAGTAGAGCCGTTGTAGTGTATGGGAATATGAAATGGTATTTGAAGGATGTTCGTTTACAGGATAGCCTCACTTTTAACTAGCTAATATAACATAATGTAATATAATATGATTTTTTTTCTAAAGTAATATAAGATATAATATAATATAATATAGCAACCCTGCAGATCTAATGTACATTATTCAGACTACAGAGAAATATCAGAACTTCTGATCACTTCTACACATTGCACAGCATTGATGATCTTTATGCTGTTCTAAATTACACATACACTATATTGTCAAAAGTATTGTGACACCTGCCTTTACACACACATAAACTTTAATGGCCTCCCAGTCTTAGTCCGGAGGGTTCGATATTGAGTTGACCCACCCTTTGCAGGTATAACAGCTTCAACAAAAACAGGCACCACTGCCCCTATCTATAACTGGCCATCGCAGTAAGCAGAATTAGGGAGGCGACATAGGGTAAAAACAGGGCCAAGGATAAATCGAAGGGGAAAAAGAACAAGCTTCCTCACCGACCAGCTCGCAGACAACCAAATCAACCTGTCTAAAAGTATGCATCAATGTGGTTGTAAACCCTTACAACCAACTTTGACCTACAGGCAGCCCCTGTACACACGGTCGGAGATTTCCACAACCAAATCCGTCGGATTTTGTCCGTCGGATCTTGTCCGAAACTGTTGTATACACACGGTCGGACAAAGTTGGTGAAAAAATCCGATCTTTCAGAACGTGTTGACGTAATTTCGTTACGATGGGACTACATTCAGGCTAGTAGCCAATAGCTTTGATGTAGGAATTTGATCTGAGCATGCGTGGCACTTGGTCCGATCAAAATTCTCTACACCTGATCGGAGTATGTCCGATCGGCCCAGTTGGTCGGGAAATATTTCCAACATGTTGGAAAATTGGGTCCGACGGATATTCCGACGGAATCAGTCCGATGCATACCACACACAGTCGGATTATCTGACAACACGGTCCGATAGGACACATTCCGCCGGAATCTCCAACCGTGTGTACAAGGGCTTAGAGATATTTGCCAAAAGACAGGCACCGCTGTCTACAGCGGCGCGCAGGCGCACTGAGCGTGCCGCGGTCAACGGCGATATGCCGCGAGTGGCGCATGCACGGGAGTGACGCCATCGCGGCTTCGCCGAATAACAGCACGGGAGCAGCGAGACCCACTGAGAAGATGGATGCGTCAGACTACAGGGGATAGCGGTGACATCGCGATGCATAGTAGTCCATTATGCTTTACCTTTGCAGGGAATGAAAGAGGAAGTAAACCCATCAGGGTTTACTTCCTCTTTAAAAGCAGGGGTTTAGTCTGCACACATTTGCCAATGCATGCGTACGTCTCAGAGCCTCGCCACAGCACCCTGGTATCTGTGGTCCCCAACACTAACTTATAACAGCTTCAACTCTTCTGGGAAGGCCATCCACAAGGTTTAGGAGGGTGTCTATGGGAATGTTTGACCATTCTTCCAGAAGAGCATTTGTGAGGTCAGGCACTGATGTTGGACAGGAAGGCCTGTCTCGCAGTCTCAACTCTAATTCATCCCAAAGGTGTTCTATCAGGTTGAGGTCAGGACTCTTTATGGACCTTGCTTTGTGCACTGGTGCGCAGTCTTGTTGGAACAGGAAGGGGTCATCCCCCAAACTGTTCCCACAAAGTTGGGAGCATGAAATTGTCCAAAATGTCTTGGTATGCTGACTCCTTAAAAGTTCCCTTCACTGGAACTAAGGGGCCAAGGTAAAGCAGCTTTCTCAAATGGCACATTATCAGTGAATTGATGGCTTCCTATCCAGAGGGTGGGGGCAGCGGGGGTTGGAAGATCGCCGTTGTCCTACCCTGGTTCTGTGCACTGTTCTGCCTGCATGTGCAGTTCTTTGAGCATGGGCATTCATTTTGTTTTCCTGATGTTCAGCAAATGGCCAAGAATGGGGTGTTCGGCCGCCCACTGGAGCCTGATGATCAGGTTGGTGGGTTGCTGAACATCTCATTTAGTTTACCCAAATGCTGAACATATACAATTCAGACTAAACATGGGTTCAGTCCAAATTTGAAAGCTCCTTTCGAAATAATATATTTAAGCACTTCACATCCTTCACAGTCACGATAAAAAAAAAATCGTAGATCGCCGCCATTGCTAGTAAAAAAATGATAAAAATGCCATAAAACTATCCCCTATTTTTTAGCGGCTATAACTTTCGCACAAACCAATCAATATAAGCTTATTGCATTTATTTATTTATTTTTTTACCAAAGATATGTAGAAGAATAGATGTCGGCCTAAACTGAGGAAAAAAATCGTTTTTTTTTTTTAAATTAGGATATTTATTATAGCAAAAAGTAAAAAAAACACCAAAAAAATTATATATATATATATATATATATATATATAATTTTTTTTGTTTTTTTTACTTTTTGCTATAATAAATATCCTAATTTAAAAAAAAAAAACGAATTTTTTCCCCAGTTTAGGCTGACATGTATTCTTCTACATATCTTTGGTAAAATAAAAATAAAAAATAAATATATATATATATATATATATATTTATATCTATATATATATATATATATATATATATATATTATAATATGTATGTATTATAATATATACATATATATATATATATATATAATAATATATATATATATATATATATATATATATATATTATAATACATACATATTATAATATATATATATATATATATATATATATATATATATATATATATATATATTTTTTTTTTTTTTAATTGTCGTTCTTTTGTTAGTAGCGCAAAAAATGAAAACCAGAGGCGATCAAATACCACCAAAAACAAAGATCTGTTTGTGGGTAAAAAAAAATAAAAAATAAAAATTTTATTTAGGTACAGTGTTGCATGACCGCGCAATTGTCATTCAAACTCCGACAGCTCTGAAAACTGAAAATTAGCCTGGGTGAAAATGCCCGGTATTGAAGTGGTTAATGGTTTACAAAAAAAAATGTATTAAAGTTTTATTTGTTCTTCTTTACCTGCAGACTTTGAAAACGGCACAACATGTCTTCTACCGAGGAAGCCTCGCAGACTATAAGGAATCTGAAGCATAAATTAATATTTATATTTGAAAAGAATGTATATGGTTTGTACGAGGTGCTCGAGTCACTCGATCTTCTGTCCTTGGACGAAGTCTTGGATCTCTTTAATGAGAATATTCCTTTCAAAAGTGGGAAGATGATCGATATTATACTACAGAAGGGAGAATCGTCTTCAAAAAAATTTCTGGATCATCTGCAGGTTATGATTACCAGGTTCCCTGCATTGTCCAGTTTGCCTCTCTACCATAAAGAGGGTAAGTCATTTGCTAAGGAGCCCCCCCCCCCCCCCCAAAATAACACATTATTATATACGCCATAGATGTAATGGCTGCTCTATTTTTATTTTTTCACCTGGTGATTCTGCAAGTAACATACAACTGCCCTAATGCAATCACTCTCATTCACCATCATGTACCTATGGAGGAGTAGCATTTTCACCCAAAGACTAGATGTGTTTCAGAGCTACAGAGCACCTGCCTCTCTTATCCATAACATGAGAGAGATGTTTTGTAGTACACAAATGTACTGTAGTTAAAGCGGAGTTTCGCTTTAAAAAAAAAAAATATGAAAAGTCAGCAGCTACCAATACTGCAGCTCCTGACTTTTTAATAAATCGGACACTTACCTGTCGCAGGGTCCAGCGATGTGGGGGGGGGGGGGGAATTGAAGCCCCGCTCATCTCCCCCTCCTCTCTGCGGTGCAGACATGATCAAATACCACCAAAAGAAAGCTCTATTTGTGGGAAAAAAAGGACGCCAATTTTGTTTGGGTGCAGCATCGCACGACCGCGCAATTTTCAGTTAAAGCGACGCAGTGCCGAATCGCAAAAAGTGCTCTGCTCAGGCAGTGGGTAAAATCTTCCAGGGCTGAAGTGGTTAACTTATGCAGGCCATACACGGTCGAATTTCGAACAAATTTTCTTTTCAAAATCAGAAAATTCGTTTTTTTTTGTGATCTGATGATGCCACCATTGATTTTCGAAATTCGGCCGACCAAGCCTTCAATTTCACCTCATGTTGCTACAGAAAAGAATTTTCTTAGCTGGGAATCTTCTTTTCTCTCCGTAAATTTTCTTTTATCTCCGTACATTTTCTTTTCTTATTACGTTTCTCGCACGATTCTCCCATCATTGATTAGAAAATCGTTAGTTTTTCTAAAAATTTCCAACATGTCCGATTCCTCAAATTTTATTTCCACACGAAAATCGGCTGTTGCTGCAGCCCACTAATGGTGCGAAATTCATACGAAAATTCTTAGATACGATTTTCGAAAGAAAATTCTTTCGAAATTCGAACCGTGTGTGGCCGGCATTAGGTTTATTTTTGAGATTACAGAATGTCATAATGCTAACTCCTGGGCTGACAGGGGGAGAGAAGACAGGGGGTACAGGAACTTTTTTAACCACTTAAGGACCGGAAGATTTGACCCCTTAATGACTAGGCCATCTTTTGCGATACGGCACTGCGTCACTTTAACTGACAATTGTGCGGTCGTGTGACGTTGTACCCAAACAGAATTGACGTCCTTTTTTCCCACAAATAGAGCTTTCTTTTGGTGGTATTTGATCACCTCTGCGGTTTTTATTTTTTGTGCTATGAACAAAAAAATACTGACAAGTTTGAAAAAAAATACAATATTTTTGAATTTTTGCTGTAATAAATATCCCTTAAAAAAAAATAAAAAATAAAAAATTTCTTCATCAGTTTCAGCCAATATGTATTCTTCTATATATCTTTGGTAAATAACAAAACAAAAAAACAAATAAAAAAAACGCAATAAGCGTATATTGATTGGTTTGCGCAAAAGTTATAGCGTCTACAAAATAGGGAATAGTTTTATGGCATTTTTATTATTATATTATATTATTATATATTATATTATTTTTTTTTTTACTAGTAATGGCAATGATCAGTGATTTTTATCGGGACTGCGAAATTGCAACGGACAGATCGAACACTTTTGACACATTTTTGGGACCAGTGACAATTATACAGCGATCTGAGCTATAAAAACAATGCACTGATTACTGTATAAATGTCACTGGCAGGGAAGGGTTTAACACTAGGGGGTGATAAAGGGGTTAAATGTGTTCCCTGCAAGGTGTTTCTAACTGTGGGGGGGGGGGGGGGGAGGGGACTGACTGGGAATACAGAGAGAGATCCTAGGAACAGACGATCAACTCTTAACGGGGATCTGTCTGTTTACATTGACAGATCCCCATTCTGGCTCTCTGTGGAGTGATCGCGGGTGGCCGGCGGACATCGTGGCTGCTGTCTACGCGCATCGGCTAATCACGGCGGCTGGTCGGCAAGTGATTAAAAATGTTTTATTGTTTTATTCTAGGTTTTTTAGAACATAGAGAGGGGTAAATGACAGGACAAGCTTTGAAGGATTAGGAGATATATATATATATATATATATATATATATATATATATATATTTTGTGGGGAGATTCTTGAAATCGGCGGGTTGCCAGATTTATTTACAGGTAGTTTGCAAAGCGATAGAAAGAAACAAAACAGTAAAACAAATACTCGCCGTCCGGCGCTAAACTTAATAGTACACTGCTCTCTATACGGTGTGGGGCTGGTCCCCCTCACCCACAAAACATGAGGTAAAGCAAACCTTCGTTTTCAATCCAATCAAACAGGGCTCTTCTCTCTCAGATTCCCTTCTGAGTCTCAGGCCAGAGCCCCGCTGTGCTCAAGTGGACCAGAAGACCCGGAACGGAACCAAGCCTGCCACTGAGGCTGGAAAAATCCGGGCCAGTCTCTGACAATAGAACAAATGCGAGGTGAAATATATAGCGATTATCGATGACCTCACCTTGCATACCGTCGCATATCCTCCACCTCTGCTCAAGCCCCTGCGGCTGAGCAATTGTCCCAAACATACAGTGCATCTGCATTGTTTTGGAGCTTGCCCGGCCTATGTTTTACTGTACATTTAAAGGGCTGTAAAGCCAGGAACCACCTTGTTACCAACATTTTTCTCCCTGTTGTCACACATCCACTTTGGGGGAGCATGGTTGGTGACCAGCTTAAATGACCTCACCAACAATTAATACTTCAGGGAGTCTAAGCCCTTGTACACACGGTCGGAGATTCCGTCGGAATGTTTCCTATCGGACCGTTTTGTCGGATATTCTGACTCTGTGTGGTCTGCATCGGACTGTTTCCGTCGGAATATCCGACGGACCAATTTTTCCAACTTGCCGGTAAAATTTTCTGACAAAATGCTCCTATCGGACATACTCCGATCATGTGTAGCCTACTCCAACGGACAAAGTGCCACGCATGCTCAGATCAAATTCCTAGACCAAAGCTATTGGCTACTAGCCTGAACGTAGTCCCGCCGTAACGAAATAATGTCATCACGTTATGTACAATCGGATTTTCCGACAACTTAGTCCAACTGTGTGTATGCAAAATCACTTCCGGACCTCTTCCGGAATTAATCCGTCGGAATTACTCAGACGGATTTGGTTGTCGGAATCTCCGACCGCGTGTACAAGGGCTAAGGCCCATTTAATAGTGAGACACTCCTTTTTGACAATGACATAATTTATTTTCGTGCTTGTTCTGTTTCCGGCTCAGGTATACAACTGGGTGTTCCATCTCTGTTCTGGGATAGTACAGCCCCTAATCCCACCTCAGAGGTGTTTGTCTGTACCACAAACCCCTTTGTGAAGTGCGAGGTCACTAGCACCAGTAGTACACAAAGGGCCTGCTTTAATTTCTGGAACGCCTCCTCGGCTTCAGGATTCCATTGAACCATGACCGACCCTCTACCCTTCGTCAGGTCAGTCAGACGGGCGGCAATGGTGGCAAAGTTGGGTATAAACCATCTGTATTACCCCGTAATGCCCAGAAAGGGCCGAACTTGATTTTTGCTTACCGGTTGGGGCCATTTTTGAATTGCCTTAACTTTATTGGTCGGAGACTTGGCCAGTCCCGGGCCAATAAGGTACGCAAGGTATTTGGCCTCCTCCAGGCCTATGGCACACTTTTTTGGGTTGGTCATGAGACCTGCTTTCCTAAGGGAATCTACCACTGCTTGTACTTAAAGAAGGTGCGGTTCCCAATCTGGGTTGTGGATGACCGCATCGTCCAAATAAGCAGCTGCTTACGTGCGATGTGGTCTCAAAGTTTTGTCCATCATTCGCTGGAATGATGCAGGGGCTCCATGCAGACCAAAAGGCATCCGCTTGTACTAATTCGAGCCCACAGGAGTGGAAAAGGCAGTCTTCTCCTTGGCCGATTCAGTTAGCGGTATTTGCCAACAGCCTTTCGTTGGGTCTAGGGTTGTTATGTATCGAGCCTGTCCCAACCAAGCATTGAACTTAGACACACTGTGTTTCCTAAAGTCATTACAAAACCTGATAGTGCCATCAGGTTTTGGGACCAGCACTATTGGACTCGACCACTCACTATGGGACTCTTCTATCACGTCCAACTCTAACATATTTTTGATTTCCTTTGCGATTGCCTCTCACCTGGCCTCTGGGATTCTATATATGGCTTTACATTTACCAACACTCAGCTCTTGGGGCTGAAAGTACGGACCTTGGCACCCCGATCATAGACCCTCCTCTGAGCCTTCTGGGCTTGCTCCATATGTTCTTGTACCAGGGGCAGGACAGCTGCAATTCGATCTTGCATCAAGGAGACATGCTCTATGATGCTTCTATATGGGGTGGCCTCTCCTTCCCACGTTTCTTTGGCAACATCTACATAGTTACATAGTTAGTAAGGTTGAATAAAGACACCAGCCCATCCAGTTCAACCTAAGTGAGTATCTACAATTGTCCCTATCCCTGTACATTGCACACTCACATCAGTCCCTACCCTCAAGGAGCCCACAATCCAAGGTCCCCATTCATATACTAGGGCCAATTTTTGGACAGAAGCCAATTAACCTACCTGCATGTCTTTGGAGTGTGGGAGGAAACCGGAGTACCCGGAGGAAACCCATGAACATGCAAACTCCAGGCAGGTAGTGTCGTGGTTGGGATTCGAACCAGCAAGTCTTTTTACTGCAAGGCGGATCCCCACTCGACTAAACACCTGGACTAGCTCCTTGGCGATAGCCTTAGCCAAGGTTTTACGCAAGGGAATGGCCTCATGATAGCTCGTCACATAGTCTAGGATTACCAAAATATGCTGGTGACCTTGGGCAGACTTCACTACCGGCCCCACCAGGTCCATGCTAATTCTCTCAAATGGAACTTGATTATTGGTAGAGGAACAAAAGGACTGCGAAGATGTGGTGACGGTGCCGACATTTGGCACTCGGGGCACGATTCACAGTACTCCTTGACATCTGCATACAACCCCGGCTAGAAAAATCTCTGGGCGATTCTCTCCCTGTTTTCTTTTTTGATACCAAGATGTCCCCCCATTACATGACCATGGGCCATGTCTAGCACCACCCTTACGGAAGGGTTTGGGAACCAGTAGATGTTCTACCACGTCCTCTCCCCATTTTATCACCTGATACAGTTAGTGGTTTTAAAGAGCCATGTAGGGGAGAGACATCCCCCCAATTAGGATCCAGCGGTTCCCCATCCACCATCTTAACTTTTTCTCTGGCTCTCATGACTGTGGCCTCTCAGAGTTGCTCGGTACAGAATTCCTCTCTCCTGACCTCTAAGTTGAGTATCACATTCTGGCTACTCTCATTGTCAGGGTCAGAGGGGGTCTCCTGTTCATTTCCCCCGGGCTGGGAGCTAGCTTCCAGGTCCTCTGGCCCCCCAGCCACGACAGGGAAAGGATCTCCAGATTCCTTGATCCCACCAACCGCATCCCCTTCCTTTTGGCAAAAGGGGTCTGGTGAGAGTTTCCATGCTTCCCCATGCTTCCCCTACCTTTGCTCTCCCATGAATTCCAAAAATTGGGAAAATCTCTCCCCACTAAAGCTTCATGAAGCAGCGAAGATATTACCCCCACTGAATGTGTTACACTGCACCAGGGGGTATCAACCTCAACCACCACTGTCTGGTAGTCCCGGGTGTCCCCATGGATGCAAATTACCCCAATAGTACTGGGGTCTAGTTTTGTGGGGTTTATACAATCATCCCTAACTAGGGTCACTACCAGAGTCTAGCAGGGCTGTGAGTGGCTTCCCATCCACTGAAATAACACACATTTGTTTTTTCAATGTGAGTCTGACATGATGCAGTACATGCGACCTGTGCAAACAGAGACATGCGTCTTTAAATATAAGCATAATCATATTGGATAAGTCCATCATTTATAGGACAGTTTGCAGCAATATGCCCTTATGCATGGCAACTAAAACACCGTATATGCTCTACCCCCAGTCCTCTTAACAGTACCAAAGACCTTCCTGGCTTCTTTGGCCAGTCTCCAGGTCTAGGACGTACAGTCTCGTAACAACAGTCTTATCTAACTTCCCCATGCTCTTGAACTCCAGAACAGTCTTACCAGAACAGTTGGGAGATCTTGTTCCCCTAAACACACCAAAGTGGGGTATAGATGGGTTCACCAAGTCCTCAGTAGTAACTGGTTTGGAGTTTTGGGGTCCCCCTGTCTGACCCACTTCCTCAGAGCAGAAGGGAGCGCATGCAGGTACCGGTCTATTACTACACGCACCAAAATCTGTCAAGGCCACCGGCTGCAACCACTTCCTGGTGAGGTGGACCAGGTCGTACATTTGAGAACGGGGTGGATGGTTGCTGGAGTAGGTCCACTGATGCACGCGCTGGGCCCAGACTGCCATAGTGACACCCAAGCGTGCGAGTATCTCTGTCTTCAGAGTCTCAAAGTCCTTGGCCTTAACTGGTTCCAGATCAAAATAAGCCTTTTGAGGTTCTCCTGTCAGAAATGGGGCCAACAGACCCACCCACTGTTCTTTTGGCCATCTTTCGCGGACAGCAACTCTCTCAAAAGTCACAAGGTATGCCTCAACATCATCGACAGGTGTCATTTTCTGTGGGTGGTAGGAGGCACGTACCATCTTTGGTTCCACTGGCACAGGAGGTGCGGAACACTTTTTCAGTTCCACTAGAGCCTCTGTGAACTGCTGGTTCAACTCCTACTGGGTGGCCTGTTGTGCTGCAGTGGCCTCTGCGACTTGCCGGTTGGTTTCCCGCTGATCTGCATTGGCCTGTAGCAGTTCACCACGTGTGGGGAGATTAGCTCGTGAGGATCACCTATTCTTAAAATGAAGGTCAGGGTACAGGCAGTTTCTTTAAAATCTGGCAGGTTGGCAGCTTTATTTAAAGGTGGTTTGCAAAGTCATAAAAATAAACATAACAGTAAAACAAATCCTTGCCATCCGGCGCTAAACTAAGCAGTACACTGCTCTCTATACGGTGTGGGGCTGGTCCCCGTCACCCACAAAACATGAGGTAAAGCAAACCTTTGTTTGCAATCCAATCAACCAGGGCTCCTCTCTCTCAGATTCCCTTCTGAGTCTCAGGCCAGAGCACTTCTGTGCTCTTCCTGGTCATTTAAAGCCCACCTGAGCATGGACTCAAGTGGACCAGAAGACCCAAACCGGAACCAAGCCTGCCAAAGAGGCTGGAAAAATCCAGTCTCTGACAATAGAACAAATGCGAGGTAAAATATGACCTCAGCTCGCATACCGTTATATATATATATATATATATATATATATATATATATATATATATATATATATATATATATATATATATACAGTCCCTGACAAAAGTCTTGTCGCTTCTCTATTTTGTAGAAACTCCTGCTATTAACCTGACTTTTAATTAATCAATTGGTGTTAGAAATAGCTCATATGAAAAGCTAAAGCCCTCCCAAATGATGTTTAATGCACTGAAATAAATTAGTTTCACTGAAAGAAGATTTATAATTTAATCAAGACAGACAGGTCAAATTTTGGCCAGACAAAAGTTTTGTCGCCTATACAGAAATTGAACAACTTTACTGAAAATCCAAAAATATGTCAGCAAATTAAGTAGTGGTGCTGTGAGATCCAAATTTAATATCTTGTGTGACTTCCATGAGTTTGAAGGACAGCATCCATGCGGTTTGGCAAGGATTCATACAATTTATTGATGAAGTCATCAGGAATAGCAAAGAAAACAGTCTTGCATGCCTCCCAGAGTTCATCAATATTCTTTGGTTTCGTCTTCCATGCTTCATCTTTCATCCTACACCACATATGCTCAATGATGTTCATGTCTGGTGACTGGGCTGGCCAATCCTGGAGCATCTTGATCTTCTTTGCCTTAAGGAACTTTGATGTGGAGATGGAAGTATGCGATGGAGCACCATCCTGCTACAAAATTTGGCCTTTTTTATGGTTGGGAATATAAGAGGTAGCTAAGATTTCTTCGTATTTTAGACTATTGATGTTGCCTTCCACCCTGCAGATCCCTCGCACACCCCCGTACTGGATGTAACCCCAGACCATGATTTTGCCTCCACCAAACTTCACTATTTTCTGGGTAAATCTAGGCTCCATGCGGGTTCCAGTAGGTCTCCTCCAATATTTGCAGTGACTGTGGTGTAATTCAACAAAAGATTCATCTGAAAAATCCACCTTCTGCCACTTTTCCAGAGTCCATCCTTTTAGCAGGCTGTGGCCCTTGGCAAATGCCACACAGTTTTTCAATTGTTTTTGTTTAGTGCTGGCTTATGGGCACTGATTCGACCATGGAGGCCATTTCGAGACAGAATCCGACAAACTGTTCTGGTTGACACAGGGACTTCAGGTGACCAGGTCTCGCGGAGCTCTGCTGCAGTGGAAAATGGGCTGGCCTTAGATTTTCGAGCCAACAAACGGTCCTCTCGAGCAGTTGTCTTGTTGGGTCGGCCTGACCTGGCCTTGTCCAAAACATCTCCAGTCTCTTTAAATCTTTTTTTTATCCTCTGAACTTGACGCTGAGACACATTGAAGGTGTCTGCCACATCAGCAGTGGATCTGGTCTTCAGCCTCTTGATAAGCAACACTTTAGTCTCTGGGTGAATCTTAGGCATGTTTGCAGAGGTCTAGTTGCAGTTGAGAAGGTCTAGTGTACTGGTGTTCTTTTTATACACACCTGAGACCTAATTGATCCATTATTAGTCACAGGTGAAGCTCATATAACAAGGAGACAACACTTATGTCTTGGCAAAAATTGTCTCAATGGGCTTTACAAAGCTGTGAATATTAGAATACTTTTTGTCAGTTTCGTTTTGCACTGAAACATTATTACAAAAGCTGTTGGGATTAAAATGACCCATTTCTTGTAACAAAATCTTGATTAGAAATATATTTTAGCGGCACTTCAGGTCAATTTGTACACAAGCGACAAGACTTTTGTCAGAGACTATATATATATATATATATATATATATATATATATATATATATATATATATATATATATATATAAGATAGATAGACAGATATTTTAGGATTACAACCACTTTAAGATCGTCATGATGACATGACTGTATATGAATAAATGTAGATTATTGTACATACTGTAAATAAATAAGACATTCCCTGAAAATTGTGTGTTTTTTTGTAGCCAAAATGAATATAAGACCCGGTCTTATTTTCATGGAAACACGGTATATACAGCATCTCTATTTCAATATATTGTCTTAGGTTCAGTGACAATATTCATAAGACTGATTTTAGAGCACAGTATTTCTGAAACGTAATACATTTTTTTTTTACACGTAGAAAAGAAAAGCGAATTTCAAGAACTTGTAGAACAGCTGAATATGAAAAAATACTTGACTTCTAAAGTGACCTTATCTGATGTCCTGAGCATTGGATCGGAAGATCTGAAAGATGTTGAGCTTCGCAATATTAACGAAATTCCGTGGTACTTCTTGAGAAACCTCATGGCTTTGAATAGGTCCTCACGAAGCACTCAGCTGAAAAAAGATCCAACTAGTCAAGAAGATAATGATGATGATAATGATGATGTTGATGGTGATGATAATGATGATATGTTTGATGTACTTAAAGTTGCGCATGATACCTCAAGTACTATCCACCCATTGGATGCCCTTTGTGTTCTCTTGCATTGCTCAGACAGTTTTCTACAGCAAGAGATTGCTACTAAAATGTCCATGTGTCAGTTTGCAGTCCCTCTGCTGCTCCCCCCAGTTGGTGACGGGTCACGCTGCACCTTCTTGCTGTGGGCAATGAGGGGCATTGTAAAGAAGTGGCGACCTCATTCATTATTAGACAGTAAAGGGTTCAGAGAGGAAAATGTGGTGAATATCCCAATGCCAACTGTCTCTTTTGTCAGATTAGGGGAAAATAAATTATCCAAATCTAAAACCCTGAACCAGATCCTTAACCCAGCCCAACAACAACATAACTTCTTTATCTACCATGAAATGGAAGGTGGTAACATTAAGAGAAAAATATCTGATGGGCTGGTGGAAGTTTCATGGTACTTTCCTTGTGATAATTCTGATGTTTTTCAAGAACCCATCTCAGTGACCAACCTACGTGGAGACCTGGAGTCCAGCTGGAACCAGTTCATGTTTCTGACTCGAGTGTCGTCAGCTGTCTTCATATTTGTTGAGGACATTTGTGAGAACCAAGTCAGACTGTTGTCCACCTGTAATAACACAGACACTGAGTTTTATTTCATTGTTACCCCAGGACCTGGCAAAGAGATAAACCAAGAAACCAAGAATTGTTTGAAACAATTAATGGAAACATTACATGTTAGTAAAAAACAATTGATAATCAAACGGAACAAAATAAATGATGCTGCATTTGTGAAAAAGATACAAAGCATCCTCAAAAACCTAATACACAAAGAGAGACAACAACCATCGTTAGAGAGTATGAAAACACAGACAAATGGGCTCAAGATAGATGTGGATGAGAACTTTCCCGACTGTCAAAAAGCAAGAGCATGTGCATGTGTTATTACCTCTACAATAGGCGATGTGGAAGGGTATAAAAAAGAAACACTAAAACTACAGGGAGATCTGTGGAAACAGCTGTCCAAAGTAGAGAAGGAACTTTGCAGAATGATAAACCAAGGTAACAAAGATGCCCAACAATATAGAAATGAACTGGAACAGAAACGTATTGCACTGCACAAAAAACAACATGAGCATGATTTACCCAATCCTATAATGCTCTTTGTTACTGCAATCACTCATTTGTCTCAGGTGCAGAAACAATATTTTTTGAAATGGATGAAATTAGAACTGGATACCATCGCTAGGAAGAATCTTACTGCCTTACAAGTTGAGTACAAAGAGAAATGTAAAAGCAAGTCAAACAGTTCTGGGGAACTCAAAGAGGTTGACCAAAAAATATCCGACAGCTCTTTAGGAATTGAACATTTCATCCGTGAGTTAGGACAGTTTTATGAGGCTGAGTGTTCTATGGTTAAAGAAGAAATTATTCCAGCAGAGAGAGCGCAGTTTACAGAACTTCCAAAAATTGCTGCTGACCTTCTTTTGGATGGGTTTCCATTGGAGCTCATAGATGGGGATGCCTCAAACATCCCGATGAAGTGGATAACCGATGTCTTGACTGAATTAAGCAACAAGACAGAAATGAAAAGTCAAATTAGAGTGATAACAGTCCTGGGAGTGCAGAGTACAGGAAAATCCACCCTTCTGAACACCATGTTTGGTCTGCAGTTCCCAGTGGCCAGTGGACGATGCACTAGAGGGGCTTTTATGACTTTACTAAAGGTGAAAAAGGATTTTGAAGTACAACTAGGCTGTAAATTCATTATCGTGATTGACACTGAGGGGCTGAAAGCTCCAGAGTTGGCCTCCCTAGAGGACAGTTATGAACATGACAATGAACTGGCCACACTAGTAGTTGGGTTGAGTGATATCACTATTGTCAATATGGCCATGGAAAATTCAACTGAAATGAAAGATATTTTGCAGATTGTGGTCCACGCTTTTCTTCGGATGAAAGAAGTAGGAAGGAAACCCAACTGCCAGTTTGTACACCAAAATGTGAGTGACGTGTCTGCTCATGAAAAGAACATGAGAGACAGGAAGAAACTTCTGGAACAACTGGATGAAATGACCAAAGTGGCTGCAAAAATGGAGAAGCAAGATGGAATCACGTCTTTTAGTGATGTGATAGACTACGATTTGGAGAAACACAGCTGGTACATTCCTGGTTTGTGGCAAGGGGTCCCTCCAATGGCTCCAGTAAACTCTGGTTACAGTGAAAATGTGCTAAAGCTGAAGAAGTATTTATTTGAGTTCATGAAAACCCAAAATTCAGCTTACAGCATAAATGGATTTATTACATGGATAGAAAGCTTGTGGAAAGGAGTAAAACATGAAAAATTCATCTTCAGTTTTAAGAACAGTCTGGTAGCTGAAGCTTATAACAATCTGTCTATGCAGTTTTCCCTTTGGGAATGGGAATTCGGCAAAAAAGTCTACAACTTTGTCACCAGCACAGAAAATAATATAAAAAATCAGTCGGCTGAGAGTCTGGAGATGCACGTCAGTGAACAGTACACAAAAGAACTTCACCAGCTGGTTTTTGAGGAGGAAAATAAAATGCTGGATTTACTAGACAAATATTTTGACAGTAAGTCTGGAAATGTTCATCTTATAGAACGTTATCGAGAAGAATTCAGAATGAGTGTACAGTTCCTACGGCGAGAACTTGAAAGAAATGCTCTGAATAAATGTAACAAGGCAATTTCTATCCAGAAAGGGAAGTTTGAGATCCAGAACATCCAGAGTCAATATCAATTGTTAATAGAAAAAAAAATTAGTTCTCTTTTAGAAACTGGTAAAAAGAATAAATCTAAGTTCAGTTCTACGAAAGTAGAACAGGAATTTGAGTCAATGTGGAAGAAGACATTGAAAGATCTGAAGATAAAGAAATTAGAAAGACACGATATCGATCATCTGATTTTACAACAACTGAGGCATGACCTGAGCAATAGAGGACCTGCTGTACATGAAAAATTAAAAGGCATAAACAGTCTACAAGATTATGGTCAACAAACTTTTAAAATGGATCAAAAGTATATTGATCACTCTTGGTGGGATCGGGTCAGGAACAAATTGGGCATTGAAAGTCAAACTTTTGAAAGCGTAGAGAATTTTGCTGTCTCTCTAATAGATATGTGCAATAAGTATGTTAAAGAAAAAGCTGATACTCCTGAAGATTATGATGACACTTACAGCCAAGAATTGCTCTACAAGATCAATAAAGAACTTGAAAGTACTGCCAATCTTCACACTTCAAGAGAACTGGAGCTAGATATCAAACTGATCACTCTCAGAAATGCAGCTCAAAGGTTTCAGCAACTGCACGATACATTTATCAAAAATAATGACCCAACGCAATGTCTGGAAAGCCTGAGACCTCAATACTTGTCAGTATTTCTCAGTATTTTTCAAGAGAAAGGTGAAAGACAGAACAGAGCTAAACAATTCTGTGAACGATGTATCAAACCGGCAATTACCAACTATGTCTATAAACATCTTGGCGAAAAAATTGTGGATGACATTTTACACAGTTCTGAAAATATCATTTTTAGTAGCAGAAGCTTTTTTCAGTGTAAGATGCTTGAAAAGCTGTTGGAAGAAATGTCTTTCCAGAAATATGTTGAATATATTCTTTCATATGAAAAGTTTTCAGAATCATGGATACTAAGTTACATCACCAAAAAGTACAAGAGCTCAGCCAAGTTAAATCACTTATGCAAAATTCTTGTCTCCTCCATAACGATGGAAATAGATACTGTACTTAAAGACAAAGCATGCATAGAAATGCCTACTATATCATCATTTTTAGAAAAAGTTTGTGACATGTTACA
Organism: Lithobates pipiens; assembly: GCF_037356315.1. Classification (NCBI taxonomy): domain Eukaryota; kingdom Metazoa; phylum Chordata; class Amphibia; order Anura; family Ranidae; genus Lithobates; species Lithobates pipiens. The sequence continues at coordinate 28,003,767 of NW_027507784.1, read as the reverse complement.
AAAGGAACTGGTAATACCACAGAATGAGATGAAGGTGGTCACTTTCCATAACACAACTGCAGTTGAGCAGTTTTCATCTGACATTCAACATTTCCTCACACTGACAGAGGAACAAATTCTAACAGAGCTGGGATCATTGGATATTGAGTCTGTACTTTCCAAAGTGACACTGAAGCCCCAGGATGAATTGTTCAGGAAGGTGATTGGTTGTGGCAAACAGTGTCCATTCTGTAAAGTCCCTTGTGAAGCAGGAGGTGGAGAACATACACATCACTTTGCATCTATCCACAGATCAACAGGATTGGGACAATATAGATGGCATGGTGATGATACTTTGATAACAGACATCTGTACCACACTTGTTGTATCTACAAACAACTTTAAGAATTCAGATACAGAAGGAAAATGGCACCCATACAAAGAGTACCGTACATATTATCCAGACTGGGCCATTCAGCCTGACCCCGGCATTGAGTGCTCAGACTACTGGAAATTTATATTTGTCCTGTTTAATCAGCAGTTTGCAGAAGAATACAAAGCAAAACCAGCCAAACTTCCAGAAGACTGGGAGAAAATTACTGAAGTTCAAGCTCTTAACAACGTAATGCAAGTGTTCAACATGGACTAACATCCCTATGTTATCAGCAACCATTGATAAAGCAGTAAGAAACTGTTCACCTACTACATGCATCAAAACTGATTCTTCAACTTGGTATACCGTATGCTTCCAGCTTCTTGTATAAATATCTAAATCTACTGACTTGTACCACTTAACAATTAGATTCAATTAGATGAGCCTAGATCTACATAGAAGTATCCTATGCCACTGGTGGAACCAGAAAGGACTCTGCATATTATGCAGGTGTTAAACATAGACTATCACAGCCAGCTGTAATCTTACAGCCTTACTGCATACTTCATTGGTAATATGGATGAGTGAACTACACAACATTCACATTCAATAGGTGCCTTACTGAAGGGATATTTAGCTTAACCGCTTTCATTCTTTAAGAAATTTGGTTTCCATTTTGTGTCTCTCTAACACCCACTTCACAAATATATATGTTCAAGTTTTGCTAATCTAGTTTCGTCTCTCATGTTACTGTTATCTTTTTTCAGTTGTTTCGTTTCTTGGAAAGCACATGATTTTGAGGAATCACTAGTTTCACTTTTATTGTAGGCTGTACTTGTATATGATTGGATAATCTGTATGAGACGTTCAATGGGCGGTACTTTCTGAAAGCCCCCTTTAAATATTCACACCAAAGAATAAAGATTAGATTTGCTCGGAGAAACTTAGTTGTTTTGTGTCATTGTCTCAATGGGCTAATCTCCCAGGCCTGAGTGGGGATTGAACATCACACTTTAACAGACACGAAGGGGTTAAAAGCCACCTCTAGACAATCTACATTCCCTTCACCTTACTAGTTGAGATTGCAGACCAAAAGCAGCTATCATCTCCCTTTATTGGATACCCTGCTTCACTGTTCAGACTTTTTGCCCCTCATGATGATTTTGGTCATTTCTAGGATCCAATGGTGATCGTCTTTTTAAGTGCACAGGGGCCATTTTCCTACTAACAAAGTGCTATACTTATTTTATAGGTGTCCCTTCTGTCCCTCTGACTCCCACTCTTTCTGGGTCAGGAAGTGGGGATACATTTTTCTGATGAGGACAGATAGTAATACCATTTTTACAGAAGTTCCAATCTTATAAGACAATATACAAAGTAACTAAAATGTTTTGGTTGGGATTGAGCCTTAAGACAAAGAATTCCTTATTAATGGGACTATAAGTGTGAAGCACTGATGTTGTGATTTTCAGAAACATTTTAAACTGATAAAAAATAAAATCTGTTTAAACCATATTTTGGGTCATTTATATAAAAATGTTTATGAAAATATAAAAAAAAATCAAACATAAGAAATAGATACAATGGCCTCAACCAATATAAATTTGGTACACAGTAACTTCAAATTACCTTGTTATCTTAATTTACATTTATCTTGTGCAATCAATGTTCTGCTTTACATGCCGTGAACTGTGGGAATGCAGTCATCTCTATGCAAAGTACGAATTGGTAATGAGAATTAAATTTTATCATATTTTTATGAATCGTCATGTGAAATACAGTGGTGTGAAAAAGTGTTTGCCCCCTTCCTCATTTCCTGTTCCTTTGCATGTTTGTCACACTTAAGTGTTTCGGAACATCAAACCAATTTAAACAATAGTCAAGGACAACACAAGTAAACACAAAATGCAATTTGTAAATGAAGGTGTTTATTATTAAAGGTGAAAAAAAATCCAAACCATCATGGCCCTGTGTGAAAAAGTGATTGCCCCCCTTGTTAAAACATACTATAACTGTGGTTGTCCACACCTGAGTTCAATTTCTCTAGCCACACCCAGGCCTGATTATTGCCACACCTGTTCACAATCAAGGCATCACTTAAATAGGAGCTGCTTGACACAGTAAGGTCCACCAGAAGATCCTTAAGGCCAGGTTCACACCGCTGCGATGCGGGAATGCCGCAAATCCGCTGCGTTTTCCCGCATCGCATTACTCCCGCCGGCAGTTCACACTGCCCTATGCGGACGGCTGGGAGTGTCAATGATATGTTAATGACACCCCCAGTTCCGTCCGCATATCGCAGTGTGATCTGCCGACTCGCACAGGAATCGGATCGCATGGTGTGAACCCCCATGCGATCCGATTCTGTTGCGGACCAAAAAAAGGGTCCCGTGCGAGTTTGCTGCGGAAGCGATGTGAATTCAGCCATACTATCTGTATGGCTGAACTCGCATCGCTACGGAGATCGGATGTGATTTACGGTGTGAATCACATCCGGATCTCCCCCCGCAGCAGTGTGAACCCAGCCTTAAAGCTAAACATCATGCCGAGACCCAAAGAAATTCAGGAACAATTGAGAAAGAAAGTAATTGAGATCTATCAGTCTGGAAAGGGTTATAAAGCCATTTCCAAAGCTTTGGGAATCCAGCGAACCACAGTGAGAGCCATTATCCACAAATGGCGAAGACATGGAACAGTGGTGAACCTTATCAGGAGTGGCCGGCCGCCCAAAATTACCCCAAGAGCGCAGCGACGACTCATCCAAGAGGTCACAAAAGACCCCACAACAACGTCCAAGGAACTGCAGGCCTCACTTGCCTCAGTTAAGGTCAGCGTTCATGCCTCCACCATCAGGAAAATACTGGGCAAAAATGGCCTGCATGGCAGAGTTCCAAGGAGAAAACCACTGCTGAGCAAAAAAGAACATCAAAGCTCGTCTCAATTTCTCCACAACACATCTTGATGATCCCCAAGACTTTTGGGACAACATTCTGTGGACCGATGAGACAAAAGTGGAACTCTTTGGAAGGTGTGTGTCCAAGTATATCTGGCGTAGAAGGAACACTGCATTTCATAAAAAGAACATTATACCAACAGTAAAATATGGTGGTGGTAGTGTGATGGTCTGGGGCTGTTTTGCTGCTTCAGGACCTGGAAGACTTGCCGTGATAAAAGGAACTATGAATTCTGCTGTCTACCAAGAGATCCTGAAGGAGAATGTCCGACCATCTGTTCGTGTACTCAAGCTGAAACGAACTTGGGTTCTGCAGCAGGACAATGATCCTAAACACACCAGCAAGTCCACCACCGAATGGCTGAAGAAAAACAAAATGAAGACTTTGGAGTGGCGTAGCCAAAGTCCTGACCTGAATCCTATTGAGATGTTGTGGTATGACCTTAAAAAGGCCGTTCATGCTCGAAAACCCTCTAATGTAACTGAATTAGGACAATTCTGCAAAGATGAGTGGGCCAAAATTCCTCCAGGACGCTGTAAAAGCCTCATTGCACGTTATCGCAAACGCTTGGTTGCAGTTGTTGCTGCTAAGGGTGGCCCAACCAGTTATTAGGTTTAGGGGGCAATCACTTTTTCACACAGGGCCATGATGGTTTGGATTTTTTTTCACCTTTAATAATAAACACCTTCATTTACAAATTGCATTTTGTGTTTACTTGTGTTGTCCTTGACTATTGTTTAAATTGGTTTGATGTTCCGAAATACTTAAGTGTGACAAACATGCAAAGGAACAGGAAATGAGGAAGGGGGCAAACACTTTTTCACACCACTGTAGGTCCTGTACCAAAAACAATTGTCTTATGTTCTGAAAGCTGAAGATCAATGTGCTGTGAAATTCCAAATACATAAAAGCAAATAGACTGTTCTCTTTGCAAGTGAAAATTCCCCCGAGCTTAGTGAATGAGGGAAATTTCTGCCAACTTCCATCATCCAATCAGGTGGAAGCAAAAATGCTGTTTTTTAAAATTTTCCTTGCATGTGATTGTGTACAGTATTTGTTGCAATGTAAAACTTCACCCCATTTAAAGAGCTCTGAGGAAAATTTCCTTGCAATGTGCACCTCCTCGATGCCAAGTGAACAGCCTATTTTCTTAGGTAAATCAACCCCATCGCAAGTTAAAAGCGGGACACAACAGCAGGGGAAAAGTTTCTTTTCTTTCTTTTTTTCTGACTATATGTTAGCTACGGCTTCGGCCTTGTAGACTCTGAGGAGTGACATAAGGACTTATTTCTTTAAGAGGGACCCACTGCCACTATTTGGATTTATTCGGTAGTGACAGTGGATATGGTCATGTAATGGTATAAATCAACCCCATCATCTTCAGTGCTATAAAAATGAAATTATACAAACGTTCTGAATACAAATTGTGTGCTAGGAGTGAGGTTTGCTTAGCAAGAAAATTTATTTTGCCTTTTATTAACCACCTCAATACAGTGCACTTACACCCCCTTCCTGTCCTTACCAATTTTCAGTTTTCAGAGCTCTCACAGTTTGAATGACAATTACTCAGTCGTGCAACACTGTACCCATATGAAATTTGCGTCCTTTTTTCCACACAAATAGAGCTTTCTTTTAGTGGTATTTAATCACTAGTGGGTTTTTTATTTTTTGTGCTATAAATAAAAAAAAACTTAAATTTTGAGAAAAAAATGCCTTTTTCTTTGTTTCTGTCATAAAATTTTGCTAATTAGTAATTTTTCTTCATACATTTTGGCCAAAATTTATACTGCTACATATCTTTGGTAAAAATAACCCACATTAGTGTAAATTATTTGGTCTTTGTGAAAGTTATAGAGTCTACAAACTATGGTGCCAATCACTGAAAATTGATCACATCTGATCAGGCCTTCAGTACATCAGGTGCATCTAATTTCTTGAGACACTAACAAGGAAAGTACAAATACCCCCCAAATGACCCCTTTTTAGAAAGTAGACATTCCAAGGTATTAAGTAAGTAGCATGGTGAGTTTTTTTAAGTTGTCAGTTTTTCCCACAATTCTTTGCAATATTAAGATTTTTTTAATTTTTAATTTATTTTTTACAAAATTGTCATATCAGGCTATTTCTCACACACAGCATATGCATGCAACAAATCACACCCCAAAATACATTCTGCTACTCTTCCCGAGTACGGCGATACCACATGTGTGAGACTTTTACACAGCCTGGCCACATACAGAGCACCAACATTGATGTAGTACCTTCAGACGTTCTACGAGCAAAAATTACACATCTCATTTCACAACCACCTATTACACTTTTGAAGGCCCTGGAGTACCAGGACAATGGAATTGTACATAAAATGACCCCATTTTGGGAAGGCAGACACCCCAATGTATAATCTGTGAGTCATAATGAGTCTTTTGAACGGTTCATTTTTTTCCAGAAGTTTTTGGAAAATGTGGAAAAAAAATGAAGTTGTCCATTTATAAGATATTTCTAACACATAGCATGTATATAGCAAAAATTACACCCCAAAATACATTCTGCTACTCTTCCCGAGTATGGCGATACCACATGTGTCATGCTTTTGCACAGCCTGGCCACATAGAGAAGACCAACATTGAAGTAGTACCTTCAGGCGTTCTACGAGCATAAATTACACATCTCATTTCATTCCTACCTATCACACTTTTGAAGGTCCAGGAGCACCAGGACAGTAGAACTACCCACAAAATTACCCCATTTTGGAAAGCAAACACCCCAACGTATATTCTATGAGGCACAGGCTGCAAATAGGTACTCAGGTACTCTGATGGACTGCAGATAGGTACTTGTGTACTCTGATGGGCTGGTGACAGGTACTCGGGTACTCAGATGAACTGTGACAGGTACTCGGGTACTCTGATGGACTGTGAGTGACAGGTACTATGATGGGTGGTGACAGGTCCTCTTACCAGTTGGCCAGTGAAAAAATAAAATAAAAATTACACCGTCTAACCCTTTTTGTTAAAAACAGCTGCACAACATTTGCAAATATATTTGGAAGTCACACTGCCTTGCCAAGGCCCTTCTGAGGACTGAGGTCTTAACTCTAGTCTATGAGAGCTTCCATGCTGTAACATACATAACAACTGAGAAACGAAATGCAAGTATGGCTTGAAGGAGCCCATTCCTCCTTATAGAAGAATTCCAGGTATGGATGTTTTCTGCAGCATAGTTACATTGACCAGCTTGGACCAATGTAACTTTTTATAACATACCTGACTGATGCTCCTGGAAGTTGGAAATCACTTAAGTAGACACCGCTATGCCAGTGATCTCCACCTGCTTCTGGGACCTGGATTAATCGTAGGCTTGTGCAATTCGTTTCGTAACGAAACGAAATTCGGCCAAATTTTGCATCTTTGAGACATTCGGATGCATCCGAATGTCCGAATAAAAAAATAACGAATTACAACGAATACGAAAGAAATATAACGAATGAATTCGACATGATTCGGTAATTCTTTAAAGATCTAATGAAACAAAAGGTCAGCTCAAAGTAAATCTTATAGTCCAACAAGCTAATTCATTTTGTGCCGGAGGATGGATTACTGGCAAAGTGCATTCCTGAGAACTGAGTGAGAAGGGTGTTGTATTGTATTTGAGCCGAGGAGAAGAGACGTTGTCATTGAGTGTGTTAAAAGATTCAATAAACAAACGACTTTCCAAACTACGAATCATTATCACGAATGTCTATACATACATAAATAGCGAATTTCAACAAATACGAACAAATGAATTCGTCACTCTACAAATAATAACGAATTATCCGAAAACGTATTAACGTAACATAACGAATATAACAGAACGAAATGATGTATTTTACGAATGACAACGAACAGAGACGAAACAAAATTTTCCGTTGTGCACAAGTCTAATTAATCGACTGCTGTGCTGCAATCTGAGCACAGGAGGTTGGCTGCTCAGGATGGGCGCCATTAAGACCCCTTTCACACCAGGGCGTTTTGCTGATGCTATAGCGTTAGAAATAGCGCCTGCAATCCGCCCTAAAGAAGCTGCACCATAGTGTGTAGTGTGAAAGCCCCGAGGGCTTTCACACTACAGCGGTGCGCTGGCAGGACGTCAGAAAAAAGTCCTGCCAGCAGCTTCTTTAGAGCGGTGTAGGAGCGGTGTGTTTACCGCTCCTCCACCGCTGCTCCCCATTGAAATCAATGGGGCAGCGCTGTAATACCGCCGGCAAAACGCCGATATTGCGGCATATTGCCGGCGGTTTTAACCCTTTCGCGGCCGCTAGCGGGGGGTAAAAGCGCCCCAAATAGCGGCGTTTTACCGCCAATGCAATGTGCGGTATGGTGTGAAAGGGGTCTCAGAGAATGCTTTGCATTCACTGAATGAATGTAACCCATTCTCTAAATGGACAAGGTGGATATTTTGATGTCACTTTGTCCAATAAGAAAAGGCTTTGTATTCATTCATTAACAAGAGCAACTTTCTTCCCTGAGGCAAGTTTGGGGTTTGGTGTGTCATTGCTTTTTGAAAAACCAGGGTGCATAAAAATCAATGATTTAAAAAAATAAAATAAAAAATAAAATTAAAAAAATATAGATTTTTTGTTTATTTAAATCAGATTTTTTTGATTTAAGTCAGATTTTTTTGATTTTTATCACATTTATTTTAATAAAATGCTTTTGGAGTAAAGATCTTTATAAATATAGATTTCTATTTAAGATATATTAATAATTTCATTTATTCAGCATGAAATGTAGCTCAGTTATGCAGCTGTATATTCTGCAATATTTAAATTTTTGGTAAACTCTTTCAATGAATCCAAGCTCTGCAAGCTGAGATAGCAGGCACTGTATTGATGCATTCACACAAGTTCAGGAATATTCCTTTTTCCCATTGTTTTGCAAATCTATGTACACTACAAACTGTATCATCGAATTGGTTCTGATAGCGCTGTTTTACTAACCTGGCAGCTTATTATTAGGAAACCTTTATTTTGTTTATATTAAAGATTCTAACTACCAGCAAGAATAACTTCTTACATTTAAAGAGCACCTGTCATTTCAGATCCACCATGGCAGTGCTTGTTAGTCGGCATCCACTCGCCTGCTGCCGCCACGTCCCTCACCTTGTTGTGTCCCTGCCGCATCACCAGCCGCCCGATTAAAGTGAATGGGACTGTCGGTGAGTCAACAGCGGGTCAGAGGAGGAGCGGCTGAGGGACAGAAATGACAGTTGCTCTTTTAAAATCATGATTTAAAATCGAGTTGATGTAAATCAAGCCTTTTTATTAGTGATTAAAATCCACCCTGAGAAAAAAAACACAAAAAATAAATAAATAAATCACTTCACAGCCGCGAAGAGCTAACTGAAGGGTCGGTCGGAAGGGCCAGTGTTGGATGGAGCTAGGTAATGTGTAATAACTAATTGGTGCCTGCAACAAAGTGACACTTTGTCAGAGTAGTTTGTTTCCTCCTATGGGCCCAAAACTTTATGCAGAGAAAACATGGGACTATAAAAAAAAGAAAACATGAAACTATAAATAGATTGTTCACTTCATGAATAACTTCGTGTTGGTGGTTGTCCAGAAATTTTCCAAAAAAAAAAAAAATGAAAATATATATGGACACACCCAACCCCTTTCTTTTTACTGAGAAGGCTTTCCACACATTTTAGAGTGTGTCTGGGGATATTGTTTCCATTCAGTCAAAAGCATTTGTGAGGTCAGGTACTGATGTTGGATGAGAAGACCTGGCTACCAATTATAGTTATAATTTATTACAAAGGTGTTCAGTAGGGGTTGAGGTCAGGGCTCTGTACAGGCCACTTGAATTCCTCAACACCAAACTGGTCAAACTATATCATTACGGAGCTGGCTTTGTGCACAGTGATATAGTTGCCACATAATTGGCAGCACAAAATTGTCTCAGCTTATCTTCTGTCTATATATGATATTTGGCATAGCTGCCAACTGTCACTGATTTTGTGGGACTGTCCCTGATTCGGAGCAATGTCCCTCTGTCCTCCTCATTTGTCCCTCATTTTTCTCTTTCGTTCATTGATGGACACAGCTCCAGTAATCTTGACCGTAGGGTTATTACGCCACCTTCAGGAGAGGACTAGGCAGAACATGTAATACATGTGAAAAACAACAGAACTATACAGTTCCGCCTAGGGGGCGGTCCCTCTGGTAATAACCCCTCAGCCTGCTTCCTGCAGCTCAGTTTTTTTCTCCCTAGTGAAGGAGAAGGACCTAGGCTCCCTGCTGGGACCATCGGTCATGGGGATTTTTTTCTGTTTTTTGCCTTTTGCGCAAGATTTTAAGATCCTTTGATCTACTACCAACAGCCAGCTGGGTGACAGGCTGGATAATATAGATCCTTGTAGTCTCCCCAGCCTGGCCATCGAGCGTGTGCAGGCCCTAGCTACGCGCTGGGTCGGCCACGACATGCCCCTCAGGCTCCAGGGTCGGCCAGTTAGCGCAATGCTCCGGGGCACACATATGACCGGACTGCAGATGTCTTTGTCACAGTGTGCCGTGGCCAGCAGCCATCCTGTACTGCTTGGGTGTGGTCTGTGGTGGGATGTCCCTAGCTTGTCCGGATGGTAAGTACAGCTCTTCCTGCCTCGGCGGGATTGAGCAGCTGGGCATTCCCTGGGAGGTTGATTAGGGGGTCCCTCTTCTCCCTTTCTTCTCTCCCTGTCCCTATTTTACCCCCCCCCCTCACGTGGGGGATGCTGTATGACTGGGCTGCTGAGTGGTATACACCCCGGGAGTAGAAAACTGGCAGGCAGACTATCTAAGTTGCCAGAGGTTGGACCCAGCAGAGTGGTCATGTCATCCGGAGGTGTTCAGGCTTCTTTGCCTGCGGTTGGGCACACCAGATGTGGATCTCTTGGCCTCTCAGCTCAATCGAAAGGTGTGGAGGTTCGTGTCCAGGACAAGAGATCCTTGGGCGGACGCGTCAGACGCATTGGTGGCTCCATGGGAGCAGTACCGGCTGATTTACGCCTTTCCTCTGCTCAAACTGTTACCACGTCTGCTCCGCAGAGTGGAGGCTGAGGGGATTCCAGTGATACTGATTGCCCCAGATTGGCCTCGGCGTCCTTGGAATGCCCACCTAGTACGCCTTGGCGATTACTGATGTGAGAAGACCTTCTGTCACAAGGTCTGATTCTCCATCCTGCTTTACCGTTGCTGGTTTTAATGGCATGGCTGTTGAAAGCCAGGTGCTAAGGAACCGAGGTCTGTCTGACTCAGTGATTTCCACTATGTTGAGGGCACGAAAATCTTCCTCTCGGAAGATATACCATCGTACGTGGAAGGCTTATATCTCCATGTGTGAGGAGATGGGGTGGCGCCTGCGCACCTATTCCATTTCCAGGATCCTGCTGTTCCTACATCGAGGAGTGGACGAGAAGCTGGCCTTAAGCACCATCAAGGGACAGATATCAGCCTTGGCTGTCTTTTCCAATGACCCCTGGCTTCTCACTCTCTAGTGAGCACCTTTGTACAAGGGGTCCGGCATGTAGTCACCCCCGGTGCGTCCACCCTTACCTCCGTGGGATCTGAACCTGGTGTTATCGCGCTTCAGAAACCGACGTTTGAGAACTTCAGGGAAATCCCTTTGTTAACACTTTCTCAAAAAGTGGTCTTCCTAGTGGCCATTACATCGGCCAGGAGGGTTTGGAACTGGCGGCCTTGAAGGAACTGGCGGCCTTGAAGGAACTGACGGACTTGTCTTGGAAGTCACCCTATCTTGTTATCCAAAAAGGTGGTGTTGCGTCTGCAACCTTCTTTTCTATCGAAGGTGGTTTTGGCTTTTCACCTCAATGAAGACATTGTGTTACCATCTCTGTGTCCTAAACCGACACATCCTAATGAAGTGGCCCACGATTCCCTGGACGTGGTCCGGGCTCTAAGGGTATATCTGTCTGCCATGGCTTCCTTCCGGAAGTCAGACTCTGTTTGTTTCGGTAGCTGGTCCAAAAAAAGGATTGGCTCGTCGTCCACCATTTCCAGGTGGATCAGACAGATCGTGGTTCAGGCTTACACCTTGAAGGGACAGGTGCCCCCCTTTCTTGTCACAGCCCATTCCACCAGGGCAATTGGGATAAGTACCTTTTTGAATGTTAATGCACTCTGATGCATATGTTGACCACAAATTATGATGCGGTTGGTTCAGATGGTGACTCCCCCGTTAGGGAGCACCTCTGGTTGTGGGTGAAGTTATGTTGCTGTTCCCACCCCTCATTATGACGCTGCTTGGGGACGTCCCTATGGTCAAGATTACTGGAGCTGTGTCTGTCAATGAACGAAAGAGAAAATAGGATTTTTGTACTCACCCTCCCCTCCTATTGGTTTACGTTATACTGCTTGTTGACGTACTGAGCTGCAGGAAGCAGGCAGAGGGGTTATTACCAGAGGGACCGCGGCACAGTGGTGTAGTGGTTAGCACTCTCACCTAGCAGTAAAAAGGGTTGCTGGTTCAAATCCCAACCATGACACTACCTGCCTGGAGTTTGCATGTTCTCCCTGTGCCTGCGTGGGTTTCCTCCGGGTACTCCGGTTTCCTCCCACACTCCAAAGACATGCAGGTAGGTTAATTGGCTTCTGTCCAAAATTGGCCTTAGTATATGAGTGGGGACCTTAGATTGTGGGCTCCTTGAGGGTAGGGACCAATGTGAGTGTGCAATGTACAGGAATAGGGGTAGACACTCACTCAGGTTGAACTGGATGGACTGGTGTCTTTATTCAACCTTACTAACTATGAAACTATGAAACTTGTGGCCTGCGACCAGTTACCAAGTTGCTTAAGTGGCCCTCGCTCTTCAAAAGGTTGGGCACCCCTGGTGTATAGTCATGTGTGCCTCATTAGGGCTGTACAATGGGATGTAAAAAACACAATATAATATAAAAATACAATAAAATAAAATGTTAAAATGAAATTTATGAAAGAATATAAGAATATCCAGCTTTCACTGTCTGATATTTACGCAACAAGGAAAACAACAGAGAGATTTTTTTTCTTTGTAGATAAAGAGTTTCGATTCTCGTCTTTGTCTAAAGTTTATGATATTTTCCCGCCCTCTCCAGGAAGTCTTTGTCTTTTTAGCGATGTTGCTTCTTTTAACTCTTTTCTGACAGTTTTTCAATTTTCCACATGTGCTACAATGAATTTTATTGAACCTGAACATATATGGAGGATCCCCCCCATCCCCAAATCATATATTTTCTAAAAGCAGAGGACCTTAAGAATAAAAAGATCTCCATCCCACAATATTGTGCAAATGTTGATCATAATATTAATGAATACAATAAAATAAATAAGCCCGTTTAGGACATATTAAGAACGACTTCAGGAACTTAAATCGGATCTCCAACCAAAAGGGGATGCTCTGCTTGTTCACACCACTGCAACATTTAACACTTATTGGGAGGAGGGGAGCAGGTATCTGGTTTTGACAGGTATCCGCTCCCACTTCCAGGTAAAATCGCTGCGGCAATCTCTGAGTATGTCCGGTCCCTTCTCCTTCCCCTCCGCTGCCTTCTGGGACAAACACAGGTCCCAGAAGAGATGATGGGACCATGCAGAATGTGCAGCTCAACTCGTGCATGCGCAATAGCAAACCAGATGTGGAGCCTGAAGGTTTCCCTTAGTAAAGATGCCGTCACCTGCATTCAAAGCCGATTGAAGAATCAGGGGGCATCGCAGGATCCCTGGACAAGCAACTGTCCTTATATTAAAAGTCAGCAGCTACAGGATTTGTAACGGCTGACTTTTATTTTTTTTGCCCAGATTGAAGCTCCTCTTTAATATGTACAGTCTGGAGCAGACTTTCTCAACCTTTTCAACACAGAGGAACCCTTGAAATAGTTCTCTGGTCTCGGGGAACCCCTCTGCTAAAAATTAGAAATCTACAACTCATGATATATTAGTGTGATGGTCAGTGGGAAGAATGGTCCTTACACTTGTGGTCATTGGGAAGAATTACCTCCTTACAGATAGCTAAAAAGATCAATGGTGTGAGTGGGAACTTATCTGAGAGGCAGAAATTGCCCAATGCTGAAGGAACCCCTACAACCTTTGGAGGAACCTTAGTGTTCCACTGAACCCTGGTTGAGAATCACTGAGGAAAGAAGGGAAAGGGGGAGACAGGATTGAAACCTTTAAATACATCAAGGGGATGAATAAGGTTCAGGAGGGCAGTATTTTCAATATGAAACCAAAATCAAGAACATGGGAACATGACCTCAAACTAACTGCAGGAAACTTCAAAACTAATCTTAGAAAGTATTATTTTACTGAAAGTTAATGCTTGGAATATACTTCCAGCAGAGGTAGTGAGACAGTCAACAGAAAATGGCTTCAAACATGCTTGGGACAAACAGAGATCTATACTCAGACAAAAAAGTTAGTGAAACCCCCCCCCCCCCCAAAAAGGCAAAAAAAGTAATTGCCAGACGCGATGGACTACTCTGTGTTTTTCTGCTGTCACTATTCTATGTTTTTTATAAAAACCTCCTACCCATTCATCCAGTGAATGTATATTCATTAGGTTTGAATCGTGCAAATACAGATGTTCCTTAAACGGTTTACTCTTCTGTACAAATGTATTTTTATTATTGGGAAAATACCACATTATGGTCACTAGATGGAGCTGAGGAGCATAGGAAATACATATCTCTTTGTAACAATTCTAGAGAACACTAGAGGGTATTAGCAAATAAATGTTTAAATTAGTATTTGTTTGTTTCCTGTAGCTTTCTCTAGAATTATTACATTTAATCTCTTGTTACAAAGAAATATGTTTTCCTTTTTATGAAGTATCAATGACCATTTAGCCCTTGCAGTGTTATTTTTTTGGCAAGTTCTCTGAAAAAGCTGCGCTATAGTAATATGAACAGCTATATAATATCTAATACATACAGCATAATATAGAAAATAAGAAATAATGTGATAAACCGTTATTCAATTAACCATATAGTGTCAACCCATATGACATAGATTGAATGCAAAAATATAAGAAATTACATACAACTGTAAATATTTTTTATATAAGAAAAAAAAACATACACCACAACCACTAAAATCAGGATATTGTCTCTGAAAAAACTCCCTGAGTGTAAAGAGTTAAAGGGGTTGTAAAGGTTCGTTTTTTTATTTTCTAAATAGGTTCCTTTAAGCTAGTGCTTTGTTGGTTCACTTATCTTTTCCTTCGATTTCCCTTATAAATGTTTTTTTTTCTTTGTTTTCTTTGTCTGAATTTCTCACTTCCTGTTCCTCCTCAGTAAGCTGTTCAGTAAGCTGTTCTGGCTGACTAACCACGGCTCGGATGATGGTGTGAAGTTAACTGAGGAGAAACAGGAAGTGAGATATTCAGACAAAGAAAAAAAACATTTAGAAGGGAAATCGAAGGAAAAGGTAAATGAACCAACAATGCACTAGCTTAAAGGAACCTATGTAGAAAATAAAAAACGAACCTTTACAACCCCTTTAATTAGTTCATTTTCCAGGAGAAACAATTTTTCATAAGCCCCGTACACACGAGCGGACTTTTCAACATCCAAAGTCCGACGGACTGAGTCCGTCAGACTATTCGATCGTGTGTGGGCTGCAACGGACTTTTGACTCGCCAAAGTCCGAAGGACTTTAGAATATGGAACATGCTTCAAATTTTTCCGAAGGAACTCCGCCGGACCTGGTCCCTTCGAAAAATTTGCTCGTGTGTATGCTATTCCGACGGACTAAAACCGACACTAGGGCAGCTATTGGCTACTGGCTATGAACTTCCTTATTCGAATCCAGTCGTACGTCATCACGTTCGAATCCGTCGGAGTTTAGTGTGATTGTGTGTGGCCAAGTCCGCTCAGCCGAAAAGTCCGTCAGAACTCCGTCGGAATTCCAGCAGAACTCCGACGGAACTCCTTCGGAAGTCTGTCAGACATAAGTCCTCTCGTGTGTACGGGGCTTTAGGGTCTCCACTGTGATATTACACACAACACCAACGAAAAAGTGCCATAAAAAAAGAGAGCAATGATCCTCCACCACCAACAATACTGCCGCTTACCAGCTGTCTTGATCCCTTATATGAGATCAGATGTCGCCAATGGCTTATCACCCAGCCAAGGTTTAGGTAGCAAAGAAGGTAAATTAAGGTAAATTCTTTAGAACGCTCCACTCAGGCAATATTATGCTCCTACCTTCACACCGCTCATTTCCCACATATAAGAGAAAGGAGCCACCATAGTGTAATATTGTCAATTATTTTAATAAAACGATAATCATATTGCACTTACATGTCTTCGGATATAAAAGCGCCTATACATAAAAACTCAAGCCGGCCAGCCACACTATCACTGCCCGTCGCTTCCGGGATTTGCACAGAATCGCGGTGACGTCAGCACGTCGCTCCTCCCTACGCCGTTTCGTTAAAGGTAACGTCTTTCAGGGGCACCAGTGTAATTTTTTTTTGCTTGGAGTTCAGCTTTGAGTCAGGTCCATGTCTCACTTCCTGTCTGGGAAAACCATCATCAACGGGAAATCTCTCTAACAAAGCCGTGTTAGTGACATGTCACAGGATATACCCCTGTGGCTAACAGAGGCCATATTCCAAAAAGGATTAGAGAAGCTAAACATAAATAAATCACCAGGACCAGGTGGCTCACATCCGAGAGTCCTTAAAGAACTCAGTCAAGTTATATCCAGACCGCTATTCCTAATCTTCACGGACAGCATACTGACAGGGTTGGTGCCAGCTGATTGGTGAAAGGACCACGTGGTACCATTATTCAAAAAAAGGGCAGAGATCTATTCCTTGGAACTATAGGCCTGTCAGTCTTACGTTGGGTTGGTAGTTTGTAAACTATCTGAGGGGACCGTAACAAAAATCTGGAGGTTACCATTTTTCACTTACAGCTTTTAGAATTTGAATAGACCCCTCAAACTAGGCATTTTCTAAAAGCACATGACCTGTAGAATAAAAAAATGGACCACTGTAATGGACCACTATTTGAGCTCTCCAACCACCATGGCGTCAGCGCACGCTGCCGAAGGGAGGCCGTGATCTACTGCCTCCGCCTGTGTTGGTGAGCCAGTCTCCTTATTCTCAAACTCAATTTGTGTAAAAAATATTATTACTATTATATATGTTTTGCTCTGTTGCTTTCCTTGCTGTATATAAATTTACCATCTACCTTTTAGACCACCCTCCTGAAGAAGCCGTATGCCGCGAACCCGGTAGAGGAATTTCTCCACACCCTCCTTCAACACAAATCTTAAGGGGAAACCCAATAAAATTTGTTTTGTTGCGGTTAATTTTAACCAAATTTGATTGTATAAGTGTACATATATATATTTTTTGTTATTAAAAAATGTTTGTATATTTCTCTACAGCGTATGATTTTCTTGACTCAATACCTAGTATCGAGATAGTCCACATATTCCAAATCTTGTAGGTATGGACACTTAGGGTACAGCATTAGCAACTGTCCCAGTGATCCTAGAACCTCCTTGTTTCCAAAAGTATTTGTTATATACTATTGTACATCACTTATAGAGATTTTTTTTTGCTTACATTTTCTGCTTTTTTACTTTTTTTGCTTTTTTGTGGATACTTTGGTTTTCACAATTTTTGGGATTGTAACACATTATCACATACACAACACAATATTAGGTTTGTGTTTTCTCTGTAAGGAATTATGGTCACTGGACACTGATTATGTGAATTTTTTTGCATCTTTATATATAGATGTATTTAGATTAGTTTGGGCCTCAATTTTTCAGCTAGGCTGTTTGATCTTGTTATATGGTTTGGTATTTATTAGGGATGAGCCGAACACCCCCCCCCCCCCCCCCCCCGGTTCGGTTCGCACTAAAACCTTCGAACGGACCGAAAAGCCGTACCAACTTTAGAAACCTATTAAAGTCTATGGGACTCGAACGTTCGAAATCAAAAGTACTCATTTTAAAGGCTAATATGCAATATATGCAACAGACAACACCAGCAATAAGGGGTATCTTCAGGTGTATACTGTGCTGGAGGCACACAACACCCACTTTAACTCCTGCAGATGCCTGTATTAGAGAACACCAGCAATAAAGGGTAGATACGGGTGTATACTGTGCTGTGCTGGAGGCACACAACACCCACTAACTCCTGCAGATGCCTGTCTTAGAGAACACCGGCAAAAAAGGGTAGATACAGGTGTATACTGTGCTGGAGGCACACAACACCCACTAACTCCTGCAGATGCCTGTCTTAGAGAACATCCGCAAAAAAGGGTAGATACAGGTGTATACTGTGCTGGAGGCACACAACACCCACTTTAACTCCTGCAGATGCCTGTATTAGAGAACACCAGCAATAAAGGGTAGATACGGGTGTATACTGTGCTGGAGGCACACAACACCCACTAACTCCTGCAGATGCCTGTATTAGAGAACACCAGCAATAAAGGGTAGATACGGGTGTATACTGTGCTGTGCTGGAGGCACACAACACCCACTTTAACTCCTGCAGATGCCTGTATTAGAGAACACCAGCAAAAAAGGGTAGATTACAGGTGTATACTGTGCTGGAGGCACACAACACCCACTAACTCCTGCAGATGCCTGTATTAGAGAGCACCAGCAAAAAAGCGTAGATACAGGTGTATACGGTGCTAGAGGCACACAACACCCACTTTAACTCCTGCAGATGCCTGAGAAAAGATTGCACTGTCCCTGCTTATCTTGCTCTTTCCCTGCATGCCGGAACACACTACACAAGGCCGCTGTGCTGGGGGCCTTACATAGTGTGGGGCGTGTACTAAACCCCCTAAGCTATAATTGGCCACAGGCATCCTGCCTGTGGCCAATTATAGCTCTCCTCGCTGCCGGCGCTGTGATTGGCCAAGCATGCAGGGTCACAGTGCATGCTTGGCCAATCATGAGTCAGCAATGCACTGCGATGGCGTAGTGCATTGTGGGCCATTTGTGCCACACAAATTTGGTGCGAATGGTCCACAAAGTTCTGAATTTGCCAAACAGACAAACAGCCGATGTTCGAGTCGAACACCGAGCTCATCCCTAGTATTTATACACTGGTCATAATTTATTCACTAAGACACCATTGTGAGGCACAGTGTGGGTCAATTGGATTATATTACACATTCTTGCCAACCCCATATGCCCCCGGGACATTGGGTCCCCATGAGAGCGGTCACATCTTAAATAACTTATTTATACTTTCAGTCCTGGGCAAATATTTTTGGCATAGCACCTATATAGTCCACAGGTAGCGCCACTGACCCCCTTTTTATAATTTACCTTTTGCATGTAATGAGTCTATCTCATATATTAGTTTCTCCTTTTAAATTGCATTAGTGAAATAAATGAACTTTTGCACGATATTCTAATTTTTCGAGTATCACTTGTATATTTGCCTTTAGAAAATCAACCCCATAAACTCCACACCCAGGACACTGTAAATGCCAGTTTCGTTTCTTGGTAATTGCTCTGCTCTTCCCTGTCCGCGCCCTCCCTAGATATATATATGAGAACTGAGGTGAGTGACACCATTTATTCAGATCTCCTCGTTCAAGAACAGGACCACGGATGGAAGGTCAGTAGAAAACTTACAATTACAAAAAATTCTTTGTTCTTATCCTGCGAGTTCATCTCATCTGTCTCTTCAGCTCATGTAGAATGTCTTTGTCCACGGTATAGTGTACACACTGCTATGAAAAGGACTATGGAGATTAACACAGAAGCTCTGGATCCTGGCTGCCTTTGTCTGGGGTAGAGCAACCTGGGGCCATTAGGGTGTGCCCAGGCATGCCTGGGGGGCCACAGTCTAGTCTGAATAATGTGTCCGGGTTTCAGGGAGTCTGAATCCTGGACACATGAATCAAAACCCGGACTGTCTGGGCTGAATCCTGGACAGGTGGAAACCCTAGTTGTAGAGTAGCAGACATACTAAACACTCTCCTCCTCTCTCTCCCCTCCACTCCCCCCATTCTCTCACCCCTTCAACCCCTTTTTTCTTTTGCCCCCTCTCTCCCCACATTCTCTCTCTCTCCCGCCCCACACACTCTCTCTCTCCTGCCCCACACTCTCTCTCTCTCTCGCCCCACACACTCTCCCGCCCCACACTCTCTCTCTCCAGCCCCACACTCTCTCTCTCTCGTCCCACACACTCTCCCGCCCCACACTCTCTCTCTCTCTCGCCCCACACTCTCTCTCCCGCCCCACACTCTCTCTCTCTCTCTCTCTCTCGCCCCACACACTCTCTCGCCCCACATTTTCTCTCTCTCTCGCCCCACACACTCTCTCTCTCACCCCACACACTCTCTCTTTCTCGCACCACACTCTCTCTCGCCCCACATTCTCTCTCTTGCCCCACACTCTCTCTCTCCCGCCCCACACTCTCTCTCTCGCCCCACACCCTCTCTCTCCCCACACTCTCTCTCTCCCCACACTCTCTCTCTCGCCCCACACACTCTCTCGCCCCACACTCTCTCTCACCCCACTCTCTCTCTCACCCCACACTCTCTCTCACCCCACTCTCTCTCTCGCCCCACACACTCTCCCTCTCTCACCCCACACTCTCTCTCTCTCTCGCCCCACACTCTCTCTCTCTCGCCCCACATTCTTTCTCTCTCTCGCCCCACACTCTCTCTCTCTTGCCCCACACTCTCTCGCCCTCCCTCCACACTCTCTCGCCCTCACCCACACTCTCTCCACACTCTCTCTCTCTCTTGCCCCACTCTCACTCTTGCCCCACACTCTCTCCCTTGCCAAACACTCTCTCTCTCCTTCCCCACAATCTCTTTTTCTTTTGCCCCACAATCCTCTCTCTTTTGCCCCACACTCCCTCTCTCTCTCTTGCCCCCTCTCTCTCTTGCCCCATGCTCTCTCTTGCCCCACACGCTCTCTCTCTTGCCTCACACTCGCTCTCTCTCTTGCCCCACACTCTCTCCACACTCTCTCTCTTTCTTGCTCCACACTCTCCCTCTCTCGCCCCACACTCTCTCCACACTCTCTCTCTCGCCCCACTCTCTCTCTCTTGTCCCACACTCTCTCTCTCTTGCCCCACACTCTCTCTCACCCCACTCTCTCTCTCGCCCCACACTCTCCCCCTTTCTTTCCCTCTTGCCCCACACTCTCTCTCTTGCCCCACACTCCCTCTCTCTTTTGCCCCACTCTCTCTCTCGCCCCACACTCTCTCTCTCTTGCTCCACACTCTCTCTCTCTCTTGCCCCACACTCTCTCTCTCGCCACACACTCTCTCTCTCGCCACACACCCTCTCTCTCCCCACACTCTCTCTCTCTCTCTCTCGCCCCACACACTCTCTCGCCCCACACTCTCTCTCACCCCACTCTCTCTCTCGCCCCACACACTCTCCCTCTCTCGCCCCACACTCTCTCTCGCCCCACATTCTCCCTCTCTCTCGCCCCACACTCTTTCTCTCTCTCGCCCCACACTCTTTCTCTCTTGCCCCACACTCTCTCGCCCTCCCCCCACACTCTCTCGCCCTCACCCACACTCTCTCCACACTCTCTCTCTCTCTCTCTTGCCCCACTCTCACTCTTGCCCCACACTCTCTCTCTTGCCAAACACTCTCTCTCTCTTTCCCCACAATCTCTCTTTCTTTTGCCCCACAATCCTCTCTCTTTTGCCCCACACTCCCTCTCTCTCTCTTGCCCCCTCTCTCTCTTGCCCCATGCTCTCTCTTGCCCCACACTCTCTCTCTCTTGCCCCACACGCTCTCTCTCTTGCCTCACACGCGCTCTCTCTCTTGCCCCACACTCTCTCCACACTCTCTCTCTTTCTTGCCCCGCACTCTCTCCACACTCTCTCTCTCTCGCCCCACTCTCTCTCTCTTGTCCCACACTCTCTCTCTCTTGCCCCACACTCTCTCTCACCCCACTCTCTCTCTCGCCCCACACTCACCCCCTTTCTCTCCCTCTTGCCCCACATTCTCTCTCTTGCCCCACTCTCTCTCTCTTGCCCCACACTCTCTCTCTCTTGCTCCACACTCTCTCTCTCTCGCCCCACACTCCCTCTCCCTCTTTTGCACCACTCTCTCTCTCTCTTGCCCCACTCACTCTCTCTCTCGCCCCACTCACTCTCTCTCTCTCTCTCGCCCCACTCACGCTCTCTCTCTTGCCCCACTCACTCTCTCTCTCTTGCCCCACTCACTCTCTCTCTCTTGTCCCACCCACTCTCTCTCTCTTTTTCCACCCACTATCTCTCTCTTGCCCCACACTCTCTCTCGTCCCCCACACTCTCTCTCTCTTGCCCCACTCACTTTCTCTCTCGCCCCACACACTCTCTCTCTCGCCCCACTCACTCTCTCTCTCTCTTGCCCCACTCGCGCTCTATCTCTTGCCCCACTCACTCTCTCCCTCTCGCCCCACACTCTCTCTCTCTCGCCCCACACTCTCTCTCTTGCCCCACACTCTCTCTCGCCCCACACTCTCTCTCGCCCCACACTCTCTCTCGCCCCACACTCTCTTTCTCTTGCTACACACTCTCTCTCTCTTGCCCCACACTCCCTCTCTCTCTTGCTCCACACTCCCTCCCTCTCTTGCCCCACTCTTGCCCCACAGTCTCCCCCTCTCTTTCCCCACACTCTACCTCTCGCCCCACACTCACCCTCTGTCTTGCCCCACACTCCCTCTCTCTCTTGCGCCACACCCCCTCTTTCTCTTGCCTCACACACTCTCTCTCTTGCCCCACTCTCTCTCTCACCCCACACTCTCTCTCTCTTGCCCCACACTCTCTCTCTCTCTCTCTTGCCCCACACTCCCTCTCTTTCTCTTGCCCCACACTCCCTCTTTCTCTCGCCCCACACTCTCTCTCTCTCGCCCCACACTCCCTCCCTCTCTTGCCCCACTCTCTCTCGCCCCACACTCTCCCTCTCGCCCCACAATCTCCCTCTCTCGCCCCACACTCTCCCTCTCTCGCCCCTCGCCCCACACTCTCCCTCTCGCCCCACACTCTCCCTCTCTAGCCCCACACTCTCCCTCTCTAGCCCCACACCCCCTCTCTCGCCCCACACTCCCTCTCTCGCCCCACACTCCCTATTTCTCTTGCCCCACACACTCTCTCTTGCCCCACTCTCTCTCTCTCTTGCCCCACTCTCTCTCGCCCCCACTCTCTCTCTCTTGCCCCCACTCTCTCACACAATCTCTATCTTGCCCTCTCTCTCACCCTTCCTCACCCCTCTCACTTGTCCCACTCTCTCTCTCTCTTGCCCCTCTCCGTCTCTCTCTCTGTTGTCCCACTCTCTCTCTCTCGCCCCACTCTCTCTCACTCTCTTGCCCCACTCTCTCTCGCCCCACTCCCTCTCTCTTGCTCCACTCTCTCCCCCTCTCTCTCTCTCATTCCCACTCTCTCTCACCCTCCCTCTCTACTCCCTTTTTCTCATAATCCCTTTCTTTCTCTCGCCCCACTTTCTCTCTATTGCCCCACTCTCTCTCTCTCTCTCTCTCTCTCTCTCTCATCCACACTCTCTCTCACCCTCCCTCTCTACTCTCTTTTTCTCTCACCCCCTCTCTCACTTGCCCTCTCTCTCTCTCTTTCATCCTCTCTCTCTCACACCCTTCTCTCTACATCCCTCTTTCACACCCTCTCTTTCTAGCTCACCTCTTACCCCTCAATCTTTCCTCCATCTCTCTCCTACTTTCCCATCTCCCCAATCTCTCCTCCCTCTCCCCCTCTTCACTTCTATCCTCATGCCTTCACCCTCTTCTTCAACTTTTAGTTTTTTATCAACGTTTCTGTCATAATTTAGGTTCTCAGTATAAAATGTGTTCTGTCAGTAGATTTTCCATGTTTTCTCAGTGTAAAAAACTGGGTTGGTAACCCTGCCAGGAAGGAGCTGGGTGGGAGCCAAATGGCTAAACAAGGCAATTAAAATGATTTACTTACCTGCTCTGTAATTGTTTTGAACAGAGCAGCGCCGATCCTCCTCTTCTTGGGTCCCTCACTGGGGCTCCTGGCCCCTCCCATCTGCCAAATGCCCCCATAGGAAGGAGCTTGCTATGGGGGCACCCAAACAGGCTCACTCCGGAGCCACTGCTCTGTGTGACCATTCACACACAGATGTGGATTGGCCCCGCCCCCACTATCTCCTCATTGGCTGTTATTGACAGCAGTGGGAGCCAATGGCTTCCGCTGCTGTCTCAGCCCATGATGAGAGAAACCTGAGAGAGCCGAGGCTCTTGTGCACATCGCTGGAACGAGATAGGGCTGAACTATGTAGTCAGCAGGTGCTACCCACACTTATAGTTTGCATTGGCATGCTGCAGCGTCCATCTTTAAATCTGGAAGTGCCCATCGCAGAGGCATAGCTAGAGCCCTCAGGGCCCCGGTGCATGAAAACTTTTTTAACCATTCATTTCTTTTTTACAATATTATTGTAACATCCTCTATAGCAGCCAGTGGGAGATGAGAGGGGGAACCCGGCAGTGCTGCAGGGGGGCAGCTGGACAGGGATAGGGAAGCATATAGAGAGGTACAAGGGGCTGCATTGGCCCATTCCTGAACATGAGGGCCCAATAGCTTCCATAGTTTGCTGATGGGCCCTTCTGTGCAGCTGAGATGCAATATGTGGAGAATGACTGCCACGAATGCATGTAATGTAGGGAGTGCAATATGTACAGTAGGTGAAGCTATGTGTGGGTGTGGCTTGAGTGTGGGCAGAAAGTCACAGTGGGCTCCATGATCTCATGATCTCTTATTGCCTAGGGGCCCCATGAGTTGTCAGTCCGCCTCTCTGCACTCAGTAAATCATTTAAAAATGTCACCTCCCCTGTTACCATTTTTCTCTTGGTGTCAGGAAAACTTTTCAGAAGTGACTCATTCTGATAGCAGAGGAAGGAGGCATCAGGGAGAAATAGCACTTAGTGCTCTGGATTGAGACTAGCACACACTATAGAAGGATGTGCTTTGGTCTTATTTTATGTAGCAGCCATAACCCACAGAGGGACGGCCTTGACTTTTGGGCTTACCAGTTACCTCCTCTTGGCTTGTCTGTGAATGTCCAGGGGTTCCCAGGGTTAGTACCCAGTTAGGCTGAGGCAGAAACACAGATGGGCACAGTAGCGGCAGTTGATGGGCACAGTATCGGTAGTTGATGGGCACAGTGCCAGCAATTGATGGGCACACTGGTAGAAATTGATGGGCACAGGAGCGGCAGTTGATGGGCACACTGGCAGAAATTGATGGGCACAGTGTCAGCTATTGATGGGCACACTGGTAGCAATTGATGGGCACAGTAGCAGCAATTGATGAGCACACTGACAGCAATTGATGGGCACAATAGCGGCAGTTGATGGGCACAGTATCGGTAGTTGATGGGCACACTGCCAGCAATTGATGGGCACAGTGTCAGCTATTGATGGGCACACTGGTAGAAATTGATGGGCACAGGAGCGGCAGTTGATGGGCACACTGGCAGATATTGATGGGCACAGTTTCAGCTATTGATGGACACACTGGTAGCAATTGATGGGCACAGTAGCAGCAATTGATGAGCACACTGACAGCAATTGATGGGCACAGTAGCGGCAATTGATGGGCACACTGGCAGCAATTGATGGGCACAGTTTCAGCAATTGATGGGCACAGTGTCAGAAATTGATGAGTACAGTGGCTGCGTTTGATGGCACAGTGGCGGCAATTTATGGGTACAGTGGCTGCATTTGATGGGCACAGTGGCTGCGCTTGATGGGCACAGTGGCTGCGTTTGATGGGCACAGTGGCTGCGTTTGATGGGCACAGTGGCGCCGTTTGATGGGCACAGTGGCTGCGGTCGATGGGCACAGTGGCTGCGTTTGATGGGCACAGTGGCGCCGTTCGATGGGCACAGTGGCTGCGGTCGATGGGCACAGTGGCTGCGGTCGATGGGCACAGTGGCTGCGGTCGAATGGGCACAGTGGCTGCGTTTGATGGGCACAGTGGCTGCGTTTGATGGCACAGTGGCGCCGTTTGATGGGCACAGTGGCTGCGGTTGATGGGTACAGTGGCTGCAATTGATGCTTTTTTTTTTCAGTTTGTCCCCCCCCCCCCCCCCAAAAAAAAATTTTTTTGAGCCCCAGCCACCACTGATGAAGGATGAATTGATGAAACAGTGTTCCCTATATAAGAGGACATTGTATCTATAGCTATTTAATGGACAAAGAAGCAATATTTTCTATGCTATTGGAAGGCAAAGCAATTAGGGGCATGGACATATCATTTACAGGGTTTCCTTTTCGTTTTTGGATACTTCCTAAATCATTTAATTATAGTAACCAACATTTTCTAAACAGAGCACTATTACACCTATACATTATTTATGTTTATGTTTTTTATATTTACGTACAGGCAGTGAATAGCTTACAAAATGTCATCTTCTGAGGAAACGTCACGGACTGTAAGACACCTGCGAGAGATATTAGTAGCCATATTTGAGAAGAATGTGGATGGATTGTGTGACAAGCTGGACTCCCTCCACCTCCTATCTCTGGAGGAATCCATGGATCTCCAGTATGATGAGGATCCCGGTGTGAGAACAGAAAAGATGATCGATATTATACTTCAGAAGGGGGAACCAGCCGTGGAGAAACTCCTAGATCATCTCAATAATATGATTCGCAGTTTCCCGGAGTTGTCTAGTTTATCTCAGCACCTTGTAGAAGGTGAGTATATTCCTGTAGCTCATTGACAGTCACCACAACACAAATATCTTTTTTTTTTCAGCTTGAATTAAACAAAGAGGCCAGAGATGCTGGCTGACATTAACCTAATATGACCATGGGCATATTTGGTCAACGACAGACATCTCCCAGCCAAAAGCGTAATGATAAACAAATGGGTTGGGATGATGACTGACGTCCTTACACAAATATGGGGTAGCACTACCCCATAGGAGCCGCTTGAGTATTACCCAGATAGACCTTACTTCTTCACTGGCAGCCAGGCACAAGGTATTTTCTGCAGCCAGGTACACACACTTTAGCCCGATGGAGTAAAAGTCTAGTCCAGGGGTGTTGTTTTGTAGTTTTATTTTTGAGGAACTTGGATAGGGTAGGGGATTTGTAGTAGGATACTCCAGAACAAAACTATGCACAACTTGAGGACTCTATCTGATCTAGAATTGAGTAGTAAGTGAAGTCCCTTGTTGAGAGCAGATGGCAGACTTGTCCTGAATAGCAGTGTAGAAATAAAGAGTATGAGCAAAGTCTCTTGTAGTGAATGACAACGTGAACCAAGCTCTTCGGATCACTAGCCAGTGATCCCTTTAATTGGACCTTTGTCTGATTGTACTAGCACAAAAGGGGTAGCTAAAAGAACAGCCCCCCAGATCTTTGGTTGGTACTTACAGGAGTCGCAAACAGATCCTCTCAGGCACAGCTCCTCTTCAGTCAGCTCTTCAGAAGCACCAGGGTCGCTCCTCCATTTCAGATTCAGGCCCTCAGGTCGCCCACCTTAGGCCGCATGGCAGCAGGTGCCAGGGGAGGCAAGACCCCAGTCCACCCAGAGCTCAAGTGTTCTCTGAATATATAGGCCAATCCCAGCATGCTCAGGGGTACCTCCCCTGTAATTGGTCGAGACTGCTACATACTCATGCTGCCTATTTGCCTAGCTCCCAACCATGTTCCAGAAAGCTCCACTAGCTTCCAGAATGGCGGGAGGAGCCCAGGCAAACTTAAAGTGGGGTGCCCCCTAAAATATATTTTTTTAAAGTCAGCAGCTACAAATACTACAGCTGCTGACTTTTAATAATCGGACACTTACCTGTCCCAGGGTCCAGCGATGTGGCGGAATGAAGCCCCCCCTCGTTCCCCGCTCCGCTCGCGGCGCATTGTTACTGTGGGCACCCGGCTGTGGCTTCACAGCCGGGCACCCACTGCGCATGCGTGAACGGCGCCGCATGCCGCGATACACCGCACAGTCATCTGGGACACGTGACAGGTCCCAGATGACTGTGCGGCGCCGAGGGGAAGTGATGTCACCAGCCCAGGCAATGAAGGAGGCAGACTACGAGGGACCCCCCTAGCAACAGGCATTTAGAGGTGAGTACATTTTTTTTTTTTCCATTTATTTTTTTTTACTTTTTTTTTAGGAATTTTAAGCTATTTTTTTTTGGTGGCAACACCACTTTAACAGCATCAGAACACCATGAGCAGTCCTGACTAATGAATTGCAGCATTCTGCAAGGCACAATGCTGCAGATCGATTTGCCTCTAGGTGGAAGAGCAAATTATGCAAACAAAATTGGGTGGATTTAGAGGAGGGAAAAAGGGTAACAGTATGTAGTTTGAACTGTGTTTAAAGGGCAGGCACAATAAAAGAGTCCATAACAATTAGTCCATATGAAAATGAGTCCATATAAATATAAATAAGCTAATATCAGAGAAGGCTGCCAGCTTGCAGATAGAAGTGGATCTGAAACATAAACAAAGACAAGAAGCGGCGCCCCCTAAGCGTAGCAATTGGGTTGTTTTAATACATTGATATATGGTAAATAAAAGATGCACTCGCAAACAAACGATGGGGAAGGGCATATTTCATAAAAATCATCCGCGCTTGTCCTGGGTAACAGACTGTGGCCTGGTGTGAGCTGTGATATCCGTCGGTCGTCCCTTGTAGCGATAACGGTGGTGGAACCCAGCGCTCTCAATACCCGGGGAAGGGAATCAGCAAACATTGGAACCCAGTACTGTGATGTCATCACTTCCGGGTACAAGGTCAGTGGGAAGGTGCCGAAGGTGATTCCCTTCCCCGGATATTGAGAGCGCTGGGTTCCACCACTGTTATCGCTACAAGGGCCGACCGACGGATATCACAGCTCACACCAGGCCACAGTCTGTTGCCCAGGACAAGTGTGGATGATTTTTATGAAACATGCCCTTCCCCCTCGCTTGTTTGTGAGTGCATTTGTCATTTACCAATCAATGTATTAAAACTACCCAATTGCAACCCTTAGAATACGCCGCTTCTTGTCTTTGTTTATGTTTCAGATCCACTTCTATCTGCAAGCTGGCAGCCTTCTCTAGATCTCTAGTGGTCAGTGATGAGGTATCCCTTATGTTTGTGCTCAGAGGAGAAGTGCTCCCTTATATCGGTGGCCAATAGAAAAGTACCTCCTTATGTTGGTGCAAAGTGGTGGACTTCCATCTTGCAGTTTTGCCCAGATGAGATATGACCCCTTACACTGGTGGTCAATGGGAAGTTTCTCCTTATGTTGGTGCTCATTGGTGAAATTCCCCCTGGACTTGGCGCTCCGTGGTAAGATTCTCCCTTACATTGGTGTTCAGTGGCCAGTTCAATTGTTCATTAAATTAAATTAGTATCATTCTTATATTATTACAGTATATATGAAATCAATTTGCAGAACCAACCTTAAGTAGTGCATTTATTTGGTTGAAGTGCAGCCTTTGTTACTTTCATTCAGCTATGAAATTATTCTATATATTGTACATCAGGATAAAATTATGAGAGCTGCCATTGTTGATTTATTCTGAATGCACAACCTTCAGGAATGTCATCATCACCCTTCCTTTTCTTGGATACAAGTATGCTTAATCCATGTCAGTGAGCTAGTAATGATAAAAAAAGTAAGTATAATGCCGCGTACACGCAGTCAGACTCTCCGGCAGAAAAAGTCAGACGGAACCTGTTGTGTGGGCCTCATCTGACTTTTTTTTTCTCGATTATTCTGACGGACCTAGAAATAGAACATGTTTTAAATATTTCCGACGGAATCAATTCCTATCGGGAAAACCGTTCGTCTGTAGGCTGTTCCGACGGACCAAAAACAACGCATGCTCTGAAGCAAGTACGAGACGGCAGCTATTGACTACTGGCTATTGAACTTCCTTTTTCTAGTCCTGTCGTACATGTTGTACGTCACCGCATTCTAGACGGTCGGACTTTGGTGTGATTGTGTGTAGGCAAGACCGCTTGAGCGGAATTCCGTCGGAAAAAAACGGTCGTGTGTACGCGGCATAAGAAATAGTGGCAGAGGGGACACAGCACATCACCAATTGGGTTAAAGAGCCAATAACAGCAGCTTTTCCAATTTAAAAGACAGCAATTGCAGCCGATCAAGATGTAAACATACTTGCCGGTTATTGGCATTCCTTTCCTCACACTTTCACAGCATGAGGAGAGGAGAGAGCCAGTAACCAGCTAGTGTGAAAGGGGATATCTTCATTAATTATCAGGGCACTGATCATCAGTGTCCTGATGATCAGTGCAGCCCCAACAGTGCCCACCAGTGCTGCCAATCAGTTCCCATCAGTGCTACCAATCAGTGCCTCCTCATCAGTGCAACTTATCAGTGCCTATCAGTGCCACCTATCAGTGCCCATCAATGCCACCTATTAGTGCCGCATATCATTTCAGCCTCATCAGTGCCTTCTCAGCAGTGACCACCAGTGCCCCCTCATCAGTGCCCACCAGTGCCGCCTCATCAGTGCCTCCTCATCAGTGCCCACCAGTGCCTCCTCATCAGTGCCCACCAGTGCCACCCATCAGTGCAGCCTATTAGTGTGCACCTCATCAGCACACATCAGCAAAGGAGAAAAATTACCTGTTTGCTAAATTTTATAACAGAAACAAAGGAAAAATGTTTCTTTAATCGTACATCACGGGACACAGAGCCATAGTAATTACTATGTGGGTTATAGTCCACCTTCAGGTGCTGGACACCGGCACACCCTTAACAGGAAGTTGCCTCCCTATATAACCCCTCCCACTACTGGGAGTACCTCCGTTTTTTTCGCCAGTGTCTAAGGTGTTGGTCACGAGTGAAGATGTGCTGTGCTGTGCTGAGCTCCACTGGAGCAATCCTTGCTGGGGCTAGCCATGCAGCTGGATCCATTCAAAGTGTCTTTTAGGCCGAATTGAATGGTACACAGGCCTCATATCCGAAGAAACAAGGTTTTGCCTGTAAACGCTTCTCCTTTTAGAAAGCTGGACCCCGGGATCCAGTACTTTTGGTATTAAGGTCATAAAGTTTTACTGGCTGGGCGCTTTTTACAGGTCCAGGATTGTGGGTTCCCGGTTCCTGAACGGAACCCACCGTGAAGGGTGAAGATTGGGTCTGTTGGTTTTACCACAGAAAACCCTACGATGGGAAAGGTAAGGGGAGTTTTTAAGGAATTTTTAAATTTTCTTATGAAATGTCTCCTTTAAAGTGGTTGTAAACCCTTACAAACCACTTTGACCTACAGGTTAGCCTAGATTAAGGCTTACCTGTAGGTCCAAGAAATATCTCCTAACCCTACACGGTTTAGGAGATATTTGCCAAAAGACAGGCACTGCTGTCTACGGTGCATGCGCCGTAGACAGCGGCGCGCAGGCGCACTGAGCGCGCTGCTGTCAACAGCGATATGCCGCGAGTGGCGGCTCCCGTGCGCACACGCGGGAGTGACCTCATTGCGGCTTCATCGAATGACAGCGGCGGAGCAGCGAGACCCACCGAGAAGATGGATGCTCCAGACTACAGGAGACAGCGGTGACTTTGCTAGCTCCTGTGTCAGGTAAGTGACACATAATGGACTACTATGCAATGCATACTAGTCCATTATGCTTTACCATTGCAGGAAATCAAACACCCATCAGGGTTTACTTCCTCTTTAAAGTAAATGTTGTCATGCCTAAGTGTCACCACTGAGGGCTGTATAGCGCACGTACCTTCTCATGGTTTGCTCAGAGTCACGCTGTGCCAGAGAAGCATCAGACATTTTTCCTCCGGCTAGCAGGCAGACCTCCGGTAAGTTTGGGGGGTTTTGCTTCCTCCAGACACCCCCACCTGAGCTGAACTCTTCCCCTCTTCAAGAGGCTGAGTATAAGGGAGAACTAAAAATGATCGGCAATGCCCTTTCCTTTCATCGCCCCTTCTCAGTGTCTCCTCCACGCCATCCCTCCCTCACTCAACCGATCCTGTCAGATCGGAGGCCCGTGCTTGCGAGGGAAAACTTTTTTTTTACTCCAACGTGGGTGTGTGTTTAAAAACAAAAAAACTCCATTTATGCTGGCAGCAAAATTGTCAGAGAGACATAAGAGCAAAGAGGAGCATGAAAGAGGTTTTTGTGACACAGGCATTTCCTATTTGACACATTTACTATTTTCATCAGGCTGAGCATTAATAGCAGCAGCAGTAGCTAGACTAGTGCTCAAGCAGTGGATGCGATTTCTTCTGGTAGTACCTCTGCTTTATGCATTGGGCTATGGTCAGAAGGGGGGTTGAAACACCCCCCTCCCAAAAAAAAGAGCTAAAGGGGTCTCCCTCAAGCTCTGGAAAGCCTACTCATCTCTACAAATGGCATCCTGCCCTGAGAGGGGGTGGCTGGTCAGAGTGAGCATCAGGGCCATGAAATGTCTGCAACTGTTTTTAACACTGCTGCCCCTGTTTATTTTATGATGATTTAAAAAAAAAAAGTTTAGCGACTTTAATCGCATCCCAGTGTGGGTCAAAATGCGAATGAGAATTCCCGCAGAGGACCGTGGTGAGGCTGATGACTCCTCTTCTGAGGTGTCAAATGTGCGGGAGAATCAGCTGTTTCAATCTTAAGATTGATGGTGCAATTACTTGCTGAATGATCGCTCCACATTTATTTACCCTTAACTGTTTGGGTTTGCTAAAGCCTCCTCAAGCTGTGCATGCCTTTTCCTATCCATTCATTGCTGGAAAAGCTTTTTTGTATCTGAGAGGATCACCCAGATAAGCATTATTTTCCTTCCTAAAAAGTATTCAAACATTATCCTATAGTGGAGGAAATTCACCAAGTAGGGTATACCAGCAATTAACGCTGCTATAGCCTCCGTGAATAAGTTTGACTTGTCCAGCAGACAATGCTCAAATTCTTATGGATCCAACGGATAAAAAGGTGGAATTCCTATTGAAAAAAAAAAAACTTTTTTCTTTGGCAGATTGAGTTTCTCAGCCTGTGCTGACAGTAATTGCTTAATTTGCTTAATCATTGAGAGACCAGCTTAAACAGGTGTCCAAGGTTATCCTGTTCAGCAGGTCCAGGAGGCAGCTTTATGTTTGCAATAAATAGTTGCTATGAGAGATTCTATCCTTCAGGTCTTGCGCCCTTCGCTAAGCACCTTGTAAGAAGCTCCTGGCTAGTCTTCCTTTTTGCGGTGAAACATATATTTGAGGTTGTTTTGGATAATACATCCAAAGAAAAAAAGCACCCCTTTTGCCATTTAAGAAAAGGAGTAAATGTATTTTCGTTTTAAAGCTCCTTCTCCTGTGCTATAGGCATCAGCTTTCAGGCAGTCACTGCGGCTTCCACCGTCAGGTTCAATCGAATAGGGGGAATTCTTCTGCAGTTCTCAAGGATCTGGCAGGAAGAGTGTCCAGACGAATGGGGGACTTCCTCAATAGCTCCAGGGTACAAACTGGAGTTCCAAGAGTTCCCATCTCCTCGTTTTCTCAGATCAAACGTAAGGATCCAGAGAAAAAGAAAAAAAGTGATCATGGAGGTCCCCACGTAAGAACAGAGGTTGGGGTTTGATTCATGTGTCCAATCTGAATGGACATTCTGCATCTCAAAAATCTAAATTCAATTCCTGAATATAACCACTTTTTTTCGTATGGAGTCAATCCAAATCAGTTATCTCCATCCTACAAGGAGGAGAACTTCTGGCGTCAATCGACATCAAAGATGCATACCTCCATATGCCTATTTCCTCGCTCACTAGTAATATCTACTTTTCAAGGTGGAAAATCTTAATTTTCAGTGTGTAGCTCTGCTTTCCGGTCCAGCTACTGCACCTTGAGTGTTTACAAAGGTTCTGGCCCCTCTTCTAGCCAGATAAAGGCCCCAAGTTATAATGATTATGGTTTACCAAGTCGATCTGTTCTTGATAGACCAGTCGGTAGCCCGCTTAGACCAAAGTATGGTCACCACATTCAACTACCTGGAATATCTAGGTCGGATTCTCATTCTAGGAGAAATCTTCTTTAAAACCATGAAGAAGGCTAAAATACTTGGGTCCGATCATAGGTACATCCAGAAAAGGGTATTCTTACCCCAAGCAAAGATCAGCGCCATAAAGGAACTGATTTAGGTGGTCAAAGCAAGATGAATTTCTTCTATTCAACTTTGCATGAAATTCGAGGCCGTTCCTTATGCTCAGTTTCATTTGAGACTGCTACATCGGGTTCAAGCTCTACATTCCCAATGTGTCTGACTCCAAAGCCTACAGCCACATCACCCTAATAGCGCCCAATCTCATCTGATCTTAGAGGCCAAGCAGGTTCGGCCTGGTTAGTACCCGGATGAGAGACAACCTGGAAATACCAGGTGCTGTAGGCTGGGTGTGCCGGAGCCTCAGTTTATAGTTAATATCCAAAGATCTACTAAGGGGAAAATACTTAATAATATGCCAACCTTTTTTGTTTAGGTTGGGGAACAGTCCTGGAAGAGGCAACTGTCCAAGAGAAGTGGCCCAGATCAGAAATGGCCCTGCCCATTAACATTTTAGAAATTCAGGCAGAGCACTTGGTCCTGAGGGCCTGAACGTTCAGTTTATGGTATTGTCCTGCCAGGATTCAATCCGAAAATACCACAGCAATGGCCTATATTAATCACCAAGGGGGCACAAGAGAAAGGTGAATCATATCCTACCTTGGGCATAAAAATATGTACCTATCGCCAGGCTTCATTCTAGGAATAGAAAATTGGCAGGCGGACTACTTGAGTCACCAGCAGTTGTTCCCGGGAGAATGGCTCCATCACCTTGATATCTTCCTGTCAATATGTCAAAGATGGGGGATCCCAGACATAGATCTGTTTGCGTCCAGGTTCAACAAAGAAATCAACAACTTTGTGTCAAGAACAAAGGATCCTCTAGCATGTGGAACAGATGCCTTGCTATTCCCGTGGAATTGGGTCTCACTGATTTATGCATTCCCTCCTATTCTGCCTGCGTCCACGACTTCTTTGCAGGATCAAGCAGGGAGAGAAGTTGATGATTCTTGTGGCCCCCAGCGGTGCCCAGGAAATCTTGGTGTGCAGAGATTGTAAAGATGGCAGTAGGGGGGCCATGGACCCTACCATCACGGCCAGACCTTCTCTCGCAACGTTCGGAGTTCCATCCTACTTTACAAATGCTAAATTTAACGGTTTGGCTATTGAGACCCACACTCTGAAGAAGCGTGGGCTGTCAGGTTCAGTAGTTTCTACCTTGGTTAATGCAAGGGAGCCGGCCTCCATAATTATATATTATGGAGTCTGGGAAATATATGTCTCCTGGTGTGAAACCGGGAATTGCACCCCAGGAAATAGGTCAAAGGTGGAATCCTTGACTTTCTGCAGATGGGGTGAGAAATAAAGCTGGCCTTGAGTGCTTTCTAAAGACAGGTCTCGGCCTTATCGGTATTATTTCAGTGACCACTTGCTTCGCATTTTTTGGTTTGTAACTTTACTCAGGGGGTAACACGGCTTAATCACCGGTTAGGTAACCCCTGAACCCTTAGGACTTGAATTTAGTTTTGTCTTATATAGGAAGGCAACTTCCTGTTTAGGGCGTGCCAGTGTCCAGCACCTGAAGGTGAACTATAACCCACATAGTAATTACTATGGCTCTGTGTCCCGTGATGTACTTCAAAAGAAAAGGATTTTACAGGTATGCTGTTAAAAAAATCCTATTTTAAAAAAAATGTTTGGTGTTTTTTTGTTTGTTTAGAAAAAAAAACAAAATCCAGTGGTGATTTAATACCACCAAAAGAAAGCTCTGTTTGTGTGAAAAAAATTACAAAAGTGGCATATGGGTACAGCATTGCATGTCTGCGCGATTGTCATTCAAAGTGTGACAGCGCTGAAAGCCTGGGCAGGAAGGGGTAAAAGTGAATGGTAGGCAAGTGATTAAAGGGTAAGAGTATACATTTTAAAAGTTTCTAGATCTTCTCAGTGATGGATTTAGAAAAGGCTGATTTAAAAACTTGTTATTTTAGGAAACAGTGTTGCTGAAATATCTACTTATTGTTTATCTACAGACAAGAAAAACTCTTTCCAGGAACTTGTGGAAAAGCTAGACATGAAAAATCACTTGACTTCAAAAGTGACTTTGAGTGACATCCTGAGCATTGGGTCTGAGAGCCTGACAGAAGATCAACCTCACAATATAAAGGATATTCCATGGCATGTCTTGAGGAACCTCATGGCTTTGAAAAGGATTTCCCGAAATACCCAACTGAAGAAAAATTCAACAAATTCAGTTAATATTGATGTCTTTGATATGTTTAATGCTGAAATGGATACATCAACCACAGTTCACCCCTTGGATGTGCTGTGTGTTCTCCTCCATTGTTCAGACAGTTTTCTGCAACAAGAGATTGTAACCAAAATGTCCATGTGTCAGTTTGCTGTTCCTCTACTACTTCCCCCTGCTGGTGACGAGTCACACTGCACCCTTATGTTGTGGGCAATGAGGGGCATTGTGAAGAAGTGGAGACCCCAATCATTAGTTGACAGTAAAGGGTTCAGAGAAGAACATGTGGTTAAAATTCCAATGCCGATCTTCTCTTTTGTCAGATTAGGGGTAAATAAACTGTCCAAATCTAAAATTCTCAACCAGATTCTAAATTCAGATCAGCAACATCACAATTTTTTCATCCACCATGATATGGATGGAGGGAACATTGAAAGGAAGATATCTGATGGACTGGTGGAAATGTCCTGGTATTTTCCATGTGGTAGCTCAGATGTTTTCCCAGAGCCAATAGCAGTAACCAACCTACGAGGAGGCCTGGAGACCAACTGGAACCAGTTCACCTTCCTGACTCAAGTTTCCTCTGCTGTGTTCATATTTATTGAGAATATTTCTGAGAATCAATTCAAACTATTATCAACCTGTAAAAACACCAAAGCTCGGTATTATTTCATTATTACTCCGGGATCAGGTAAAAATATTAACCAAGAAATGCAAACACTCTTAAGGCAGTTAATGGAAACATTAAAGGTTAGTAGTGATCAAATACTAGTTAAAAGGGACAATGCAAATGATGCTAATTTTGTGAAAAACATCCAGGACCTCCTTGGAAGCTTATTAAGAAAAGAATTCCAAAAGCTGTCACTAGAGAGTATGAAAAAGAATGCAGATGGGCTCCAGGTGGATGTAGATGAGAACTTTCCTGAATGTCAGAAAGCGAGAACATGTGCAGGTAATATTACATCTGAAATAAAAGATGTTGAAGAATATAAAAGGAAAATGTTGGGACTTCAGGGAGATTTATGGAGGCAACTATCAAAGGTAGAAAAAGAACTTTGCAGAATGACAAAACAAGGGGAAATGGGTACAGAAGAATATAAGTCTCAGTTAAAAGAGCAACGCATTGCACTGCATCAGCAGCAACATCAGCATGATTTGACTGATCCTATGATGTTGTTTATTACTGCAATCACCACTCTGTCTCAGGTAGAGAAACAATATTTTCTAAAGTGGATGAAATTAGAACTTGATTTGACTGCAAGAAGGAATCTGTCTTCCTTACAGGTGGAATACAAAGAAAGAAGTAGATCAGATAATCCAGAAGAACTCAAGCAGGTAGATCAAAAAATCTCAGACAGTTCTTTAGGAATTGAACATTTCCTACGTGAATTAGGACAGTTTTATGAAGCTGAATGTTCTATGGTTATCGAAAAATTGATTGAAGCAGACAGAGCACAGTTTACAGGACTTCCAGGGATTGCTGCTGACCTTCTATTAGAAGGATTCCCATTAGAGCTGATTGATGGAGATGCCTCCAACATTCCATTGAAATGGATAACTGATGTTCTGACTGAGCTGGATAACAAGACAGGAGGACAATGTAAAATAAGAGTAATCACGGTGCTGGGAGTGCAGAGTACAGGAAAATCCACCCTTCTGAACACCATGTTTGGTCTCCAGTTCCCGGTGGCCAGTGGACGATGTACACGAGGAGCCTTCATGACTCTTCTTAATGTGGAAGAGAACTTCCAGGAGGAGCTGGGCTGTCAGTTTATTCTGGTGATTGACACTGAGGGACTGAAAGCTCCAGAGTTGACCTCTTTGGAGGACAGTTATGAACATGACAATGAACTGGCCACACTAGTAGTTGGGTTGAGTGATATCACTATAGTCAATATGGCCATGGAAAACACTACAGAAATGAAGGATATTTTACAGATTGTGGTCCACGCTTTTCTTCGGATGAAAGAAGTAGGAAAGAAACCCAACTGCCAGTTTGTGCATCAAAATGTGAGTGACGTGTCTGCTCATGAAAAGAACATGAGAGACAGGAAGAAACTTCTAGAACAGCTGGACGAAATGACCAAAGCAGCTGCAAAAATGGAGAAGAAAGGCGGAATCACATCTTTTAATGATGTACTGAACTATGATCTGGATAAAAACAGTTGGTACATTCCAGGTCTGTGGCAGGGGGTTCCTCCAATGGCCCCAGTGAACTCTGGTTACAGTGAAAATGTTCATAAGCTAAAGCAGCATTTGTTTGAATTCATGAAAACCCAGAATGCACCTTGCAACATTAGTGACTTTATCACATGGATAGAAAGCCTATGGAGGGCAGTGAAACATGAAAACTTCATTTTTAGTTTTCGGAACAGTCTGGTAGCTGAAGCTTATAATAAATTGTCTATGCAGTTTTTTCAATGGGAATGGGAATTTTCCAAAAATGTTTACAACTTTGTTATCAGAGCAGAAAATATTATAAAAAATCAGTCACCCGAGAGTCTGGATACAGAAACGTATGAAGAATACAGGAGAGAACTTCAATTGCTGGTTTCTGAGGAGGAAAACAAAATGCTGGATTTGTTAGAAAAATATTATGACAGTAAGTCTGAAAATGTTCATCTAATAGAACGACATCGGGAAGAGTTTAGAATGAGTGTTCAGTTCCTAAGAAAAGATTTAGAAAGAAATGCTTTAAATAAATATAGAGACGCGATTTCTATCCAGAAAGGAAAGTTTGAGATCCAGAAGATCCAGAATCAATATCAGAAGCTCATAGAAGAAAAAATCACCGACCTCCTAAAAGATAGTAGAAAGGACTCTATACTAAAGGATGAGGAATTACAAAGGGAATTTGAGTCCATGTGGGAGAAAACACTGACAGATTTACAGATAAAGAAATTAGTTAGACGTAATGTTGAACAATTGATTCTATCACATTTGAGACAAGACCTGAGCAGTAAAGGATCTGCTGCACATGAAAAATTAAAGAACATTACAAAGCTAGCAAGTTATGGAGAGCGACCTTTTAAAATGGATAAAAAGTATATGGGTCGCTCGTGGCGTAATTGTGTCAAACAGATAGCGGGCCTACAAAGTGAAACAACTGAAACGGTGGAGAAATTTGCAGTCTCGCTAATAAATAAGTGCAAAATGTTTGTAAAAGAAAAAGCTGATACCTCAGAGGATTATGACAACACTCACTGCCAAGAATTACTATACATGATCAATGAACAACTTAAAAGTAGCACTCCACAATTTTCAGAAAAATTTGAGGTAGACATCAAACTTATGATTCTTGGAAATGCTGCCAAAATATTTCAAAAGATGCATGACACATTTATCAAAAATAATGACCCAACCACCTATCTAGAGAGCTTAAAGCCTCAATATTTATCAACATTTCTTAGTTTGTTTCAAAAGAAAGATGAAAGTCAGAACAGAGCCAGACAATTCTGTGAACGATGTCTCAAACCAGCAATCACTGACTATGTCTTCAAACATCTTGGGGAAAAGATAGTGGATGACATCTTAAACGGCTCCGATCATATCATCTTCAGCAGCAAAAGCTTTTTTCAGTGTAACATGCTAGAGAAATTACTGGAAGAAATGTCATTTCAAAAATATGTAAAATACATTGGTTCATATGAGAAATTTGCAAAATCATGGATATTAAGTTACATCTCAAAAAAATACAAGATCTCCACAACTATGGACAATTTATGGAAGAATATTCTGACCTCCATTATGATGGAAATTCAAACTATACTTAAAGGGAAAGCTTGCCTAGAAAGTCCTAATATACAATCCTTTTTAGAAAATGTCTGTGAAATGTTACAAAAAGAACTGGTAATACCACAGAATGAGATGAAAATGATCATTTTCCAAAACACAGCTGCAGTTGGGCAGTTTTCATCTTGCATTCAACGCCTCCTCACAGATACAGAGCAACAAATTCTAACAGAACTGAGATCTTTGAAAATTGAGTCAGTGCTTTCCAGAGTTACATTGATTCCTCAGGATGAATTGTTCAGGAAGGTAATTGGATGTGGCAAGCAGTGTCCATTCTGTGGTGTCCCCTGTGAGGCCAGTGGTGGTTACCATTGGGAGCACTTTGCATCTATCCATAAATCCACGGGACTGAATTCATGGAGATGTTTGTATAGTAAGATCTTGGACACCGACATCTGTTCAACTCTGGTTATATCTGACGGTACCTTTAAATGTTCTGTAACTAAATGGAAATCTCGCCCATACAAAGCATATCGTAAATATTATCCAGATTGGACCATTCAGCCTGACCCCAGTGGTGAGTCCTCCGACTACTGGAAATACATATTCGTACAGTTTAATTATCAGTTTGCAAAAAAATACAGAGCAAAACCGGCTGAACTTCCAAGAGACTGGAAGAAAATTACCAAAGACCAAGCTCTTGTCAGTCTAAAGAAAGTATTTAATGTGAACTAGCAACCATGTTTTTGGACTGTCACTGTTAATCAGTGAAAAACTGTAGTTGCACTGTATTACATAACACAATGTTACTGGATGATCAACCTCGTCTCATCTTTCAACTCCTTCTGGTGGTGCTTACAATTATTATGCTGGATATTTGAATGCTTACTTAAAATATATAAATCTTCTGTAGTTGCACCCTTTGACATTTTTGGTATGAAGGATTTTTTAACTGAATGTGCTTCAAGTGCAATGACTTATCTTGGACATATCTTTAATTTTACACCTCCTGAGCTACACACTGATTCCCGGGCAATGAAACTGATCCTGTTCATCTTCAGTGTGGGAGATATCACTGCCCTGCAGCTAATATATAACTCATGCAGATCAATTTAAATTTGCAAATTTTTTTTCTTCACATGGTTCTTTGCGTATTGCTGGTTGGCAGTGTTGATTACTGGATCAGCACGCTTATACCTACATTTGCTACAAATCTGGGCTCATGTGGAAATAGCAAACTGTTTTCCTGGTCAGCCAGTTCAATCGCTGGACTGGTAAAGTGGTTCAAAAGAACTACTTATTTGATCATTTTCTTGCAGACATGAAGAAGGTTCCTGCCTACCAGGAAGCAAGAAGTGTAGAGCGGGCCAGATGCCACACATTGCAGGACACTCAGGGGGCATGGCCTCTTTGTCAAGCCTTCCCCTACACTTTAGGACCAATCTAATTATACAAGAATGGGACTACAAGGCGCAGCATTGGTGAATGCGTAAACAGCTGCAAAACAATAATTTAAGGCATTTGGAGCATTAAACCAGTGTGTGGGTGATGGGAAAGCACTAGGAAATGTATTAAATGTTCACACGTGAGTTGCCATTTTCAAAACAAATACTAATATTTACTATACTCAAATTTCACCCTCTACTGTCCTTATCTATTACTTGTAGAGATTTTCTTAGTCTCCTGGGGGTGCTGGATTGAGGTGTTCTGGAACCAGCTAGAGTTAACCTCTGATATACCAATTTGGAATTATGTGGACTTTTTTTGCTGAGTTTCCACATTCACACATACATAAATTATTTCACGCTACACTTTTTGTACCATATTACCATTTCTTGCATTTATGTATTGTGTGGAGAGAAGCTGCAAAGCATGTAGGGAATCCAAAAAGTTATGGAAAGTGATGGTCAAAAGAAAGGCAGAACTCACAACATGAAAGGAGATTTTTCAAGTAATAAACTCATATTGGATTGTCAAAAATAACTATTGTTTGTATTGTTAGAACAATGCTTATGTTAAAAAAAATCAAAGTGTATGCTGTGATCATATGTTTCCTTTAATGAAATGCACTTTACCACTTCACTTCTGCTACAAAATTAGCAACATTTTGTCCTATGGAAATAATATCAGGGTCATCTTTGCTGAATCATTAGTGTATGGTATTTCGATTACTCACTCATTGCCAATTGCTGGCAAAATTGTTATTAATTTATTTGTATTGAGCGATGACATTTTTTATGCAAAAATATGGTGAACATTAGAATTATAGCTATAGTACATGTAGGAATAGTGAATAAAATGCACCTGTGCTCAGACAACGAACATATAAAATGTATACATATTATTAACAAACAGAAAAAGAGCTTTACAATAAGTAATCAATGACCTTTCTAGCTGCTTCTAGCTGTACTGTGGAGTAATTCATCCTCAAAAAACACAGCAGAAACTTTGCATTTGGTCTTATTTGGTTTTGAACACCTTAGAGTACCTGCTGTGTGTTTATGTTAAAGGGCTAGCAGAATGCCAAGATCTCTTCTCCATAGAGATATTAAAGGGAGCCAGGCTCTGATTTCAGTTCCCATGTTGTAAATGTTAACACATAACTCCAGATAAAACTTAAAAATCTATCCTTGCTCTTTTAGTCTAAGGGTAGTGGATTAAGGTGTAAATATGAACCACATTCCTTTCTCCAGCAGGCTGGCAGCTTTGACTGGCTCCAATTTCACTGCAGCCTCCTAAATGTACAATGCAGGGTTAATGCCAATGTATTGTACATGATGACACTAAGGCTCCGCCCAAAGGCAGGAGCTTCGGACATAGGAGTGTCGGAGTCGGCTGGATCAGGGTATAAGCTAAGCAAAACAGCCAAAACTGATGGGGAACTGCAAGAGTAGATTTTTTTTTAAAAATTTTTATTCTGGAATTGGGCTTTAAGTATGAATTTCTCCACAATGTCTATAGCTACAGCACTCAAGAGAGGGGCAACAATACCAAAATATGGAAAATAATTTAGGTTTTTGCATTCACAACAGATTTTTTTATTATTACTGTGACGATGAAATGTATCTTTTTAATAGTCAGCTGAAATTATTCTGTAGATTCTCTTAGCAATAAAAACGATTTTACTTTTTTACTTTACGTTTTTTCTTGATCTCTTTGTAATGCCAAACATTAATAAATGTCATTGATTATTGCTTTCACTTTTTTTGTATTAGACAGCAGGATCAATAACACTGCCTGAGTAAAGTCTTTACTGTGCAAAATTGTATCTTAATATTTAGCAGCACACTGAAGAACATTGCACTAAAGGGCTTGTTCACATTATCAGCCAGAGGGCAGTATGAGTAGGTGGTTGACCGGCGGTTTTACTGCCCCTAACGATCTAAAGAAGCACATGCAGCCACTTAGGGCTGTACACAGGCTGTGCTTCACAGCGACATCAAAAATTAAACAGCATGTCACATTTGGTGGGGGGTACTTGAGACAAACACGACCCTTTCAGCCGGTTCCAGAAATTTGGGCTGCACACGCCCCCCAAATAAAATGTCATTGCATGTCCAGTCTCTCTGCCCTGCTGCTAGGACCCCCTCTCCCAGTATATAGCAATGTTAGGCTTTGATTAATCAAATCCAAGATTGCTGTGTACTAACAAAAGGTGTTGGCAGCTGCAGCTGTCAAACGAGCAGTCTGAATCAGTGTTTATGAACAACACTGCCCAGATGTGAACATAGAAAGATACAAAGTAACAATATTACTTTTGTATCATTCTGTTCATTTTATCTGCAGGTCAAGGGAATAAAATTTAGATCTGCAGATGAAGTCAGGTAAAGCAACCTGACAAGAAAACAAAAATGTTTAAGTACTCCCCGCCTCGTCTATTATAATAATAACCATCCATGGTTTGAGAAAGGAACCAATAGGAGTTTTGAATTGTGTCACCATAGCAACCAGTCTGCCCCACGTGTGACATCACATCCTGCCTTGTGTCCCACAGTGGCTCTTCTCACCTCCTGGAACAATGGATTTGCTTTCCTCACTGACTGACTACACACTATTTGCTGTCACAAGTGGCTCTTCTGGTGGACGACTTCCATTCAGTGTGGCATGTCAGCAGATAAGCTCTTTGATTTTATATTTCTGTAAGTTTGCAATTGGCTTTTTAATCAAAATAAACCCATTGGTGCTGTACTTAGCTGGCGCTTATGCTAAAAACCAGGACAATATTTCCGCTATTAACCAGTGAAACAGTTCTTGCTAATAACCAGGGAAATTACGTCTGTTAATAAATAGCCAAATGGCCTCTGTTAAAAACAAGGGAAACAATAACTGATAATAATTAGGGAAATTACCTCTGCTAATAACCAGGAATATGACCTCTGCTATTAACCAGAATAATGACCTATGCTAACAACCAGGATAATTACTTCTGCTAATAGCAAAACAAATAAATTCTGCATACAAATAAATAGAAAAATAGCAAAATGACCTCTGTTAAAAACCCTGAAAATGTTCTCTTCTAATAACCAGGCAAATTACCTATGCTAATAAAGGGGCAAATTATCTGTGTTGATAACCATGGAAATTATCTATGCTACTAACAAGAGAAACAATCTCTGATAACAACCATATAAATTATTAAATGACATCTGATAATAACCAGGGAAATGACCTCCGTTAATAACCAGGGAATCTACTTCTGCTAATAACCAAAACAATGACCTCCACTAATACCCAGGGAAATTACTTCTGCTAACAACCAGGACAATGACCTCTGATAATAACCAGGGGAATGACCTTTGATAATAACCAGGGAAATTACCTTTGACAATAACCAGTGAAATGACCTCTGCTAATAACCAGGGAAATTACGTGTGTTAATAACCATAGAAATTACCTCTGATAATAACCAGGGAAAGTACCCTGCGAGGCCCCTCCATCCCCATTACACATACAAATGCAGAGTTTTGCCCATTGGGACTTTAGATGAAGCACCACACAGCCAGTAATAAAAACATAGTACAGGTTTATTGAGTATGTGCCAGCAATAGAACTGGGAAAAGGTGTCATAATGCCAAACAGTTGGCCAAAATATACAAATCTATTACACGGTTACATACAGTAATCCATATAGTCTATGGTAAATGTGTCATAACATCTATGGTGACCCAACACATTTGTGAGTTCAGTCTCACTCTTCAGGGGTTGATGCATAGACACAATCTATGAGGTAAAATGTTTTAAAAAAAATAACACTGTAATGAACATGGAAATGTATCAGGTAGATTGAAA
Source organism: Lithobates pipiens (assembly GCF_037356315.1). Taxonomy (NCBI): domain Eukaryota; kingdom Metazoa; phylum Chordata; class Amphibia; order Anura; family Ranidae; genus Lithobates; species Lithobates pipiens. The sequence continues at coordinate 27,959,217 of NW_027507784.1, read as the reverse complement.
TGTGGAAATCAGACTACATACGATCAAACAATCCGGTGGAAAAGTCTGGCAAACTCAAGTCCGCCGGACAATTCGCTCGTGTGTAGCCTCCGGCGGACTTTTTTTACCCATAAGTCCGGCGGACTAAGAAAGTATTTTTGCACACCAATCTGTCCGCGGACTCGCTTTTCGGCGGACAGTACGGCCGTGTGTGTGCTAGTCTGCCGTACTTTTGAAATGAGCGGACTTTTCCCACGCGGAGGAAAGTCCGCTCATTTTGAGCGCGTCTCCAGGTAGCCGGGGGGCCAGTGAAGGAGGCGTCGCTGGCCCCGTTACCTGGTATGGACTTAAAGGGGAATCCCTACGCTGAAAAATCGGCGTGGGGGTCCCCCCCTAGGTCCACATCAGACCCTTATCCGAGCACGCTACCAGGCCGGCCAGGAAAGGGGGTGGGGACAAGCGAGCGCCCCCCCTCCTGAGCCGTGCCAGGCCACGTGCCCTCAACATGGGGGGGTGCCTTGGGGAAGGGGGGGCATGCGGCCCCCCCATCCCAAAGCACCTTGTTCCCATGTTGATGAGGACAAGGGCCTCTTCCAGACAACCCTGGCCGTTGGTTGTCGGGGTCTGTGGGCGGGGGGCTTATCGGAATCCAGGAGCCTTCTTTAATAAGGGGGCCCCCAGATACCGGCCCCCACCCTATGTGAATGAGTATGGGGTACAATGTACCACTACCCATTCACCTGTAAAAAAAAAAGTAAAAAAAAAAACACAACACACAAGGGTTAAAATAGTTTATTGCACAGCTCCGGGGGTCTTCTGTCCGTCTTCGGGGGTCTTCTCGTCGGACTCCTCCACTATCTTCTGCTCTTTTGCTAGCTCTTTCACTAACGGAGGAGCCCGGCTTTCTTCTTCGCCGCCGCCCTCTTCTTCCGACTTCGGCGGTCTTGTCCCCCTTCTTCGGGGTGCTTGTCCCCCTCTTCAGTTCTTCTTGTCGGGCCACCGCGCCTTCTTCTAGCTCTTTTACAAGCGGTGGCCCGGTCTTCTGTCGCCGCTGTCGCCGTCTTCTGTTCTTCTCTTCAGATGTTGCCTTGTCGCTGTCTCCGCTCACAATGACAAGGACGCGGCATGCGGCGACTTATATAGGGACATCACTGGATGATGTCCCCGCCCATTATGATGTCACAGTCCCAGCATCCTCTGCTTTGGGGTGGGGGAGGCGCGCGGTCCCCCCTTCCCCAAGGCACCCCCCCATGTTGAGGGCACGCGGCCTGGCGCTCGCCCGTCCCCACCCCCTTTCCCGGCCGGGTAGTGTGCTCGGATAAGGGTCTGATGTGGACCTAGGGGGGGGGACCCCCACGCCGATTTTTCGGCGTAGGGATTCCCCTTTAACTCCATACCAGGTGACGGGGCCAGCGACGCCTCCTTTGCTGGCCCCGGGTACCTGGAGACGTGCTCAAAATGAGCGGACTTTCCTCCGTGTGTGTGGGCGAGTCCGTTCATTTCAAAAGTACGGGGGATAGTCCGGCAGACTTAGTACGCCATATTAGTCCGCTGAAAAAGTGCCGTGTGTGTGCAAGTAGCTCGTTCAGAAAGTCCGGCGGACAGTCCGGCGGGAAGTCCGCCAGACTAAGTCCGCCGGATAGTTGGCTATGTGTGTTTGGCATTAGGGATCAATACTCACAAAGATGCAGGATGCAGCATGCCAAAGTCCCAATGGCAGCCACCGGAGACATCTAACCCGGGAGCTGAGGGTAGAGGCTCCAAAATGGGTTGACCGCACAAAACAGGAAAGATAGAAAAATGGGCAAAGAGAACCATCCATGACCTGCCAGGATGATGGCTAGAAAAGAGAGTGTATAAGGATGATGAACACTGATAAATTGAGAAAAAATTAAGTAGTGAAAAGGTAAAAAAATTATTAAAATAATGGTTGAATGGCCAAGAAAAACCACATGGTACAATTGGGAATGGTGAAAGTGACCTGCACAGCTGAATTGACTGTGAATCCACACATGAAACGAAGTATATGTGTTCTAAAAAATAAAATGCAACTTAGTGAGGCAGTTACACCAGTACATGGGAATAACCCAGTAATGCAAAGTCAAAACGGTTCAAAAAAGTAAATATGTGTGACAAATGAGGGAGAGGAAGGGTTTGTACCTACCAGGATCAAGATAATGCTAACCAAAAATAGCATGTGTCCAACCACCTGAGAGGCATTGCATGGACTGGGGTCTGAGCCCTCCTATTTATAGCTCCGCAGGCCCATCACAGAATCCCTCCCAATGCCAGGTGGACGATGCCCGGGCATGACAAACAATTACCCCCATTCTCTTCCTGGGCATCGTCCACCCGGCGTTGGGAGGGATCCTGTGATGGGCCTGCGGAGCTATAAATACCAGATATTCAAAGAAAAGTCCCTCAGCCAGCTTTCTGCAGCTTCCAGCTAAGCAGGCCCTCAGATTGCCCACCTAAAGCCTCAACAACCTGCAGGCAAATGATAGGATGGCCTATGGGGGGCAAGTAGCCCCCCTTAGGTTGTAATCTCCTTCTAAGTAAAAATAACTGGATGCTCTGTGCCTCAGAGTATTTATACAGGCTCACAGCTACCATCTGGGCGACCATCCCCAGGGATTTGCCAGGGCTGTACAAATATATAGGATCCATGCACACTAGCGTTTTTTATTAGCTCCAAAAATGCTAGAAAAAAATAAAGCATGAAAATGCTGATAATAGCGTTTTTGTGCTTGCTTGTAAAAGCATTTTAGAAGCTTTTAAGTGCATTTAGGAGCATTAGCATTTTATTAACATTTTTGCAATACATGCAGAAAAAAAAAGCTAAAAAAAAACTGTTAGGAGTGTTTCAGTAGCGTTTAGGAGCATTCAGCGTTTTTGTCTGCTGAAAAAAATGCTCTAAAAAAAGTTTTTCATGGCCCATCTAATAACTGGACAGGGTAAACTGAAGAATTTATTCGGAATGCGCGTTACTTGTCAGCTTAGGTCAGTGGTGGTCAACTGGAAAATTATACGGGCCTCAAGTGCGGTACCTGACACCTTCAGAGGGCCGCACAATAGCACTGCATTTTTGCACCTCAACGCCCCAATATTTTGGTCCTGCTGCAATTTTTGCAGTGTGTTGCAGTGCACACCGCAGAAGTAGGAGTACAATAACCCTCATTGGTGCCAGTGGATGCAATAGTAACCCCCAGCATTGGTGTCAGTACTATTAAGACTTCACATACACTAATGATCAGTGGCAATAAAAGTTAACCCCCTATACCTCCCTTGCATTGAAGGCCAGTTGCAGTGAGATTTAACCCCACCCTCTATTGATGTTTAGTGGCAGATAAAGTTAACCCCCCCCATTGGGGACCAGGGCAAGTTAACCCTTCATTTCCCACAATTTTGGTGGTCATGTCAGTAAAACTATTTCCCCTCAAATTGCTTGTTAGTGAAAGTGTTAACCTTCCATCCTCTCTTTATTGATGATCATGGCAATAAAAGTTAATAATCTCCCCCTCTGCTATGGTGATCATGGCAGTAAAATTCCCCCATATTAGTGGTCTTGATGGTGAAAGTGGTAACCTCATATCCATTCTGTACTGTGGTCAGACAGCGAAAGTGTTACCCTGCCACCCCCCATGCTGCACAGGTAGTCATGGCAGTAAAAATATAATCCTTGGCCCATCATTGATCACTTACCCATCACGTTCTCCCGCACTCCTCTTTCTCTCCTCAGACCAGGAATTTACTTGTACTGGTCTTTCAGTGGCAAGTGCTGGAACACAGAGAGCGCTGCAATCTGACTGGTGCCCAATGGCCTGCAGGGTGCACATAGAGGGCCATAGAGAAGCCATTATGAGGCTGACAGGCCATGTCTTGGGCACTAGGAGTTTAGGTGCACTTTAAAATATTGTGAGACTGTTGTGCAAGCAATAAAAGTCTTCCAAGTTTGAATTCAGATACGTAAAGTTGAATTCCACTTTAAGACCCCAAACCTGCTCCCACCCTCATTCTAAGCCTATTATATCTACTCTGTAAAGGAAATATGTCTATAATTACTTGCTCTGAGGGCACTCCGGTCACATGACTACAAATGTGGAGGAGGGGCAGCCAACAACGGATGCACCATAGTAAGCCTATGGCTGATGTCACCGCACAGGCTCTGCAGCCATTGTCTGTGATCTCATCTCAACACTGAAGCCGGCTCCTGGAGAGATCATGTTACCGAACTGCAGAACCCTCAGAATCAGGTTAGTTAGAACCACCAAATTGAGGACATGTGCAAGGCATGGCACATATGTCAACTTTCCCTGTCTAAGGGCGGACAGGAGGTTTGAGCCATAATCGGACAACACCATTCCTGGCTCCAGCTGGCATGGTATGAACCACTTCTGGTCCTGTCCCTGCAGAGCTGCAAGAATTTCTACTCCGGTGTAGTTCTTGTCCCCTAAACCCACCAGCTGAAGCACTGCATGGCACCTTTTAGCCTGACTCTGGGAATAGCCCTTTGAATGCTTAGGGGGTACCTGATGTTCATAGGACAATTCTGCAGAGGAGGGCATGGAGGTGGTGGTGGAGGAGGAGGGGGTAGGCTCACAGGTCTGGCATAATCACCACCAGCTGTATGGATATGTGGGGGCACAAGAAGCTGCAGCACAAGCCCTGTCCTGCATCCTTTTGAGTTGCAAGCAGCAGTGTGCTGTGAATGAAATATATCGTCCCTGCCCATGCTTACTGGACCACGTGTCAGCAGTAAGGTGGATTATATGGCTAACTGCCTTGTCTAAGGATGCCAGAACATTCCCTTCCACGTGATGGTAGAGAGATGGAATGGCCTTACGTGAAATGTAGTAGTGTCTGGGAACCTTCCATTGTGGTACAGCACATTGTGCAAATTCACGGAAGGGGCAGAATTGACCAGGCTGAAAGGCAGAAGTTGGAGAGCCAACAGATTTGACAATCTTGCATTCAGACGCTGGGCATGTGGGTGGAAGTGACTGTATTTTTCTTTCCACTGCAGCAGATGGGGCAGAGAAATTTGCCGGCTACGGTCTACAGCTGGTGGTGTGCTGCTGGCTAGATTGCTGCTAGGACCTGGGACACCCTGTGCTATACTATCATCCCTGTCAGTGGAAGCTGCTGAGAGGTAATGACTCGATATCGCAGGGGCAGACTGGGTAAGTAGTAGGAGGAGGAGGGACAGATTTATGCCCCTTTGTGTGGCTTTTAGGTGCTCTTGCCAATGGGCTGAGTGGTTGAACGTTAAATGCCTTGTTAGGCATGTAGTACCCAAATGATTGGTGTTTATGCCACGTTTGATGTGCCTGAGACACAGTTTGCAGATAGCAACAGTGCGATCTGCTGCAGATGTGCTGAAAAAGGCCCAGACAGCTGAGCTTTGGAGAGTGGGCCGGGAGATAACAGCTGCAGAATGTGATGGAATAGGGTGGCTGCTCTCTACTCTTTCTTGATGTCTGCCTCCTTGGGGTTGTGCCGCCTCACCTTCAGTTTCCTCCTCTGCTCTATCTGGCACCCAAGTCACATCAGTGACCTCATCATTATCATAATCATCTCCATCTCCTCCATCTTCATCATTACCACTGGAGACAACTTGGCAATACACTGCAGCTTGGGGAACATGAATGCCAATTTGTCTACCAGTGTTCCTCCCTCTCTCTAGGTTCCTGTCGTCCTCAACCTCAGAACCAACATCTGAATCCAGTAATATAGCACGGGCAAACTCACTAAACTGATCACCACGTCCACCTTTGCCTGTGGACACATTTGTTGCTGGCCCCCTTACAGTGCCAAGGGAATGTCTGCCTCTCCTTGTTGTCCTCCCAGACATTATTGGGAGGGAGGGGGCGGTGCTTATAAGCAAATGTAAGGAAGGAGTTGAAATCCGTATGTAGATGCACTTTAATCAAGGTAAAGAGGTGTTTGGTGCACTTTAATTTGAGTACTCACACTATACAGACACACTCCATGGATACACTATAATATACTACAATATAGTGCGCCAAATGTACAGTGACGCACAGAACTATATGGTGTTAAACTGGCAGTAATGCATGCAAAACTATATGGTGGTAAACTGGCAGTAACGCACACAAAATGATATGGCGTTAAACTGGCAGTGACGCACACAAAATGATATGGCGTTAAACTGCCAGTATCGCACACAAAACGATATGGCATTAAACTGGCAGTAATGCACAAAGACCTATATGGCGTTAAACTGGCAGTAATGCACAAAAAACTATATGGCGTTAAACTGGCAGTAATGCACACAGAACAATATGGCATTAAACTGGCAGTAACGCACCCAAAACTATATGTTGTTAAACTGGCAGTAACGCACACAAAACGATATGGCGTTAAATTGGCATTAACACACACAGAACTATATGGTATTAAACTTGCAGTAACGCATGCAAAACCATATGCGTTAAACTGGCAGTAGCGCACACAGAACTATATGGAGTTAAACTGGCAGTAACGCACACAGAACTATATGACATTAAACTGGCAGTAACGCACGCAAAACGATATGGAGTTAAACTGTCAGGCCGCGTACACACGCGGGGACTGTTCGCCCAACTTTGTCCGCTGAACAGTGTTTCGGCAAACAGTCCGCTCGTGTGTGGGCTTTCAGCGGACAGTTTCAGCGAACAGTCCGCTGAACAAGGTTTTTCGGAAATTCCGAAAAACTGTCCGCTGAAACCTTGTTTCAGCGAACAGTCCCCTCGTGTGTAGGCTTGTTCGTCAAACTAAGTTCCGCGCATGCTCAGAAAGGATTTACACGCCGAAAGTTATAATGCAGTGTATAGGACGTCGTATTTTTCGTCCCGTCGTACGTGCCGTTCACGTCATCGCGCACGGTTTCAGCAAACTGTTCGTCCGTCGTGTGTGGCCATGTCCGTCCATGCTAATTTTGAGCGGACTGTTTGCCGAAACTGTTTGACGGACAAAGTTCCCGCGTGTGTACGCGGCCTCAGTGACGCACACAAAATGATATGGCGTTAAACTGTCAGTAACGCATGCAAAACTGTATGGAGTTAAACTGGCAGTAACGCATGCAAAACGATATGGCGTTAAACTGTCAGTAATGCACACACAAGTAAATGGCGTTAAACTGGCAGTAACGCACACATAAGTAAATGGCATTAAACTGGCAGTAACGCACACAGAAGTAAATGGCGTTAAACTGGCAGTAACACAATCAAATAGATGGTGTTCAACCGTCACTACACTGACGCTATCTGAATCGTCCCTACTCTAGCTATACACTAATGTCAAGATTACTGACACGGTCTCACTACACTACACTGAAACTATATGAGTTGTCCCTACTCTACACCAACATATGCATGAATGACTAGGTCTCACTACACTACAGTGAAACTATCTGAGCTGTCCCTACTCTAGCTGCACAGTATGCAAAGCTAAATGATGGTCCTCCTCACTACACTCACACTATCCCACCTACACTGACACTAAACTAATATTCTACACTGACAATTGAAGCAAAATAGCACAGTATAGCACACTAACTAACTAATAGCACTGAACAGAGCCCTGTTCTTTCTCTCTCCAGGCTGAAATCACACTGAAAATGGCTGCCATTGAAAGAATATTTTTATACTGTGGGGTGGGAATGAGCCATGATTGGATAAAGTGATGATGACAGTGTCCAATCATGACTCTGACAGAGCTATGTGCCCTGATTGGCTGAAGCTTTCACTGCTTCAGCCAATCAGGGCTTGCAATGCACTGTTCAGTGCCGCAATGCATTGTGGTCGGTTCGGGGGGGGGGGCGAACAAACAATCAAACGACCCGTTTTTTCGGCTGTTCGCCGAACACCTGAACAGCGAACGTTCGGCCCGAACTTATGCTTGGGCCGAACCGTTCGCCCATCCCTACTCACCACCAGCACTGTTTGGTTTATAGTAGAAACACTTTTTCAGCAGTGTTAGCTGTCCGGGAGGCTCTGGAACGCTGCAGAGTTGCAGGCTGGAGAAAGTACCTGCTGGCATTGGATCAAGCTAAAGCTTTTGATTGGGTCAATCATGAGTACATGTGGTTGCTTCTTGGCAAGTATGGCCTGGGGGGGAGTTTTATCTTTTGGCTCTAGACCTTGTACAGAGGGGCTGAAAGCTTCATGCTTGCTTATGGTTGGATTGGTGGGTCCTTTGAGCTTGGCTCAGATGTGCAACAAGGGGGTCCTTTGAGTCAACTGCTTTATGCTTTAACATCAATCCTTTCATCAAGAGGCTAGAGAGCGGGCCGTTGTGCTGAGTGCCTTTGAGCATTCCTGATGAGCCTCTGAGAGTCGTGGCCTATGTTGATGATGCGTCTGTTTTCATCTCTCGGACAGAGGAGGCAGTCTCAGTGATGAAGCAGTATGCTGAGGCACCTGGCCCGAAGATCAATCAGGATAAGAGTGAGGTTTTCTGGATGGGAGAAGAAGGTGCAGGCTTTGAGCTACTGGACACCTTCCTAGAGCCCCGGCAGGAAATTAAAGTTTTAGGCATCAAAATTGGTCCTGGCGATTACGGCCTTGCAAATTGGCTAAGCAGGATACAAGATGCCGATGCCAAGGTGGCCAGCTGGAAGGATTGGAAACTTTCTTACAGGGAAAGAATTAACCTGATCAAAATGTACCCGATCCTCGTATTTCTGTCACAGCTTTGTCTGTGTTTTTCAAGTGTCTCTCTATGCGAGAACAGCTGTTTTTTCCAGCTGTTATAGGGGAAAAAACTGAGATCTGTAACCTACCTTCCCAGTCAGAAGGGTGGCCTTGGTATGGTCAACCCGGTGGTACTCTTTTCTCTGATGTTTTTGAAACATAATTTTGGTAACATGCTGGCAGAGTATGGGTTGGTATTTTTAAGTCCTGGTTTAGGCCTTTTCTGTGAAGCTGGGAGAATGATGGCCAAGTGAAAAGCCTGAGGGTCCGAAACAGTAAGCTCCCGGCTTACATTGCTCCATGCCTGAAAGTATTTCAGCAATGATGAGTGACGGAGGAGGAAATTAAGTCTCTTCCTAGGAAGGCCCTGGAGAGGAGGGTTGTTGAATCTGCATTTAGCGAGCCACTGGTCTTGAAGGATTGCCCAGGACCTGTTATGAGGGAGGGTCTGTGTTTGATTAATCTGGAGAGAATCCCTTTAAAGTTTTGCGATTTGGCCTGACTCTTGTTCCTATGTGAATGGCAACCTGAAGCATTGCTTTGCGGAGAACCGTGGTTGTCCAAGAGTGGAGTGTGGCGGTGTGGAGGAGACGATGGACCATTTCTGTGGTGGATGGGGCGCTGTATATCCCTTTCCTTTCATGCTTGAGTTATGCGGAGTGCTTGTACGGGTCTTTTGAGACTCACTGGGATTTTGATTTTAAAACACTTTATCTAGTTAGCTTAGTAGTCCGTTACTTCACGTGGAATGCACAGTGTCAGGTTTCTTTTCAGAAAAAAGTCCTTCCTGTGTAGGTGGTGATGCACAACATTCTGGGTGAGGTTGGGAAGGTTCAGGGACTTGAGAAGCACAGGTGGGGGCCTGAACAAAGGTGTGTCGGAATGTCAGGTCCCCGTAGCTGCTGCTGTCTGTCAGTCTCTGGATGTGCGGCTTTTCTCTCTGTCCTTTCACGTCTGCTAGATTTTTATAAAATCCGATTTTTGAAAAAAGGTCTGCATGCATGGGATGAATCTGTAATAGTTTCTTAGCCTGAGGGTGTGTTTAGGGGGAGGTTAGGGCTTTGTTGTGATGCATTATAATGATAATAATAATAATAATAATATCATATATCTTGGTTTGTATATTTAGTTCTGTTTGTTTTTTTCTGTCAAAAAGCCAGTTTGTTTTCTATGCTGAAGCATTGTTTATATATCATTTTATTTATTCTGTATATAAATATATATATAAAAATATATTTTTATTACGCTATATATTTGTAGGATTTTTAATAAACAAAATATACACTCTAATGTCCCCCTACAGTCACACACTATTATTATTATACATTTATATGGCTCTGACATATACTGCAGTGCTGTACAGAGAACACTGAGCCAGTCTCATCAGTCTCTGCTCCAGAGGAGCTTCTCCACCAGGTGGCACTGTTTTGCAAAGTGCTGTTGGCTCACTCTGCTTTGGTCTCAGCTGGAGGAAACATCAAGCCTGGGCCTGTCCTGCAGGCTTATCCCCCAAACACCATGCAGTGGGGAGGGGGAGACGAATGTGGAGGCTCCCCAGAGGCATTGAGGCCTACACCATGTACTCAAGCTGCAGTGGATCCTGGGCCTGTCCCTATGCAAGAGGAATAATTACCAGTCTTTCAGGATAGAGTAGTGAACAGACTTCACCGCATTACTAAGGAGGAACAGAAACTTGCTGTCATAAAAGATTTCAGGAAAAAGAAACCTCTGCACAGTAAGTCTGGAAGCAGTAAGAGGGAAGTTTCCAAGCTGAAGTCTCTGGCGAAGGCATTAAAAAAGCAGGAGAAGTTGGTCACCTCTCTAAAGCAAAGCAGCGGTGTGTTCAGGGAGAAGTATGAGAATGAGGAGAGATGCCAACAAATGAAGGCGAGTGCCTGTGCAAGTACCAGCCAGAGGGTGGATACCACAGCAATGTTGACAGTATGTAGTTGACAGTATGGATAGGATAGAGTAGTGAACAGACTTCACCGCATTACTAAGGAGGAACAGAAACTTGCTGTCATAAAAGATTTCAGGAAAAAGAAACCTCTGCACAGTAAGTCTGGAAGCAGTAAGAGGGAAGTTTCCAAGCTGAAGTCTCTGGCGAAGGCATTAAAAAAGCAGGAGAAGTTGGTCACCTCTCTAAAGCAAAGCAGCGGTGTGTTCAGGGAGAAATATGAGAATGAGGAGAGATGCCAACAAATGAAGGCGAGTGCCTGTGCAAGTACCAGCCAGAGGGTGGATAACACAGCAATGTTGACAGTATGGATGGGGGTAAGGAAGTGGCTTCACATGGTGGCCCCAGTGGTTGTGGATAAGATCCTAGCCATGGGATTTAAAGCGGAGGATATTTTTGCTCTTATCAGTCTGAGTGGTTCCTATGAAAATTATTTGTCATTTGTACGTCCAAAGTCACAATGGCACAATGTAAACAAGGCGATTCCCCATTCTGCATGATGACATGTCAGAAATCTTCTGTTCCCAGCGATAGGGAACAGCAATCTCTGTCATGTCCCTGGTAGCCCACCCCCCCCTACAATCAGAACACGCTGAGGGAACACAGTTAACCCCTTCATCGCCCCTAGTGATAACCCCTTCCCTGCCAGTGACATTTAGACATTGATCAGTCACTGGTCCCCAAAAAGTGTAATTTGGGGTCAGATTTTCCAGCCGCAATGTCGCAGTCCTGCTAAAAATCACAGATCGCCGCCATAACCAGTAAAAAAAAATAAAAATAAAATAAAAGTCCCTAAATCTATCTCATAGGTTGTAGACGCAATAACTTTTGTGCAAACCAATCAATATACGCCTATTGCGATTTTTTTTTTTACCAAATATATGTAGAAGAATATATATTAGCCTAAACTGAAGAATAAATTAGTTTTTTTATATATATATTTTTTGGATTTATGTTATAGCAGAAAGTAAAAAAAAATTGTTTCTTTTTCAAAATTGTCGCTTTTTTTTGTTTATAGAGCAAAAAATTAAAACCACAGAGGTGATCAAATACCACCAAAAGAAAGTCAGTTTATAGTGCAGAAAAAAATGTAGAGCGTGCTGCATTTTTTCTGCACAGAACTGTACTGGAACCTAGCAAATTGTATCCAAAATGCATTGGAACTGCACTGGAACTGCGTGTGGTGTGAACTGTAAGCAAAAACTGATCCGGAACGAGTGCATTTTTGTGGTGTGAACTGGTCCGAAGGCCTGATTCACACATATGCATTTTTAGTGCTTTTTGCCTTTTGCAGATTTCCACCAGGCCATAGGGCAAACAGGGCCCTTGCCAGTGGGCCGGGGCTGCATGTCCTTGCTTGCGGGGCCCAAGGCAGCTGGGCTGCTCTTTGAGCCCGCGCTGGTCCCCCGACCTTTCCGCGGCTGCCAGTTCAGCTCAGACTCAGCCATCGGCACCAGAGGGACGGAAACATGAAGGGGGAGGGGCTAGAGGAGACACCTTTGGCCTCTCTACGACCGCCAGTATAGTTTAGCCGTCGGGGCCAGGGGGCGTGCCCATGAAGGGGGCATGAGCTAGAGGAGACACCTGCTGCAGACGCCATGGAGATAATGTGAGTGCGCCCCTTTCAGGTACTGAGGGAGAAAGATGGAGAGAATGATTCTTCTATATGCAGCCACCCCGCCGCTCCTCCTATCCTGCTTATCTCTGCTGCCTCCCCAGTGCTCTCTAGCCCCCCCAGTGTTCTCCACCTCCCCCATGCTCTCTGCTGCCCCCTGTGCTCTCCACCTCCCCCTGTTCTCTCCACCTCCCCCTGTTCTCTCCACCTCCCCCGTGCTCTCCCTCTCCCCCCTGTGCACTTCGATGCCCCCACTTTGCTCTCCACCTCCCTTCCGTGCTCTCCACCTCCCCTATGCTCTCCGCTGCCCCCCTGTGCCACCTCCACAGTGCTCTCCAACCTCCCCATGCTCTCCACCTCGCCCCTGTGCTCTCCACCTCCACCCAGTGCTCTCTAGCCCCCCCAGTGCTCTCTAGCCCCCCAGTGATCTCCAGCCCCCCATGCTCTCCTCCTCCCTCCTGTGCTCTCCACCTCCCCCCATGCTCTACGCTGCCCCCTGTGGCCTCTACCTCTCCCCCTGTGCTCTTCACCTCCCCCTGTGCTCTCCACTTCCCCCATGCTCTATCTGCCTCCCTGTGCCCTCCGCCTCTCCCTCTGTGCTCTCCACCTCCCCCTGTGCTCTCCACCTCCCCCCAGTGCTCTCCAGCCCCCCTGTGCCCTCCACCTCTCCCCCTCTCCCTGTGCTCTCCACCCCCCCAATGCTCTCCACCTCCCTCCAATGCTCTCCACCTTCCTCCAATGCTCTCCACCTCCCTCCAATGCTCTCCACCTCCCCCCAGTGCTCTCCAACCCCCCAGTGCTCTCCAGCCCTCCCTGTGCTCTCGACCTCCCTCATGTGCTCTCCACCTCCCCCCATGCTCTAAGCTGCCCCTGTGCCCTCCACCTTAACCATGCCCTCCGCTGCCCCTGGTGCTCTCCACCTCCCACACGCTCTCCGCTGCCCCCCTGTGCCCTTCGCCACTCTCCCCCAGTGCTGTCAAGCCTCCCAGTGATCTCTGCCTACCCCCTGTGCTTTCCACCCCAGTGCTCTCGTGCCCTCCCTGTGCTCTCCTCCCCCCCTGTGTTTTTGCTTCCCCCTGTGCTCTCCAACCCCCCATTCCCTGTGCTTTCCAGCCCCTTTGTGCTCGCCTCTTCCTCCCTGTGTTCTCTGCCTCTCCCCTGTGCTCTCTGCCCCCCCATGCTCTCCGCCTCCCCCCACAATGCTCTCCAGCCCCCCTGTGCTCTAGCCCCACCCCATGTTCTCAAGGTTCTTCCCCGTGCTCTCTGCCCCCCCCCCCGCTTTTTCCCTGCCCCCCTCGCCCCTGCACCTCTGCCAGGTTCTCCCCTCTCCCAGGGGATTCGTCAGGATGGAGAGTGGCGAACTGGCCGGGTAAGATGTCATGGGCTGCTCATTCCAAAATGCCCAGGCCTATTTTTTGTCCCAGTCCGGACCTGATTTGCACTATAGTCCATTTAACATGGTTTCCCATGGATCATGTTCTGTAGTGGAAATCTCCAAAATGCAAAAAGCACTACAAATGTTATGTATAGGTGTGAATCAAGCCTAAAATAATACCCAGCTTTCAATGCCTGATATTTACGCAACAAAGAAAGCAGCAAAGAGATTTTTTTTTTCTTTGTAGATAAAGAGTTTCGATTCTCCACTTTGCTCTGTGATATTTTCCCGCCCTCTCCAGGAAGTCTTTGTCACTTTAGCGATGTTACTTCTTTTAACCCTTTCTTCCAGTTTTTCCTTTTTCCACATGTGCTACAATGAATTTTATTAAACCTGAACATTTATGGAGGATCCCCCCCATCCCCAAATCATATATTTTCTAAAAGCAGAGGCCCTTAGGAAATAAAAAAATCTCCATCCCACAATATTGTGCAAATGTTGATGACAACTATAATATCAATGAATACAATAAAATAAATAAGCCCTCTTAGCCCTTGTACACACGGTCGGACATTCTGACAACCAAATCCGTTGGATTTTGTCCGACGGATTTTGTCCGAAACTGTTGCATACACACGGTCGGACAAAGTTGTCGGAAAATCCGATTGTACATAACGTGATGACGTTATTTCATTACGACGGGACTACGTTCAGGCTAGTAGCCAATAGATTTGGTCTAGGAATTTGATCTGAGCATGCGTGGCACTTTGTCCGTCGGAGTAGGCTACAAATGATCGAAGTATGTCCGATCGGAGCATTTTGTCGGAAAATATTTCCAGCAAGTTGGAAAATTTAGTCCGACGGATATTCCGACGGAAACAGTCCGATGCAGACCACACACAGTCGGATTATCCGACAAAACGGTCCGATAGGACACATTCCGACGGATTTTCCGACCGTGTATACAAGGGCTTAGGACATATTAAGAACGACTTAAAAAACTATCACAAGTTGTACCCGAAGGGAGAATTATTTCATTTGCCGAAATAAGGAAATGTTGGAATATACCTGGGAACTACACTTTTAGATACATGCAGTTGGTCCATGCTTTATTGGCTCAGTTCCCGGAGGGGATCCCACAAGGGATAGAAACAGAATTAGAGCAAATGGTAAGGAAAAAGACCAAAAAAAAAGCAAATTTCAATTTTATATAGCTACAAAACTGCATTTTCAGATATAAGTAAGCTATGTGAAAGCTGGACACGAGATGTTCCAACATTAGCAGATAAAAACTGGGAGGAGATATGGAGATCTCCACTCCAAATATTAGTATCTCTGCGAGATAAATTAATACAATTTAAAATAATACATAGAAGTTATTATACGCCATACAAATTATACAAAATATTTCCAACAAACTCTCAAAACTGCTGGAGATGTGTAGGCACCCCCAGGGCTGGACTGGGACAGAAATTTGGCCCTGGACTTCATCCAGACCGGCCCACTTACATTTTGAGTGTCCCATCAGCACTCCCTTACATCAGAATGTCCAATCACCAGCCCCCTTACATCAGAGTGTCCCATCAGCAGCCCCCTTACATCAGATTGGCCCATCAGCAGGCCCCTTACATCAGAGTGTCCCATCACCAGCCCCCTTACATCAGAATGGCCCACTGAGCCATCGGCCCACCGGGAAACTCCCCGTAGTCCCGATGGCCAGTACATGCCTGGGCACCCCAGGAAATTTCATCCACATATTCTAGTCTTGTCCAAAGATAGCGATATTCTGGAGGGAGGTTCTGAGAGTAATTACTATAGTAACATCAGTCTCTTTAAATCAAGAGGCAGAGATCTGCCTATTAGGACTAGTAGGGAATAATATCACCCCTATAGGAAGGAGAATACAGGTTGGTCTGTTGCTTTTTTATGCTAGAAAGACAATAGTGCTGAATTGGGAGAAGGCGAAAGCTCCAACGTTACACAGTGGAAAAATGTAGTAAATAGCAATCTACCACTATATAGGGAAACATATTGGAGTAGAGGCAGGGCCATCTTTAATTTTGATTGGACCCTGGGCAAAACATTTCTTGCCCCCCCCCCCATGCAGTTTCACTCTCCACCTGCTCTGAGACATACAATAAATAGCAGCTAGACTCAAAATCAGTTTACTGAATCAGATCAGGCAGATATTGCGATTGGTTGCCAGAGGTTACAGTGTATCATTACCGCTCACTAACTGGTTGCTAGAGGTTACAGCACATGATTTCTGCTTGTTGATTGCTTGCTAGAGATTACTGTGGATATTACCTCTGGGGGCCTTGATATACATATCTATGCCGCCAGCCGCCGCTATTTACATATGAATGCCGGTAATTTACATGTAAACACAGGGTCTGCAGGTGAGTCATCTGTACACAACAATAGGGCACAGCTGGACAGCGTTAGTAGCAGCACTTCACACTGAGATATCAGGACACAGCACAGAACTAAAACTTCAAGGGACGAAGGAATTTAAATCAGGATAGTTGGCAAGTATGAGGCAGCTGCTTTGGGCCCCACAAGAATGACAGGGCCCAGGGCAGCTGCCCCTTTTGCCCTGCCTTAAAAACGACCCTGAGTAGAGGACATGGAGAGAAATATGAGAGAGTATGGGCAAGTTGGATAGAAAATTCCATAACGACATCAGGATAAAACAGTACGGAGATAGGGCAAGCCACACTAAAAGGGGGGGGGGGGGGTGGAGTAAGAGGGATATGAATGTATATGTACAATTTTATAGTATTTGAGGACATGACTATGAATGGATTTTATGAAAGCTCATACGAGAGCGATGAATGTAAATGGTGAAATGTATAATGGATATGTAAAAAAACCGAATAAAGAGATATTTAATAAAAGAACGACTTCAGGAACTTAAATCGGAGCTCCATCCAAAAGGGGAAGCTCTGCTTGAAAAAGACAACCTCTCCTGCGCTCTGGTGTCTTGGTCTTCAAAGTGTGATACCGACAGTTTAAGATGGTAGTGTTGAAAAAGGTCTTGCAGCCCTCCTTAGAATATTGGGTATTCAAATACTGGAGAAAAACAAAACAAAAAAGGAAGGCGCATTACCAGAAATAGAGCTTTATTGAAAACAGAACAAAAAGCAAAATGGCTACTCATAAACGAGTATTGATAAAAGGCATAATCAATACAATTGGATCCATCGCACCAAACATCGACACATCCAGATCTGATGTCAGATGAATTGACGAATACCCCAACGTAAACGGCTGACGCGTTTTAGTGGAGAGCCCCTTTCTTCAGAGCCAAAACACCTTCACCCCTCCACTGCCACATTTGGCACTTTTTTTTAGGGGGGGGGGGGGGGGAGAGCGGGTATCTGGTTTTGACAGGTACCCGCTCCCACTTCCAGGTAAGATCGCTGTAGAGATCTCTGAGTATGTTCGACCCCTCCTCCTTCCCCCTGCTGTCTTCTGGGACAAACAGAGGTCCCAGAAGAGGGTGGAACCATTCAGAAAGCGTAGCTCGACTCGCGCATGTGCAATAGGAAACTGACTGTGAAGCCTGAAGGTTTCCCTTAGTGAAGATACTGGAACCTCCATCCAAAACCGATTGAAGGAGGACATAGGGGGATCCCTGGACAAGTAAGTGTCCTTATTAAAAGTCAGCAGCTACACGATTTGTAGCTGATGACTTTTATTTTTTCCTGCTCAGACCGGTGATCCTCTTTAATATGTACAGTCTGGAGGTAAGAAGGGAAAGGAGAGACATGATTGAAACCTTTAAATTCATCAAGGGATGATGAGGCAATTTTTTAATTTGAAACCAAAATCAAGACATGACCTCAAACTAACTGGAGGAAAGTTCAAAACTAATCTTAGAAAATATTTTACTTAAAGGGTAGTTGATGCTTGGAGTAAACTTCCAGCAGAGTTAGTGAGACAGTCAACAGTAAATGGCTTCAAGCATGTGGGATAAACATAGAGCTATAATCAGACAAAAAAAGTTACGGTAATGAAAAAAAAAAAATAAAAAAAAAAAATGGCCAGACGAGATGGACTGCTCTGTCTTTTTCTGCCCGTCACTTTTCTATGTTATTTATAAAAATCTCCTACTCATTTATCCAGTGAATCTGTATATATATTTATTACGTGTGAATTGTGCAAATACAAATTTTTTTTTTTTCTCTTCTGTACAAATGTATTTTTATTTTGGACAAAATACCACATTATGGTCACTAGATGGAGCTGAGGAGCATAGGAAATACGTAAGTCTTTGTAACAATTCTAGAGAATGTTGGATTGAATTAGCAAATGAATCCTGAGAATGGTATTTGTTTGTTCCCTCTAACATTTTCTAGAATTATTACATTTAGGCTGGGTTCACATATATGCAAATTGTATGCGGGTTTCTCCGCATCTAATTCGCATGGCAGGCGAGTGTGACCAGCTCTCATTGGAACCGGGTTCACACATGTGTTGTGCTCCGCATTCAGAAAGGGTCCTGTGCATCTTTGGGTTCGGTTCAGGTGCGAAATTCAGGCAAAAGTTTGGACCTGATTTGTACCTGAACCGACAAACAGACACGTACCGGACCCTAGGCATGAAACCGCGGCCACACATACGTGAACCCGCCCTCAATCTCTTGTTATGAAGACATATGTTTTCCTTGTATAGCACCCTGATGTTTAGGCAATTGATTTCACCCTAATTCTGGAATTGCTGCACTTCTCTCTTTTGTCGCTAGATGGCCGGGTATCTGTTGACATTAGATAAGACAAGGGCATTGCAAGGACAGATTAGGAACGAATGCGGTGTCTCAGCCAATCGGCAGGGATTTTCTTGAGTCCCTTGGCCTGCTGGGAGAGCCTATTTATTTGGGTGGAGTCAGGTGATCAGGGTTCTGTGCCACCTGCATGGCTGTCTAAGTGGACATGTGTTGTAATGCCCCGGATTACTAGGCCATAAGCCTTGGGCCTATCCCGGGGAAATCTGGCTTCTAGGCTGTCCGAGGGCCTATCCAGAAGGAAGAGAGCAGCGTAGGGTTGGGATTGCGGCTTGCAGTCCAACTAGAAGTAACGGTTCCGCCAGCCAGGGAAGCAGTTGTGGTCGGAGGTAGAAGGAAAGCTGTCGCCACTAAGGGACCAACCACCTTGTTACCAGAGACCATAGTGAGTAAGCTGAGGCCAGTACCAGAGCAGACTTCTCACCAGCTGGGGACGGTGAAGAAGTGGGAAAACTTCAGCAAGTGCCAAGCCAGGGACCCAGCAGGACAGGAGAGGTGACACTTGTGGAGTGCCAAGCCAGGGACCAAACATGTCAGCAAGGGTGAAGCTTGAGCAGGGCTTTTTTCCCCAGAGAATAAGTGCAGGAACTCAACCATGCCCACCATGCCTGCCAAATGGCATCAAATAGTAGCTCTTCCCTATGCATACCATCCCCTCCCTCCACTGCTCTCATTTTTGTCCCCCCTCCTTAAAAGCGCCACCATCTGTCATATACAGTATCTTACCTTTGCTGCAATATTAAGCTGAAACACCTATCCGGCTGTAGTACCTCCTGGCATACTATACTATACTACAGTCACTTGCAAGGGAGATTATGCAGTAGGAGCATCAACAACTGGTCACCAGGGAAAAAAATGGAGACCACAGAGGATGCAGCCTACCACGCACCCTCTCCTGCCCATGACGGCACTGAACCCTGGGCACCTGTTCTGTATCTCCCTTGTGCCTGTCCAGGAGATCTGACCTGTGGGAGCTACTGGGAAATACGCCATCACTTGTAAAAGTAGAAGCTGAACTTCAGTGTTACCAAGTGATAGTGGTGAGCAGTGAGCAGAAGACCTCAGCCAGAGGTGGTGGAACTGAGTTCCCCCTAGTTCCTTCTGAAAAAAAGCCCTGAGCTTGAGGTGTATCTGTGAGTGCCGAGCCAGGGACCCAGGGGTGGTTGGAAGAGCTCATGGGATCCAGTAGCAGTGGATCAGTAAGTCTAGTGAAAGACTGAGGGCTCAGTGGCAGTGAAGTTCTACAATAGGAGATTGTAGTAGAAGTGAAAGAGTTCATTGCAACCTTTGTTAGAAACTTTTATGTCTATTGCCATAGGGGACAGCGTTCCTACTCATGCAGATGTGATGTCTGGCTAGATACCTTTCCCTGCATGGCTGTCTGCCTATACAGTAGAAGTTTCGGAGTCTGCCAATTAACATTGCATCTACATAAGGGTATCCTGTCCCTAACCCTCTCTCCTACAGTTCTGTTTAAGAGGCAATGAATCTCAAGAAGTGTCTGGCGCCCATCAATCTAACTTTGCATTACACCCACCATGCCTTGTAGGGAGAAGGGAAAGCCACCGCTCCAGGCCGATCTACCTGAAAAACGACTTAATTTCCAGACAAAGGGAGTCCCAGGTGCAGGCTAATTGCACAAACCAATGGATAGAGAAAGGAAAACTCTGGACAGCCGCACTTCCGGATCGAATCTGAAATAGTTGGTGCCTTTATTTTTCAAGTAAAAAAATCACCACATCACACGAACCACAGCAAAAAAGACAACATGAAACAAAAAAGTGCTGAGTGCTGAAATTAGCGCTTACTCATAGCTGAGTATGAATATGAGTGAGTGCTAATTTCAGTGCGAAACGCGTCAGTTTTTTTGTTTTATGTTCTCTTTTTTGCTGTGGTTCATGTGATGTGGTGATTTTTTACTTGAAAAATAAAGGCACCAACTATTTCAGATTCGATCTGGAGTGCGACTATCCACCATGCTTTGTTAACCAACTCTACACAGAAGGATGTCAGCTGTCCCTAACCCTGGAGGTCACCATTAGGCAGAGAGAGAGACCCGGAACTTCACTGCACTTGTTATGAATGCCCCCTGGGTATGAATGACCATTTAACCCTTGCCGTGGTATTTTTTTTTCCCTCGGAGTTCAGCCTTAAAGAGTCAGGTTCCTGTCTGACCTCTTGTCGGGGGAAAACCATAATCATTGGGAAATCTCTCAAAGTCCCAAAAAGTTATGACAATGTAGCAAGAGTTCTAATCCTCCCCACTCCATCCGAAACTAGAAAAAATATGTTTCTGGCTATACATACACCTACATTGAGAAAAGGTAACCATGCAAAAATAAGCCGAATAAGACATGAATGGAGCTGACTGTGTTTCTACCTGGAGGGATGCCATCAGAGCTGCAAACATTAACCACTTGCCGCCCGCCCTATTACAAATTGACGGCGGCAAAGTGGTTTCATTATCCTAACCGGACGTCATATGACGTGATTAGGATTATGAGCCGCTGCATCGCGGCGATCGTTGTTGCGGGGTGTCAGTCTGACACCCGGCAACTACGATCTCGGTAAAGAGTCTCCGACGGAGACTCTTTACCATGTGATCAGCCGTGTCCAATCACGGCTGATCACAGTGTAAATGGGAAGAGCCGGTGATCGGCTTTCCCTCACTCGCGTCTGTCAGACACGAGTAGAGGAGAGCCGATCGGCTGCTCCTCTGACAGGGGGGGTCTGTGCTGATCGATTATCAGCACAGCCCCCCCGAGGATGCCCACACTGGACCACCAGGGACACCACTAGACCACCAGGGAAAAGGTAATAAAAATCCATAATCCTCCCTAGACCACCAGGGTGCCAGTCAGCACAATGGGTGCCAACCAGTGCCCATAATGGATGCCAATCAGTGGCCACAATGGGCATCACTGATTGGCATGTATTATTGTTTGGCACTGATTGGCATCCATTACTATAACACCGATGCCGCCTATGAGTGCCCACCTGTGCCGCCTATGAGTGCCCACCTGTGCCGCCTGAGTGCCCACCTGTGCCGCCTGAGTGCCCACCTGTGCCGCCTATGAGTGCCCACCTGTGCCGCCTATCCATGCCCACCTGTGCCGCCTATCTATGCCCACCTGTGCCGCCTATCCATGCCCACCCGTGCCGCCCATCCGTGCCGCCCATCTGTGCCAGCTATCAGTGCCAATTTGTGCCACCTATCAGTGTCCGTCCGTGTCGCCCATCCGTGTCGCCCATCCGTGTCGCCCATCAGTGCCGCCTATCAGTGCCACTTCATTGGTGCCACATTGGTGCCCATCAGTGCCACCTTATCAGTGCCCATCAGTGTAGCCCCATCAGTGCCCATCAGTGAAGGAGAAAACGTACTTATTTACAAAGTTTTGAAACTGAAACAAAAAAAAACATTTTTTTTTTCAAAATTTTCGGTATTTTTTTATTTGTAGCGCAAAAAATAAAAACCGTAGAGGTGATCAAATACCACCAAAAGAAAGCTCTATTTGTGGGAAAAAAATGATAAAAATTTCATTTGTGTACAGTGTAGCACGACCGCGCAATTGTCATTCAAAGTGCGACAGCGCTGAAAGCTCAAAATTGGTCTGGGCAGGAAGGTGTTTAAGTGCCCGGTATTGAAGTGGTTAAATCTACAGCCAGATACTGGAGATATCAGTTTTAGTTTCATTTCTTAGGAATCGCTCTGCATTTCCCTTCCACCCCCTCCCTATATATATATGGAGAAGGGAGCTGAGTGGCACCATATACCCAGATCTCCTCTCTCCAGAACAGGACCGTGGATGGAAGGTCAGTAGAAAATGTACAATTAATTGAGTGATGTTCATTTACAGGATAGCCTTACTATTAACTAGCTAATATAACATAATGTAATACACCTTGATTTATTATAAAGTAATATAAGATATAATATAATATAATATAGCAACCCTGCAGATCTAATGTACATTATTCAGACTACAGAGAAATATCAGAACTTCTGATCACTTCTACACATTGCACACCATTGATGATCTTTATGCTGTTCTAAATTACACATACACTATATTGTCAAAAGTATTGGGACACCTGCCTTTACATGAACTTTAATGGCATCCCAGTCTTAGTCCGTAGGGTCCAATATATCCTTTGCAGCTATAACAGCTTCAACTTTTCTAGGAAGTCTGTCCACAAGGTTTAGGAGGGTGTCTATGGAAATGTTTGACCATTCTTCCAGAAGCACATTTGTGAGGTCAGGCACTGGTTTTGGACGAGAAGGCCTGGCTCGCAGTCTCCACTCTAATTCATCCCAACGGTGTTCTATCGGGTTGAGGTCAGGACTCTGTGCAGGCCAGTCAAGTTCCTCTACCCCAAACTCTCTCATCCATGTCTTTATGGACCTTGCTTTATGCACTGGTGTGCAGTTATAGCGGTCCTCCACCCTGAAGTGGAAGTTCCGCTCATCTGATCCCTCCCCCCCTCCGGTGCCACAATCGGCACCTTTCAGGGGGGAGGGGGGGTGCAGTTACCTGGATAATCCACATATCTGCACCCACTTCCGGGACAAGACCGCCGCAGATGCCCCGCCCCCCCCGTTGTGTTCTGGGAAACACACAGTTCCTAGGACACAGCGGGGACCAGCAGAGACGCGCAGTGCGACTCGCGCATGCGCAGTAGGGAACAGGGCAGTGAAGCCGCAATGCTTTACTTCCCGATTCCTTGACAGAGGATGGCGGCGGGGGACAGCAGAGAAACGAGCGATCGCTCCTCATCTGCCGCCGACATCGCTGGACCCTGGGACAGGTAAGTGTCAATTTTTTAAAAGTCAGCAGCTGCAATATTTATAGCTGCTGGCTTTTAATATATTTTTTAAAGGTGCAGAACCACTTTATGTTTGAACAGGAAGGGGCCGTCCCCAAACTGTTCCCACAAAGTTGGGGGAATGAAATTGTCCAAAATGTCTTGGTATGCTGATGTCTTAAGAGTTCCCTTCACTGGAACAAAGGGGCCAAGCCCAACCCCTGAAAAACAACCCCCCACACCATAATCCCCCCCCCCCCCCCCCCTCCACCAAATGAGTTAGACCAGTGCACAAAGCAAGGTCCATAAAGACATGAATGAGCAAGTTTGAGGTGGAGGAACTTGACTGGCCTGTCTTCCCAGATGAGGTGAAGCTGTTATAGCTGCAAAGGGTGGGCCAACTGAAATATTGGCCCCTACAGACTAAGACTGGGATGCCATTAAAGTTCATGTGTGTGTAAAGGCAGGTGTCCCAATACTTTTGAAAATATAGTCTATTTGAAGAGAGTTGATACTATAAAATCACAGTGGGTAAATTTTTCTTATGTTGTGGGTGCTGATGCCTTTTTATTGCAGAACAAAAAAAGACACCAAATTCACTAGATTTAGAAAAGCGGCGTGCTTTGTAAACCACAGTCCTGATAAAATGATCCATGACCATCGTCATATTAGGTATTAGTGTGTACCTTGTTATATAGTGGAGAAGAAAGTGATGTTGGAACAGTAAGCTAAATATGGTGACAACGTGCATCTAGTCTAAAGCCCCATACACACGATCGGAAATTCCAACCAGCAAAAGTCAGATGTGAGCTTTTGGTCGGAAATTCCAACCGTCTGTACGCTCCATCGGACTTTTGCTGGCGGAATTCCCGCCAGCAAAAGATTGAGAGCAGGTTCTCTATTTTTCGGTCGGAAAAAGTTCAGATCGGAAATTTCGATCGGCTGTACCAATTCCGGCACGCAAAATTCCTACGCTTGCTCGGAAACAATTTGACACATGCTCGGAAGCATTGAAGTTCATTTTCTCGGCTCGTCGTAGTGTTGTACGTCACCGCGTTCTTGGCGGTCGAAAGTTCCGAGAACGCTTATGTGACCGTGTGTATGCAAGCCAAGCTTGAGCGGAATTCCGTCGGAAAAACCATCCAAGTTTTTTTTATGACGGAAATTCCGCTCGTGTGTGTACGCGGCATTAGGCTCGGTCCACACCTATGCAGTTTGTGCTTGATCATTTCCGCAGTGGAATCGAGGACTGTCTTGATATCCAGATACAAGACAATATATAGAAAATATATATAAAAAAGGGAAATTTTATTTGAAAAAATTATTACTTAAAGACAATGTTAAAAATCTATTGTTTTACAAAGATAGTATACAATAATAGTAGACAAATTTGCCTTCAAGTGGTACCCGGCCTCCTAGAGTAGGGAAGTTTGAGGTACGACAGTTAATGTCCAAAGTTGATCGAATGTTTCGTTTCAACTAGTTTCGCACCAATTGTCACTTCTTCAGGAAAACTTTTGGTACATGTCTATAATCAAATACATAATATTAATGACATTAATACAATTTAAACAGATAGCTAATATCTAATATCTTATCTCAAGATAAGATCACATATTATTGAGTACTTTTGAAAAACTTTTTATTGATAGCGCATGGCTCACCACTGGAAATCCCAGGAAGGGCAAAAATTTGGCATGGGTGGCTCCCAGAATTGGGGTCTACCACCCCCGGGGGGGGTTTGGGAAGGGGGAGAAAAAAGGAAGGGGGGGAGGGGAAGAGAGGGAGAAAGGAGCAAAAAACAAGACGGGAAAAATTGGGAAGGAAACCTCCCTTCCCCTCCCATTCTCCATATTTCCCCCTTTCCCCCCCCTTTCCTTTCCCTTGTCCCTCTCTTTCCTTCCCAATTTTTCCCGTCTTATTTTTTCTGTCTTGTTTTTTGCCCCTTTCTCCCTCTCTTCCCCTCCCCCTTCCCCTCCCTCCCCCCTTCCTTTCTTCTCCCCTTCTCAAAACCCCTCCCCCCCTTTTTTTTTTTGCATGCACTCATTTCAACTTTATACATATATATATATATATATATATATATATATATATATATATATATATATATATATATATATATATATATATACTTTGTCATATGTTTTTTTCACAGAAAGGGGGACCCTGCTCATTTATACCTCCCGTGTCCCCCCTGGGGGTGGTAGACCCCAATTCTGGGAGCCACCCATGCCAATTTTTTGCCCTTCCTGGGATTTCCAGTGGTGAGCCATGCACTATCAATAAAAAGTTTTTCAAAAGTACTCAATAATATGTGATCTTATCTTGAGATATTAGCTATCTGTTTAAATTGTATTAATGTCATTAATATTATGTATTTGATTATGGACATGTACCAAAAGTTTTCCTGAAGAAGCAACAATTGTCGCGAAACTAGTTGAAACGAAACATTCGATCAACTTTGGACATTAACTGTCGTACCTCAAACTTCCCTACTCTAGGAGGCCGGGTACCACTTGAATGCAAATTTGTCTACTATTATTATATACTATCTTTGTAAAACGATTGATTTTTAACATTGTCTTTAAGTAATAATTTTTTCAAATAAAATTTCCCTTTTTTTTATATATTTTCTATATATTGTCTTATATCTGGGTATCAAGATAGTCCTCAATTCCACTGGGTGATACATGGTTATTTATAGTTGGAGTAATCCATGTCAAATTTCACCTCCTTTTTTTCGTTTTCTATGTCAAATAATGAGGATGAGGATACCAACTACTCTTTATGCCGCGTACACACGTAGCCGTCTATCCGACGGACTTAGTCTAGCGGACTTCCCACCAGACTGTCCGTCGGACTTTCCGAACGGGCTACTTGCCCACAGGTACGGCACTTTTTCAGCGGACTAATACGGCTGACTAAGTCCGCCGTACTATCCGCCCTACTTTTGAAATGAACGGACTCGCCCACACACGCGGAGGAAAGTCCGCTCATTTCGAGCGGGTCTGCAGGTAGGCGGAGCCCGCAAAGGAGACGCCGCTGGCCCCGCCACCTGGTATGGACTTAAAGGGGAACCCCAACGCCGAAAATCGGCGTGGGGGTCCCCCCCCAAGTCCACAACAGACCCTTGTCCGAGCACGCTACCCGGCCGGCCAGGAAAGGAGGGGCGAGCGAGCGCCCCCCCCCCCCTCCTGAGCCATACCAGGCCACGTGCTCTCAACATGGGGGTGCTTGGGGAAGGGGGGGCCGCGCGGCCCCCCCACCCCAAAGCACCTTGTCCCCATGTTGATGAGGACAAGGGCCTCTTCCCGACAACCCTGGCCGTTGGTTGTCGGGGTCTGCGAGCGAGGGGCTTATCGGAATCTGGGAGCCCCCTTTAATAAGGGGGCCCCCGGATACCGGCCCCCCACCCTATGTGAATGAGTATGGGGTACAATGTACCCCTACCCAGGGTAGGCGCGGTGGCCCGGCAGAAGAACCGAAGAGGGGGACAAGACCCCCGAAGTCAGAAGAAGAGGCCGCAGCGACGAAGAAGAATGCCGGGCTCCTCCGCTAGCAAAAGAGCTACAAGAAGATAGCGGAGGAGTCCAGCGAGAAGACCCCCGAAGACGGAAGACCCCCGTAGCTGTGCAATAAATTATTTTATCTTGTGTGTTGTGTTTTTTTTTGTACTTTATTTTACAGGTGAATGGGTAGGGGTACATTGTACCCCATACTCATTCACATAGGGTGGCGGGCCGGAATCCGGGGGTCCCCTTATTAAAGGGGGCTCCCGGATTCTGATAAGCCCCCCGCCCGCAGACCCCGACAACCAAAGGCCAGGGTTGTCGGGAAGAGGCCCTTGTCCTCATCAACATGGGGACAAGGTGCTTTGGGGTGGGGGGGCCGCACGGCCCCCCTTCCCCAAGGCACCCCCATGTTGAGGGCACGCGGCTTGGTACAGCTCAGAAGGGGGGGCTCTCTCGCCCCTCCTTTCCTGGCCGGCCGGGTAGCGTGCTCGAACAAGGGTCTGTTGTGGACTTGGGGGGGACCCCCACACCAATTTTTTCCGGCGTTGGGGTTCCCCTTTAAGTCCATACCAGGTGGTGGGGCCAGCAGCGTCTCCTTCGCGGGCCCGCCTACCTGCAGACCCGCTCGAAATGAGCGGACTTTTCTCCGGGCGTGAAAAGTCCGCTCATTTCAAAAGTACGGTGGACTGGCATACGCACGGCCGGATTGTCTGCCGAAATGCGAGTCCGGCGGTAAGATTGGAGTGCAAAACTACTTTCTAAGTCCACCGTACTTTCGGGTCAAAAAAGTATGCCGGAGGCTACACACGGGGGGATTGTCTGTCGGACTTCAGTTTGCCGGACTTTTCCACCCGCTTGTTTGATCGTGTGTACGCGGCATTAGTTATATCAAAATTACACCATACTTATTCTAAAATGACACAAAATATCTTTTCAGCTGTCTTTAAGGGTGGCATTCTGAGCACCACTTTAAGTGGGACATTCTTCCTATTGGCCACCAGTATAAGGAGCATTGTTCCTATTGACCCCTGATAAATTGGTTTTAGTAAGGGTTCCTCGAGACCTGAAAATAATTTTTGGGGTTCCTCTAGGGTTAAAAGGTTGAGAAAGGCTGAATTGGGGGGTAAAGGTATAAGGGCATTGACATTTCATTGCAGGTTTTTCTTTTATTTCTGATTCTTTCTAATTTATTGTATTATAATAACCAACATTTTCTAGACCCCGTACAATTACTGCTACATAATATTTATGTTTTAGAATTTTTTTTTTTTTTTGTATTTACTTACAGACATTAAATAACTTGTACCATGTCGTCTCCTGAGGAAGTGTCATGGACTCTAAGATATCTGAGAGATAAATTAGTAGAAATATTTGAGGAAGATGTGGATGGATTGTGTGATGAGTTGGACTCCCTCCATCTCCTATCTCTGGAGGAATACATGGATCTCCAGTATGATGAGGATCCTGGGGTGAGAACGGAAAAGATGATCGATATTATACTTCAGAAGGGGGAAGAAGCCTCAAACAAACTCCTAGAGCATTTCAATAATATGACAGTCAGGTTTCCGGCATTGTCCAAGTTGCCGGAGTTCCTTTATGAAGGTAAGTCATCGCACAGGATAACAAAGCTGCCATTATCTGCATTTTGTAGTATAAATACATCTCTATTTAAGTTATCAATGTGCTTTGGAAGATGATCTAATTAGGAGAAATAATGGCAGAGTGTAGCAGTGTGCTCTAAACTTGGCTCAGCTCAACTTAGTGGTATAGAGAATTCATAGCACAGTGGAGTCATCTCTTACGTCTATGACCCTTATGCTATATATTACATAGGACTGACACCTTCACCTTATATGCTATATGCTGTGAAGGAGCAACTGACTGCTATACTCTTGATGGTTATGATGTGATGTTGGGGGTTAATTGTTGTGCAGTGCTGGGGGTTTATTACTGTGTTTTGCTAGGAGTTAATTACTGTGCCATGTCGGGGGTTTATTACTGTGCTATACTGGGGGTTAGGTATTGTCTTTGTGGTTAATAAATGGCAGCCGTGACATATGGTGTGGATTATCACTGCTGGCCCTGACATTTTCTGGGGGTTATCATTACTGGTCCCATTTGGGCTTATTTTACTCCAACAATCTCTTTAGTGTAATCTCAAGGCCCAATTTTTCTTATACAAAGAAGAAACACTGAAAGCCACAGACCAGGAAGAAATACTCATGTTTTGGCCACACTCAATCTTGGCAATGCTTACTTTTTGGACAACACCCATTACCCCCCAAAACAAATTTGTCAAAATCCATCCCATGAGTAAGCTGTATATATAGTGATAGTGTGTGTCCCATTAGATTGTAGAGGAGGAAGAAGTGCTTGATAGACATGTGCGTCATCAATAAATTTGTTTCGTTTCCTTCCTTTACGTTTCGTATTAGCCGTTAATTCGTATTTTGTCATTCGTGTCCGAAATTTAATTTGGATTCGTACGAAATACGAATGTTCGTTATGATGAATTTAAAAAGCAAAAAATACCTTTCTCAATATGGCAGTCGTCTGACTCATTATGCTCATTATGTGGGGCTCCCACCATCCCTGTGCTGTGCTGACTTCCTCCTGGGGCTGTGCCCCTGCTGTGCTCATTATGAGGGGCTCCCACCATCCCTGTGCTGTGCTCATTATGAGGGGCTCCCACCATCCCTGTGCTGACTTCCTGGGTTTTTAACTTCATCATAACAAATAATCGTAATTATTATGAAAATAATAAAAGGATATTAAGGAACATTCTTATTTTGTCCGATTCTGAATCTCCCATTGACTACCAGTACCAGCCTCCCACTCCCATATTAAAGAAAGGTCATTTTCCCAGAAGAAAACCTCTGATTGGTCAATAAAACACCAGTCACGTTTCCGTTCTAACGGAATTTGGATCCGAAATTCCTCAACGAAATTTTGTATTTCATATAAGATTTGTAAGCGTAGCAATTCGTATTTCAGATGCTTCCGAATGTACGAATTTTCGGAAATTGGTACGAAACGAATCGCACATGTCTAGCGCTGTTGGTGACGGAGGAATTCATTGAGTAGAGTTCCCTTTATAAGTTGACATTGGGGTTGATTTACTAAAGGCAAATTGACTGTGCACTTTGCAAAGTGCAGTTGCTCCAGAGCTTAGTAAATGAGCAGAAGCTCTGCTGATTTTAATCATCCAATTATGTAAAAGCAAAAATACATTTTTTTCCCCCTTGCATGTTATTGGATATTCTTTACAAAGTGAAGCTTTACCTCATTTACTAAGCTCTGGAGCAATTGCACTTGCAGAGTGAGTAGATTACTATATGATATGGGCACATAACTAGTTCCAATTCCAGGACCATAGAAGTAATGGAACAATGAAAAAGAGATGACTTTAAAATTGCCCCTGTCACCACAGAACCAAACAATGATCTAAAATCCAGCTTCTAAAGCCCTATTGAAGGCATAGAAGAGGCATGCATTTAGATAGACATAACAAACTCAATTTTTACTACCTCTACTTTCATTGTACAGTAGTTGTGCATGGTAACTGGGCAGTCTAACTGGCACCAGTGTTAAACCCAGTGCTCTCAGTAATTCACAGACCTGGTTGGACATGTCCTATCCCCTTCTCTGCAATAAAAGTCTGTGTTAGAACATATGAATGGGGGGTGTGGCTGTTACTCAGCTCTGCTGAATTAGGGCACTGAGGGGGGAGAGCAGGAAGTACCACAAATCATAACATGTGGGGTATTGGATTTAAAAAAGATGACTATACTGTACCTGGGCTTTAATTTCTCAGACTATATTGGTTTAGTGGTGCCAGTCTGTATGAGTTTATTCTGTAGAAGAGAAGAAAATTAGACATACTGGATGACAAGTGATCCTTGGGGTTGAGGTTGGCCAGATGATGAAGCTTAAACCTATACTTATGCAGGCACCAATCATTTCTAAAGGCCAGCTGTCTTATTTGGTCCAGTGTCCTGGGAGTTCTATAGTTGACCATAGGTCCTTAGGGGACTCAGGGTCCTAGGCAAAACTGGATACTCATATGGAATAATTTCACAGATAGCACATAGTCTTGGTCAACATTACAGAATTTGTACTGCTCTAGGATAGGCACCCACATTGCATAGTATCATTTCCAGGGGTAATAGGTCAAAAGCTGTGTCTAAAGACATGTCTAACGGTACATACACGGCATTGTCAAAAGTATTGGGACACATCCACATCCCAGTCTTAGTCTGTAGGGTTCAATATTGAGTTGGCCCACCCTTTGCAGCTATAACAGCTTCAACTCTTCTGGGATGTCCGTCCACAAGGTTTAGGAGTGCGTCTATGAGAATGTTTGACCATTCTTCCAGAAGAGGTCAGGCACTGATTTTGGATGAGAAGGCCTGGCTCATAGGACATTTATCACTTGTTGCAAGTAATGCCAAACAGGAGCAGAGAGACAGGTCGTGTAATAGATTTATTAAGGGAGAAGTACAGCCAAAGCCTGTTTGATTGTACTTCTCCTGTTGATCACTTCAGTGCAGATTGTTTTGCTTGCCTGTGAACCATTTTCAGCTGACAGTGGTCAAGGCTGGGGAAAGATTGCACCCATATGGTTGGGATCGGCTCACATGCCTGGACTGGCACCCAGCTCAGCCTCTCAGCAAGCTGCTGAGAGCCTGAGCCGGCCACTCCCGACCCCTCCACAGCCCAGTGAGCAATGAGGGAGTGGGTGGGGGGCAGAGCCAGAGGCTGACATGTCAAAATTTTCAAATGTAAAAATTTGACATGCAGAGCAGAAAGGGATGCATGTATCCAAACGCACAGTGTCTGCATTCAGATGTGTGCACCCACTTTTATAAGCTCTCTGGTGGATGCAGATGCAGCAAAAAGTGGCTCAGCATACAGGACCTGTCTCAGTGCCTGTTTGAATGAGCCCTTGGGAGAATTTATCAAAACTAGAGCAGACAGAATTTGGAATAGCTTTGCATGGCAACCAATCAGCTCATAGCTTTCATTTTAAAGCTGAACAAGCTCAAGATAGAAGCTGATTGGTTGCCATGCACAGCTGTTCCAGATTCTGACTGCACCAGTATTGATAAACTCCCCTCCCTGTGTTTTATATTTATTACTCCTGACTACTGCATTCTAAGTACCCCACATTCTTTGTTAAAGTGGTTGTGAAGGCACAAGATTTTTAATCTTCATGCATTCCATGGATGAAGGTAAAAAACCTTCTGTGTGCAGCAGCCCCCCTCCTAATTCTTACCTGAGCCTCCTCTCAATCCAACTATATCCACGAGAGCCTTGGCTGTCCGGGAACTTGCACTCCTGATTGGCTTTTGGCAGCAGCAGGAGCCACTGGCTCACACTGCTGTCAATCACAGCCATGGAGCCAATCAGAAGATGAAAGGAACGGAGTCGAGCCATGGCTCTGTGTGTGAATGGACACACAGATCCGTGGCTCGGGAGCACGCTTGCTTTGGTGCCCCCCATAGCAAGCTGCTTGCTGTGGTTGCATCCAGAAAGAGGGTAGGGCCAGGGGTGCCGATGAGGGACCCAAGAGAAGGAGGATCCAAGCTTCTCTGTGCAAAAATACACCAAGCAGGTAAGTATAACATGTTTATTGTTAAGAATTTTTTTAAAAAACAACATGCTTTTCCATTGATCCCCGCTGAGCCAGCGGAAGACAGGACCGTCTCAGCTCACTGTGCTGGGATGGACCTGTTGGAGCCCGGCTCTTCTCTATGGGGGATCGGATGTAAAATAAGGTTTCCATCCGTCTACATTTAGCGCATCAGAGTGAACTGGATGTCAGCGGACATGTCACCGCTGACATCCTTCGCTCCATAGAGGTGCATGGAGCGTCTTTTCAGGTCCGCCTGAAAAACTGACAGGCAGACCTGAATGGTCCACATGTGTGAAAGAGCCCTAAGGGTAGCTGTGTGTAGTAAAGGATATGCAATAGAACAGTTTTATTTTATTAAAATGAGTGTAGTGAGGTTTGTACTGTCTGCTACATACTC
This sequence comes from Lithobates pipiens, assembly GCF_037356315.1. NCBI lineage: Eukaryota > Metazoa > Chordata > Amphibia > Anura > Ranidae > Lithobates > Lithobates pipiens. The sequence continues at coordinate 27,926,465 of NW_027507784.1, read as the reverse complement.
GCTTGTGGCACAGTCATTAAGGCATATGGCCATTTAAAGGGGTTGTATAGGTTTGTTTTATATTTTCTAAATAGGTTCCTTTAAGCTAGTGCATTTTTGATTCACTAACGTTTTCCTTCGATTTCCCTTCTAAATGTTTTTTTTTCTTTGTTTTCTTTGTCTGAATTTTTCACTTCCTGTTCCTCCTCAGTAAGCTGTTCAGTAAGCTGTTCTGGCTGACTAAACACCGCTCGGATGATGGTGTGAACTTTACTGAGGAGAAACAGGAAGTGAGAAGTTCAGACTAAGAAAAAAACATTTCGAAGGGAAATTGAAGGAAAAGGTAAGTGAACCAACAACACACTAGCTTAAAGGAACCTATTTAGAAAATAAAAAACAAACCTTTACAACCCCTTTAAGCCCCTCCCACTGTTGATGCAATCTGACTACACCCACAGTTTTGGCGTGGTGCCACTATATTGCCACATACCATTTTTCTTGAGGGGTTGCAAAAAAATGTCCAGCCCCGGTTGCCAGATGTGCTAGCTACGCCACTGGTTCCTGCATCCAAAGCCAATTGAAGAATTAGCTTGGGTGAGGACATGATAGGATTCCTGGACAGGTAAGTGTCCTTATATTAAAAGTCAGAAGCTACAGGATTACATTTTTTTATGAAGGAGCCTGGAGCTCCTCTTTAACAAACATTTAGTAGATGAATTGGTTTCTATATGCTGTATATATTTCAACTATCTCTTTAGCTAAAGCTGTTCTCTGAAAAGCATAGAATATACTGTAATGCCGCGTACACACGATCGAATTGTCCGGCGTACTTAGTCCGGCAAACAATCCGGCGGATAGTCCGGCGGACTTTCTACCGAACGGACTTGGCCACACACGGACACACAGAAAGTCCGGCGCTTGCTAGCGCGATGACGTGCAGCACGTACGACGGGACTAGAAAAAGGAAGTTCAGTAGTCAGTAGACAATAGCTTCCTTTTCGTACTTGCTTCTGAGCATGTGTCATTCTTAGCCCGCCGGACTAGCACACTGACGAACGGATTGTCCGCTGAAAGCCAAGTCTGGCGGAAAGATTGGAGTGCAAAAATAATTTCTATGTCCGCCGGACTTTACGCTGAGAAAGTCCGCTGAAGCCCACACACAAACAAATTGTCCGGTGAAATGCATTTCTGCGGACTAAGTACGCCGGACAATTCGATCGTGTGTACGCGCCATAAGTATTAGAAAGTTTTGGAAAAAGTGTTAGTATATATGATTATTTACTGCACCATTTATTTTCCATTCACAGAGAAGAAAAACAAATTTCAGGATCTTGTAGAACAGCTGGATATGAAAAAGCACCTGTCTTCAAAAATAACTTTGCGTGATATTCTGAGCATTGGATCTGAAAACCTAAAAGAAGTAGAACTTTACAATTTTGAAGAAATTCCATGGCACTTCTTAAGGAACCTCATGGCTTTGACCAGGACCTCAAGAAATACTCAACTCAAGAAAGATCCAACTACGCTAGAATCAAATGACGATGATGATACGTTTGATATATTTCAAGCTGAAAATGTTAAATCAAATACTATCCACCCCCTGGATGTCCTCTGTGTTCTCCTCCATTGTTCAGACAGTTTTCTACAGCAGGAGATTGTAACCAAAATGTCCATGTGCCAGTTTGCTGTCCCTCTGATACTTCCATCACCTGGTGATGGGTCACACTGCACCTTCTTGCTTTGGGCAATGAGGGGCATTGTGAAGAAATGGAGACCTCAGTCATTAACAGGCAGTAAAGGATTTAGAGAAGAAAATGTGGTGAATACTTCCATGCCAATCTTCTCATTTGCCAGGTTAGGAAAAGATAAATTATCCAAATCTAAAATCCTGAACCAGATTCTAAATCCAGCCCAACAACATCACAACTTTTTCATTTACCATGATATGGAAGGAGGGAACATTAAGAGGAAAATATCTGATGGACTGGTGGAAATGTCTTGGTATTTTCCTTGTGGTAGCTCAGATGTTTTCCCAGAACCCATCGCAGTGACCAACCTACGAGGAGACCTGGAAACCAACTGGGAGCAGTTCATGTTTCTCACTCAAATTTCATCAGCTGTGTTTATATTTGTTGAGAATATTTCTGAGAGTCAATTCAGGCTGTTGTCCACATGTAATGACACTGATACCCAGTATTATTTTATTGTTACTCCAGGTCCAGGTAGAAAAATTAACTCAGAAACTCAAACTTTTTTAAAGCATATAATGGAAACATTAAAGATCACTAAGAAACAAATTATAGCCCAAAGGAACGATTCAAATGAGGCTGAATTTGTAAAAAAGATACAGAACATCTTCAAAAGCTTATTAAGTACAGAAATCCAACAACTATCATTGGAGACTGTGAAAAAACAAACGTATGGGCTCCAGATTGATGTAGATGAGAACAATCCAGAATGTCAAAAAGCAAGAGCATGCGCATGTAATATTACCTCTGCAATCAAAGGTGTGGAAGTGTTTAAGAAAGAAATGCTGAAACTCCAAGGGGATCTGTGGAAGCAATTGTCCAAAGTAGAAAAAGAACTTTGCAGAATGACAAAACAAGGGAAAGTGGGTACCGAAGAATATCAGTCTCAACTGAAACAGCAACGTATTTCACTGCACAGGGAACAAAACCAACATAGTTTGACTGATGCTATGATATTGTTTATTAATGCAATCACCCATTTGTCTCAAGTAGAGAAACAATATTTTCTGATGTGGATGAAATTTGAACTTGATTTGATCGCTAGGAGGAATATGTCTGCTCTACAAGTGGAATACAGGGAAAAATGTAAAAGCAGCTCAGATAATCCAGAAGAACTAAAGCAGGTAGATCAAAAAATCTCAGACAGTTCTTTAGGGATCGAACATTTCCTTCGTGAGTTAGGGCAGTTTTATGAGGCTGAATGTTCTATGGTTAAAGAAGAAATTATTTCAGTAGAGAGAGCACAGTTTAGAGGACTTTCAGGGATAGCTGCTGACCTTCTTTTGGATGGGTTCCCACTGGAGCTTATAGATGGAGATGCCTCCAACATCGCCCTGAAGTGGATTACTGATGTTCTAACTGAGCTGGACACCAAAACAGGAGGAGGATGTAGGATAAGAGTAATAACTGTGCTGGGAGTGCAGAGTACGGGGAAATCCACTCTTCTCAACACCATGTTTGGTCTGCAGTTCCCGGTGGCCAGTGGACGATGCACGCGAGGAGCCTTCATGACCCTTCTTAATGTGAAAGAGAATTTCAAGGAGGAGCTGGGCTGTGACTTCATCCTGGTGATTGACACTGAGGGGCTTAAAGCTCCGGAACTGGCATCTTTAGAGGACAGTTATGAGCATGACAATGAACTGGCCACACTAGTAGTTGGGCTAAGTGATATCACCATTGTTAATATGGCCATGGAGAACACAGCCGAAATGAAGGATATCTTACAGATAGTGGTCCATGCTTTTCTTAGGATGAAAGAAGTAGGAAAGAAACCCAACTGCCAGTTTGTACACCAAAATGTGAGTGATGTGTCAGCTTATGAAAAGAATATGAGAGACAGGAAGAAACTTTTGGAACAGCTGGATGAAATGACAAAAGTGGCTGCAAAAATGGAAAAGAAAAGTGGAATCACATCTTTTAATGATGTGTTAGACTACGATCTGGACAAACACAGCTGGTACATTCCTGGTCTGTGGCGGGGGGTCCCTCCAATGGCTCCAGTGAACTCTGGGTACAGTGAAAATGTCCATAATCTGAAGCAGCATCTGTTTGAATTAATGAAATCCCAGAATGCTTCATGCAGCATTAGTGAATTTATCACATGGATAGAAAGTTTGTGGAGAGCAGTGAAACACGAAAAATTCATCTTCAGCTTCCGGAACAGTCTGGTAGCTGATGCTTATAATAAACTGTCGATACAGTTTTCATTATGGGAATGGGAATTCTCAAAAAAAGTTTACAACTTTGTCATTAGGACAGAAAATAACATAAAAAACCAATCTGCTGAGAATCTGGATACAGAAACCTGTGAAGAGTACAGGAGAGAACTTCAACAGTTGTCGTTTGTAGAAGAAAACAAAATGTTGGCCTTGTTAGAAAAATACTATGACAATAACGATGAAAATGTTCATCTGGTAGAACGTTACCGGGAAGATTTCAGACTGAGTGTGCATTTCTTAAGAAAAGAGCTTGAAAGAAATGCTCTAAACAAATGTACCAAAGCAATTTCTATACAGAAAGGGAAGTATAAGATTCAGAACATCCAGAATCAATATCAACAGCTGATAGAAGAAAAAATTAGTGATCTCTTGAAAAACTGTAGGGAGCTGAACTTTAAATTAAATAATGAAGAAATACAACAAGAATTTGAACTTATGTGGGAAAAAACACTGAAAGATTTACAGATAAAGAAATTAGATAGACTTAATGTTGGCCAAGCAATTTTACAACATTTGAGGAGCGACCTGAGCAGTAAAGGATCTGCTGTACATGAAGAATTAAAGCGTGTAAAAAATCCAGCAAGCCATGGACAGCGTACATTTAAAATGACAAAAAAGTATATTGATTGCTCTGTTTGGAATTATTTCAAGCAATCACTTGGCTTTGATAAACAAACATCTGAAATGATAGAGGCCTTTGCTGTCTCACTAACTGATATGTGTGATAAGTACATTAAAGAAAAAGTTGATACTGCAGAGGACTACGATGACACCTATTGTCAGGAATTACTGTACATGATCAATACACAACTTGGAAATACCACTGGACTTTCATTCTCGGTACATTTTGAGCTAGATGTCAAACTTATCATTTTTGGAAATGCAGCTCAGATGTTTCAAAAGATGCATGACAAGTTTTTAAAAAATAATGACCCAATAGCTTGTCTGGAAAGCCTAAAACCTCAGTATTTATCAATATTCCTCAGCATATTTCAAGAGAAAGACGAAAGCCTCAACAGAGCCAGACAATTCTGTGAACGATGTCTCAAACCAGCAATGACTGATTATGTCTTCAAACATCTTGGAGAAAAGATAGTGGATGACATCCTAAACAGTTCTGAGAGTATAATATTCAGTAGCAGGTGCTTTTTTCAGTATAACATGCTGGAAAAACTATTGGAAGAAATGTCCTTTCAGAAGTATGTAGAATATATAAAGTCATGTAAGACATTTTCAGAATCATGGATATTGGATTACATCTATGAAAAGTATGATGATTCAGTAACTTTGGAGAATTTATATGGAAAGATTGTGTCCTCTATAAAGACAGAAATTCAAACTGTACTTGAAGATAAAGCGTGTTTACAAAGTCCTGATGTTTCATCATTTTTAGAAAATGTTTGTGAAATGTTACAAAAGGAACTGGTAATACCACAGAATGAGATGAAAGTGATCACCTTCCATAACACGGCTGCAGTTGAGCAGCTTTCATCTGCCATTCAACACTTCCTTACGGAGACGGAACAACAAATCCTAACAGAGCTGACATATATGGATGTTGAGGATATACTTTCCAAAGTGACTCTGAAGCCTCAATGTGAATTGTTCAGAAAGGTGGTTGGATGTGGACAGCAGTGCCCATTCTGTGGTACCCCTTGTGAGGCCGGAGGTGGTGACCACAAGGAGCACTTTTCATCTATCCACAGATCCCTAGGGCTGGGAAAATGTATATGGTTACATGATAGTACTTTGGTAATTGATATATGTTCTACTCTGGTTGTATCCACTGCTGCTTTCCAGAATTTTGTAACAAGATTTCAATTTCATCCATACAAAGAGTATCGTACATATTATCCAGATTGGGCCATCCAGCCTGACCCCAGCATTGAGTCCTCAGACTACTGGAAATACATATTTGTACAGTTTAATAAAAGATTTGCAGAAGAATACAGAACAAAACCAGCTAAACTTCCAAAAGATTGGAAGAAAATTACCAAAACTCAAGCTCTTGACAGCATAAAGAAAGTGTTCAATGTGAACTAACATACTTTTACTCACAAATCTCTAAATCAGTAGATACTCTGTTGAATCTTAACTAGGCTAGGATTTTGTTTGCGCATTCTCACCATGTGGTAAACTACTGCATAAAGGAAATAATCTCTGAGCGCAGAGATTGGTGTCAGAATATTCTGTTCCTAGATTTTTTTTACCCTCTGAGCTTCAGACTGGTCCTAAGTCAGTGAAAGCAAATACATTCAGCTAAATTAATCGGAGCGATGTACATGCCCAAGACATAATTGCACTTATGCAATTCATTATTTTCTCTTGTTCTAATTCAATAAAAACAGTTAATTCAGTTTTCAGAAGAGGAAAAACAATGTACCATGTGACCTCTGAGTCAGAGACTGGCCTCTTCTTCCAGGGCATGCAAAATAATTCCGGGACTCTTAATTGGTGTGATACTTATGATTTGAAAAAAAAGACGGAAAAAAGTCAGGCAGAAATTTTACTCTGTACATGCAGAAAATGTTTTTTTTTTTAGTAATTTCCTCTCCCACACCTGTTCACCCCTTATGAACCAGAGCATGTTCTACAATTCTGCTATGGACCTGTTTATTCGGTGATAAAGTTATCATTACTTAAAATAGCAAAGTAATATATTCTGTACATATTGTTTTTTCAGGACAAACAAGGCTTTCATTTCATTATATTGTCTTGCAAAAATAATTTTTTGTTTCTTCCTTAGATAATAAAATGTAATAAAACTAAATAAAATACACTGTTTGACCACTGTTAGTTTACTTGCCAACCAACAACAGTACATATACTGTGAAAGGTCGGCTTTATTGCTCAAAATGAGGTACCTGTACATTATTTTATGCATCAGATACTGTGGGGCGCATACTGCGGGAGCGCGTGCGCAGGTCCACGGACTCGATGTCCACCAGCCACCCACGATCGATCCACAGAGAGGCAAAATGGCATCTGACTATAAAAACAAGGTGGATCCCCTTTCTGACAGTGGACAACATTGAGATTGGCTGTTCCTAGCAATCAGGAACAGCGATCTCTGTGTTGTCCCAGTGAGCCCACCCCCCACACAGTTAGAACACATGCTCAGGGAACACAGTTAACCCTTTAAAAACAGTAAAAAAAATTGAAGGCCCCTAAATCTATCCCTTATTTTGTAGACACTGGGGGTCATTTGCTATAGTGCCAGGAAGTACTGGGCACTATTGCAAATAATAGCGCCCATTTTAGCCAAATAAAATTTTAACAGGCGAATGAATAAGAGCGCTACTAGCGGTGCACAAATGTTAGTAAATTCGAAATCAGCGCTAATTAGAGATTCCGCGTATATGTAAATGCCAATTTCTACTAAGTTATTATATAGCACTGCCCTGTAACCATGATCCATGTATGTGAAAGAAACATTTTTATGTGAGCTGTGCTTTACCTCGTGTGCATCTATTAATGTATATTGCAATTAGTATTCCTAGTTTTTTTTCCTTCTTTTGCTAACGAATGCAGTTATGAATTATTATTACATAGTAATGTCTGCTATTCTGTAAAGTTACATGTATTAAACATTTAGGTTACCTATTTGTTGTATGTTGTTTTTTATTTTCAATTTTTTAATTTAGGTGACTATAAAGCTGTAATTATTTATGTTCATTCCTTAATCATACTACACTATCATGCAGGTCTCCTACTTAGCACAATGGCTTAGTGGTCTGCTCAGATGTCTCCATAGCACTCACGGTTTGAGTTCAAATACCAGCCAACCTACGATCCACCAGCTGTGTTTATTTTTTCAGTGCACAAGCAAATTCAAATAAACAAAGAAATTTAAACTGCTTGTTAGCTAGTGTGTGGTGTTTGTAATTTCACATCATAATATTATTGAATACTTACATACCATTGCATGCATTTGAAGAGTTAATATAATAGAATCAGCCAAATTAAAGTGCATTGGCATTCACCTATTTTCAGCATATGCTGCTTTGGCTAATTGTCATTTGCCTTTTTTTCACCAATTCAATCTTTTAGTAACTCTCTGGGATTTTAACCCATGAGTCCTTCAAAGCAGAAGTGCTGACCACTAGCCTATTGGGCATAGCACAATCATACCTAGAAAATACATTTACTAGTGTTTGAGGTTTCTTCTCCCTGAGCTGTCTCTCCTGCTGCCGCCCCATTCTCCCGCTGATATGTTCTTCCACGCAGCCGGTTACCCGCCAATAAAAAAAAGCTGCTCTTAAGCCCTTGTACACACGGTCTGAAATTCTGACGGAAAATGTCTGATCGGACCGTGTTGTCGGATAATCCGACCGTGTGTGGGCTTCATCTGTCTTTTTCCGTCGGAATGTCCGACCAACAAAATTTGAGAGCTGGATATAAAATTTTCCGACAACATGGTCTGATCGGACTTTGTCCGATCGTTTGTAGAGAATTCCGATCAGACAAAGTGCCACGCATGCTCATATCAAATTCCTAGACCAAAGCTATTGGCTACTAGCCTGAACGTAGTCCTGTTGTAACTAAATAAAGTCATCATGTTACGAACGATCAGATTTTCCGACAACTTTGTCCGACTGTGTGTATGCAACACCAGTTTTGGACAAAATCCATCATAAAAAATCGGAATGTCCCACCTTATGTACAATAGCTAAGAGAAGCCACACAGCGGATGGCAACACAGTGGAGGAAGACCACCACAGAAGAAGAGCGGCTTTTTTTAATTAGATAGTAACCGGTTGTGTGGAAGAACAGCAGATGGAGAAGTTGGCAGCGGTAGGAGAGACGGCTCTGGGAGAAGATGGAGGAGGTAGAGACAGCATCTGGAGAAGACGGCTCAGGGAAGAAGACAGCTCGGAGTTATTTTACAATAAAGGACTTGTCAAAAACTGGCGATTGATAGTTTTACATTTCACTGCTTTTTTGGTGAACAGGTAGGGGTATGATGTACCCCATACCTATTCACATAGGGAGGCAGGATCTGGGAGCCCCCTTGTTAAATTCTGATAAACCCCCTGCCCGCAGACCAAAAACCACCGACCATGGTTGTTGGGAAGAGGCCCTTGTTTGGGGCATGTGGCCTGGTATGGTTCAGAAGGGGAGGGTGCTCGCTCGTCCCCCCTATCCTGACCTCCAGGCTGCATGCTTGGATAAGGGTATGGTATGGATTTTTGGGGGCCTCACATCAATTTTATTTTACATTTTGGTGTGGGGTTCCCCTTAAAGTCCATACCAGACCTGAAGAGCCTGGTATGTACTGGGGGGACCCTATGTTTTTTTCCTTGATTTTTGGAATTCCACACCATAATATTATGGAATAAGTACATACCATTGCATGCATTTGAAGAGTTAAAATATGGAATAAATCCAACTGATATGCATTGGCTTATTATGCTGCTGAGTACAATGCACGCTTTCAGGAGGTGATGCTGTCAGTGAGATTTGAACTCATGGCGTGAACCTTTGAGGGCAGCAGGGTATACTGTTATGCTACAGAGCTGAACACATACCTATGGAGAAAATAAATATACTAATGTTTGATTCTATACAGTAATGTTTTGCATTTCAGGCATTAATATTATAATAACAACCATGCTCATGCTGATGTGGCATTGGCTAATAGGCATTTGCCTCTTTTCAGCATATGCTGACTGGAGGGACAGCAGGTAGCTGTGCGTCAGCATGAGGAATGACACTCACCTGGACCACAGCACGAGGGATGGCAGCGAGATGGGCATCCACTGGAGGGATGGCAAGCAGCTGGGCAACAGCAGGAAGCATCCCCACTTGATTTCTGAAAACTGAGAACAGCTCCTGCATGGACCGCCCGTTCGCCCACATAGGGTGCTGCAACTTTGCCCCCACTGGTCGCTCTGCAACAGGGGGGCTTCTCCTCCCACCTCTGGCTTGGTCCAGCCCCACCTCCCGCTGGTGGTAACTAAGCGTGTATCCCTGCTTCTTCCTCCTATTCCGGCCGCTCGCTGCCCGTGACTCCTCCACCGAGGCTGCCACCATAGGGAGACCCTCCAGCTCTGGCCCTGCCTCCTGCATATGCTGCAGCTCGGACAGCCGACTCCTCTGCTGGGTTTTCTGCCAGGCCGGACTCATCCCCTTTGTCCATGGCCGACACTGTGGCTCCTCTGGTCATGACTGAGACCCCGTGGCTTCATCCACTGGCTCCAGTGGGACCTGCTCTTCCTCTTCAGCTAGTAAAAGGCAGCGGCTCAGCCAATCCCCCGCCCTACCCGCTCTCCCCATATGCTCTATGAACTGCTGGACAAGGGACTGTTCCTAGCTCTGCTGCACGCCAAGAGGTCAGCTGACACTGCCGAGACCCTTTTATAGCCTCTTCCCGAACATTCCCTGGGATCCGATTGGCCCCATCCAGATCCCTCATTACCATATTTAAAGGGACATAACCTGAACTGCCCCCAAACCCATCACCTTAACCTAACCCCTTTAATAAGGTAGCCTAAGGGAGGGGGTGGCCACAATCCCAAGGAAGTGAGCCCCAAGGTTAGTGCCCCACTTTAGCCATTCCAGTGTGCTCCTTTACAGATACATTCTTTCAAACAAACTGTAGCTTTGTGACCAAAATCGCAAGGGCTTTCAACAAAGACTGGTCACCACAAAGCTATAACAGGGGAGTCAGAAAGTTTGTGCAAGAGCAATGAAATGGAAGGATTAGCGAGATGTCTACATCCCAGCAGTGGAGGCTGGTGAGGTTTTTTTGGGGGGGGGGGGTCAGGGCCCTGCTCTTACCCCATCTCACAGGCAGCACTCCGGCGGCGGTTTCTCTCTCCGGGCTGCGGGTGATGCTGTCTCAGTTCCCCAATGTCTCCTCCCTTCTCCTCCTGGTGGCCGATTGGGTGACTGGATTACAATAGTGAATATTCATTTGCTATTGTCACACAACTGGGTGGGCTTTGGGCACAGTGCTCTGCTCCTCGAGCCCACTCTTTTTTGAAGCCTATTAGAGCCTTTGACTCTAATCACGTGCTTAAACAAAAAACACACCCCCATTGGAATCCATGCATCCGGTGCCCTGCATGTAAATGAGGGGGCCGGACACATAGATGGGGGGGCGGCGCCTGTTCGCCCCTAAAGGTCTGGGCCAGAAAAACATCATTACTACCATTGGTAGAGTTTGCATATAACAATGTGATCCATTCTGCTACGGGGCAGTCCCCATTCTTCGCCAACTATGGCTTTCAACCTTCCTTTTTGCCTAACTTTGTTCCTGAATCCACGGTGCCAGCTGTTCAGAGCATGGTGTACTTTCTTAACTGTAATAACAAATTATTGCAAAAGCAATGTCTAAAGCGCAGGTGTATAACAAGAAAGCTTTTGACAGAAATAGAAGGGGGAACTGAATCTCCAGGTGGGTGACCGAGTGTGGCTGTTAGGGATGAGCTTCAAGTTCAAGTCGAACTCATGTTCGACTCGAACATTGCCTGTTCACTGAACAGTGAACAATTTGGGGTGTTCGCGGCAAATTCGAAAAGCCTGTACAAGTCTATGGGAGAAATCTAAAGGGCTAATTTTAAAGGCTTATATGCAAGTTATTGTCATAAAAAGTGTTTGGGGACCTGGGTCCTGCCCCAGGGGACATGTATCAATGTAACGGAAACTTGCATTACATCAGAGGGGGGCGGGGTCACCCGTACATCACTGGGGATGCCCGACTTTCCCCTTGTGTCAGAGGGGGCGGGGTTAGGTGACGGGTGGCCCTGCCCTCCTCAGCTAAGAAGTGTCAGGCTGCCTGGATTCCCGCATCGTCTCCGGTGGAGACAGGATGGATGCACTGCGCTGGAGGGAGAGATCACCCATCGCTGGATCAGATCACCCATCGTTTGACCCCGGAGAGATGATCATCCATTGCTGGATAGCAAGAGTGGATTACCATCGCTGGAATTTTTATTTTATTTTATTTTTATTTTTAATAAAGGACTTTTCCCAATGGTGTGTGTGTGTTTTTTAACATTTTTTTACACTTTCTTTGTGATATGGTAGGGGTACTTTTGTACCCCCTTACCAATTCAAGCGGGGGGCTGGGATCTGGGGGTCCCCTTGTTAAAGGGGGCTTCCAGATTCTGATAAGACCCCCACCCGCAGACCCCCACAACCACCAGCCAGGGTTGTGGGGATGAGGCCCTTGTCCCCATCAACATGGGGACATGGTGCTTTGAGGGGTCACAAACCCCCAAAGCATCCTCCCAATGTTGAGGGCATGTGGCCTGGTATGGTTCAGGAGGGGGGGCACTCTCTCGTCCCCCCCTCTTTTCCTGCGGCCTGCCAGGTTCCGTACTTGGATAAAGCGTCTGGTATGGATTTTTGGGGGGAACTCCATGCCATTTTTTTTTAATTTGTCGTGGAGTTCCCCTTAAAATTCATACCAGATCTGAAGGCCTGGTAATTGAATTTGGGGGAACCCCATGCTTTTTTTTTTATTATCAATGACTGTTATCTGTATTATGGAGAGCCGACAATTCATTATAGCCACGAGTGCTTTTAAATGACTTTTTTTCCTGCAGAAATGACACTTTGTGCAGGGACAGTTCTAAGCACGGGAAACATGAGCCCCTTTACAGGCATACTATAGACACTCCCCAGGTACGAAATTTAAAGGAATATTACACTTTTATTGTTTCACTTTAAGCGTTATTAAAATCACTGCTCCCGAAAAAACTATAGTTTTTAAAACTTTGTTTTGCATTGATACATGTCCCCTGGGGCAGGACTCGGGTCCTCAAACATTTTTTAGGACAATAACTTGCATATTAGCCTTTAAAATTAGAACTTTTGATTTTGCACATTCGAGTCCCATAGACTCTAATAGGGTTCTAAAGTTCACACGAACTTTAGGTCTGTTGGCAGGTTCTGGTGCGAACCGAACCAGGGGGTTTTCGGCTCATCCTTAGTGACTGTCTACAGCAAATCTCAAGTTGGCTTGCCCCTCAAAGAAGCTTGAACCCAAGGTCGAAGAAACTAAATGAGGTATCATATGAACTATCTTTACCAGACTCCAAAATACACCCTATATTTCATGTTTTGCTTTTAAAACCTGTAGTATCAGATGACTTCCTGAGGACATTAACAACGAAACGTACGTCGGAGCGGTACCTGGTCACGTTTCTGACGCCACTTCCGAGCCCCCTGGTTGTCGGTCTGAAAGCCTGGAACACACGCTGCTAGCGATTGCGGAAGGAATATACCGTTCGTTTGAAGAGCGAGTTTTTCTGTCAAGGCGAGCAGCCCCAGTGTCGGGTCAGGCACACAACCACGTAAGGAGCCATTTGGCTGTCTGTTTTTTATTTATTTTTTTATTAAAGTCAGTATTACGCTATGGATCCTTTTGTATTTTTTCATATATACCTCCTGAGTCTGTGAAAGGGGACGTATTATCCATTGTTATTTCCACCAGCATCCATATGAGCAGGCATTACCTGTACAGGCGCTGTTTGACTTACTTTTTAATTAAAGTGGTCAAACTAATTTGGTAAGCAGTTTAGACTTGTATCTTCACAAGTGGTGTATTGCTGTTTTCTTGGTGGAGGGAGTCGCAAGCCCTTTGGATCTGCTGCTATACCACAATTATCATATTTGTTTCGACACTTGGATCATCCAGGATTTTTCCATGTAGAGACATGCATATTGGGACTTTATTATGTGATTGGTTATTCACTTGCCCTTATTGTATTTTATATTTTTACATTATGCTTTTTCTATGGTGATTAGATCTCGGATCTAATATTTTGTATCAATGTTATTTTGGTAGTGATATGGTTTGATTAATATTTCACGTTTAGATTATTCCTGAGCGCCCCTAAATTACTGTTATTATCAGATGACTTTACTGATTTAGGGTCTAGTCCACCTGAACCTGTGCTGGTAGATGGAGATGAGGAAAATTAGGTGGAAGCTATTGTAGACTGTAGAAAAAGGAGGAACCATTTACAGTATCTACCGGTAATTAAGTGGAAAGAGTATGGTCTGGAAGAGAATGGGAGCCAGAACTGAATGTTTATGCAAAAGGGCTAATTTGTGCTTTTTTCCATGCCTATCCAGAGAAGGAAAACCAGCTGGGCATCTGGACGCTGCCTGTCGGGAGGAGGCAATGTCAGGGACATGCTGGCCATAGTACAACCGAAGCTCCTAGGCGGATCCGATACGCATACGCAAACGCACTCCTGCAGGTGCACGTCTTGCCGGGTACAGGCAAACGCCTATGTGTATAAAGATTAATGCACACAGGCGAACGCATATGCGCAAGCGCGTGCACATTTTAACCATTGATGCCGGCACTAAATGGCCTATATAAGGGCAGCATTGCTAGTGCATTGCTGTCTGATCCGCAGGTTTACCCGTATACCTGTTCCTGTGATCTTTGCTTGATTCCTGTGTTTGACCTTGCTTATCCTGACCACGCGTATTCTCCACCTAGCCTGAACTTGGCTTGCCTTAAGACTTTGTTAAATCTTTCATCTGCCTGATATCCTGTTGCCAAACCCTGCCTGCACCTAGACCATTCTCTGCCTACAGTTTATACTTGTACCTGATCATCCTTTGCCAACCTGGCTTGTCTGAGCCTACATCCAGTTATTCGTCTGTCCTGCTCTGCGTGGTGCCCAGTAACGCCGGTCCTCCATTTGCTGTGTGTCTGCATCTACTGTTCCTGCTGCCATCCGCTGCTTCAGCTATCCAGCCCAGCTCTGGTATTGCACCTGCCACACACCTCTGCGACCAATGGAAGATCTTGAAGGCAGTCTTACCTCACTGTGCTCTCATGGCCACTGTGGCAACACCAGTTGCCTTTGAGCCGGGGGGGGGGTTTACAAGAGGTCTCCTTCTACACATCAGGCTCTGCCACAAGGTACAAGACAGTCCTCCTATTTATGTAACTAGGCTGTGAAGGTCTCTTACATGTAGTATTCCCATACTTAGGAAGAGTAGAAGAATGTGTTTGGTGTGTATTTTCAAGTAAGCCTATACTGTGTGGGAGGAAATATCTTATTAACTGAAATTTTTGTGTAAAAGCATTCATTTTCTATCATGTTCCCAAAAATTTTTGGATAAAAAATGAAATCTTCAGATAACTTGCTATGGGGTTTATTTCACAAAACTGGAGAGAACAAAATCTGGTGCAGCTGTACGTAGCTTCTAACTTCAGCTTGTTCAATTAAGCTTTGACAACAAAAAAAAACCTGGAAGCTGATTGGTTTCTATGCAGAGCTGCACCAGAGTTTGCACTATACAGTTTTGGTAAATTAACCCCTTTGCCTCCTAAGAATATTTTTTGTGTTTGCTTTCCAAAATGTGGTCATTTTGTGGGTGGTTCCACTGTCCTGGCACTCCAGGGCCTCCACAATTGTAACAGTAATCATGAAATTAGATGCATAATTTATGCTCCTTGACAGCCTGAAGGTGCTCCTTGGATTTTGGACTCCATTATCAGAATGAGTTTTAAGATAAAATGATAAGCTTGATCATACTGTGTGTGAGAAATATCTTATTAATTTACAACTTTCTGTAAAAAAAAAAATTTAATTTTTTTTTCAACATTTTCCAAAAACTTTTGGCAAATAACTTAAATCGGAAAAAGAGTCACTATGCCTCTTAAAAAAAATATGGTGGGGTGTTTGCTTTTCAAACCATGGCCATTTTGGGGCCTCTAAAATGTGAGAGGTAGTCAGGAAATCAGATGTCTAATTTATGCCCCTTGGGGTGTCATCACGGGCCGCATTTGCATTTTGATTGCCCTCAAAGGGCTGGTTGCATCTATAAGACTAGATGTCCAGAGCATTCCTCCCTCTCTTACATCAGATGTCAAGAGCCCCCCCCCCCCCCCCCCCAGCAGAAGTCAGGAGTCCCACACCCACTCTTACATTACAGTGCACCCTAGTTACTTTTTGCTGGTGATGAAAAGAAGCTGGCTGAAGATGCCAGAATCTGCTGAATACTGAGACCAGGGGAGTTGGAGACAAGGGGGTGGTGCGGCTGCACAGAGAGGAGTAGGATTTGTAGAAGGAGTTCTGTCCTCCTCTCTGCTGCTGACTGCTGGATGGTGCTCCTTGGAATTTGGGCTCTTCAATGCTGCTAGGCTCCTAAAAAGTCTCAGGCCGCGTACACACGCGGGGACTGTTTGCCGAAACTAAGTTCGTCAAACAGTCCGCTCAAACTTTTGAATGAACGAACACGCCCACACACGGCACTTTTTTTGAGCGGACTTAGATCGTTGTACTAAGTCCGCGCAACTTTTGAAAGCCCACACACGAGGCAACAGTTCGCTCATTTCGAGCGCGTGTGAAGGTAGGCGGGGCCCGCGACGGAGACGGCGCGGGCTCCGCCGCCTGGAATGGACTTAAAGGGGAACCCCAACGCCGAAAAAAATCGGCGTGGGGGTCCCCCCAAAGTCCACAACAGACCCTTGTCCGAGCACGCTACCCGGCCGGCCAGGAAAGGGGGGCGAGCGAGCGCGCCCCCCCTCCTGAGCCATACCAGGCCGCGTGCCCTCATCATGGGGGGTGCCTTGGGGAAGGGGGGGCCGCGCGGCCCCCCCACCCCAAAGCACCTTGTCCCCATGTTGATGAGGACAAGGGCCTCTTCCCGACAACCCTGGCCGTTGGTTGTCGGGGTCTGCGGGCGGGGGGCTTATCGGAATCCGGGAGCCCCCTTTAATAAGGGGGCCCCCGGATACCGGCCCCCCACCCTATGTGAATGAGTATGGGGTACAATGTACCCCTACCCATTCACCTGTAAAATAAAAGTACCCAAAAAAAAAACACAACACATGAAATAAAATATTTTATTGCACAGCTCCGGGGGTCTTCCGTCTTCGGGGGTCTTGTCCCCCTCTTCGGTTCTTCTGCCGGGCCACCGCGCCTTCATATAGCTCTTTTGCAGGCGGTGGCCCGGTCTTCTGTCGCCGCCGCCGCCTTCCGTTCTTCTGTCGCCGTCTTCCGTTCTTCTGCCGGGCCACCGCGCCTTCTTATAGCTCTTTTAGAGGCGGTGGCCCGGTCTTCTGTCGCCGCTGTCGCCATCGCCGCCTTCCGTTCTTCTTCTTCTTCTTCTTGTTCTTCTTCTTCTTCTCCAGGAGATGTTGACACCACGCTCTCTCCGGCCGGAATGCCAGAGCCGCGCTGAGCGGTCACTTATATAGTGACAATGGGGCGGTGTCACATGGTATATGTCACATGGGTTGGTCACATGGTGACCCCGCCCCCTTACGATGTCATAGTCCCCATGTTACATCAACCCATGTGACCAACCCATGTGACATATACCATGTGACACCGCCCCATTGTCACTATATAAGTGACCGCTCAGCGCGGCTCTGGCATTCCGGCCGGAGAGAGCGACGTGTCAACATCTCCTGGAGAAGAAGAAGAAGAAGAAGAAGAAGAAGAAGAAGAACGGAAGGCGGCGACGGCGACAGCGGCGACAGAAGACCGGGCCACCGCCTGCAAAAGAGCTATAAGAAGGCGCGGTGGCCTGGCAGAAGAACCGAAGAGGGGGACAAGACCCCCGAAGACGGAAGACCCCCGGAGCTGTGCAATAAAATATTTTATCTCGTGTGTTGTGTTTTTTTTTTGGGTACTTTTATTTTACAGGTGAATGGGTAGGGGTACATTGTACCCCATACTCATTCACATAGGGTGGGGGGCCGGTATCCGGGGGCCCCCTTATTAAAGGGGGCTCCCGGATTCCGATAAGCCCCCTGCCCGCAGACCCCGACAACCAACGGCCAGGGTTGTCGGGAAGAGGCCCTTGTCCTCATCAACATGGGGACAAGGTGCTTTGGGGTGGGGGGGCCGCGCGGCCCCCCCTTCCCCAAGGCACCCCCCATGTTGAGGGCACGCGGCCTGGTACGGCTCAGGAGGGGGGGCGCGCTCGCTCGCCCCCCTTTCCTGGCCGGCCGGGTAGCGTGCTCGGACAAGGGTCTGTTGTGGACTTTGGGGGGACCCCCACGCCGATTTTTTTCGGCGTTGGGGTTCCCCTTTAAGTCCATTCCAGGCGGCGGAGCCCGCGACGTCTCCGTCGCGGGCCCCGCCTACCTTCACACGCGCTCGAAATGAGCAGACTTTCCTCCGAGCGGGAACAGTTTGCTCATTTCGAAAGTGGCCTACACACGGGCGGACTGTTCGCTCAAACAAAGTTTCAGCGGACAGTTTTTCGGAATTTCCGAAAGACTTTGTCCGTCAAACTGTCCGCTGAAACTGTCCGCTGAAAGCCCACACACGGGCGGACTGTCCGCTGAAACACTGTTCAGCGGACAAAGTTGAGCGAACAGTCCGCCCGTGTGTACGCGGCCTCACACTCAGTCTGTTACTCAGGAGAAGTATCAGAATGTGTTTTTGCTTCATAATTGTGTATATGCATATGCTATGTTCAGAGATATAATTGTGTGTGTTTAAAATATCTTATTAAAATTACAACTTTGCGAAAAAAAGAGGGCTGCGGAAATTAACAATTAATTGTTCGATTAATCGTTAATTTCTTTGATCGATCAAAATAATTTTGATCGAAGGCGATCCGCGGAGTGAGCCCTGCGGTCTTGCCCATAGGAAAGGCCGCGGCTTCGGCCTAGCTCCGGAGCCATGGCCATCTTAGTCCACCCAACGGAGGCTGATGTCATCATCACCCACCTGCTTGTGCCATCTACTCTGAGGACGGACGGGTCTGCCTGCTGTCTATTCCAGACAGAGCAGACAATCGTGAATATTAAGGTATGGTGGAGATGTGGACAGTACATTATGGGGGAGATGTGGACAGTACAGTATGTTGGGAGATGTGGACATTACAGTTAAAGTTAAACTAACTTTCTAAGTTTTTCTTATAGTTTAATAAAAAAATTGTAAAAACTGTATGTGCTTTATAATTAATCGAAATTAGTCGATTAATCAATTTAATAAAATCGATTAATCGAACAGGAAAATTTTAATCAGTAACAGCCCTAGAAAAAAAATACATTTTATTTACTTCCTTCCTTGAAAAAAATGGCAGCTTTAAAAAGGTAACCATGCTTCTTACTAAATACCTTGGAGTTTCTGCTTTGCAAAAATGGGTCGTTTTGGGGGGTAGTTGTACTGTTCTGGCATTTTAGAGCCTCAAGAAATGAGGTAGGCAGTAAGTACCGTACATCAGAGTTGATACATTTCAAATATACTGTACATACTCTAGTTGAGTAAATATGTAAATATGGAAGAGCCCTGGGGCCATCAAAAAAAAAAATACAGAATTATGTTTTTGAAAAAATTTTTTTTCAGAATTCTGAGTTTGAAACTCAGAATTCTTACTTTTAATCTCAGAATTCTGACTTTCAAACTCAGAATTCCGATTTTTTTTTTTTCAAAAACATAATTCTGTATTTATTTTTTTTGATGGCCCCAGGGCTCTTCCATATGTAAACTCTATAACTTTCACACAGACTAAATAATATACACTGTTTTTGTTTTGTTATTTTACCAAAGAAATTCCGCAGCAGATATATTTGACCTAAATTTAAGAAGAAACATCATTTATTTGTAAGTTTTATAACTTTAAAAGACATTAACCACTTGCTGACTGCCACAAGCTAAAATACGTTGGCACAATGGCAGCAGTGGGCAAATGGGCGTAATGTAGACACTATAACTTTTGCGTAGACCAATCAATATATGCTTATTGCGTTTTTATTTTAACAAAAATATATAGAAGAATACATATCGGCCTAAACTGAGTAAAAAACTATTCTTTTTTATATATTTTTGGGGGATATTTGTTTGGGTGCAACGCCGCTCGACCGCGCAATTGTCAGTTAAAGCGACGCAGTGCTGAATCGCAAAAAGTGCTCTGGTCAGGAAGGGGGTAAAATCTTCCAGGGCTGAAGCGGTTAAGGAACACATGTCAAACTTGTTGGTCTTTTTTTACTTATATTGTAAAAAGAAAAAATACAGTGGTGATTAAATACCACCAAATGAAGGATCTATCTGTCTCAAAAAATTATATAAACTTAAATTGTGTACAGTGTTGCATATATGAGTATTTGTCAATCAAATGATCACATTGCAGAAAAATGGAAAAATGACCTGGACAGGAAGGGGATTTAACATGCCGGTCTTTACGTGGTTGAATTAGCTGCCTGTAAAATGCATGAGGCTGAATTCACAAAGTTTTATTTTTATAAGACTCATAATTTTTTCCATATGACTGTTATTTTCTAATCTCATTGAACCTACAATAATTATAATTTTTTTAAATAAGTATTCCTTTTCTAATGTTTCAGCTTTGTGATTTAAACATAATTTAAATGCTTTCTTTTATTGACTACATAATTGCATTAAATGACGTTCTTTATAAATCATTTTGGGGGTCACGCTTTAGCACATAGATTAGTAGTTAAAACTGTAACCAAAATATCCAACATAAATGATATACACATTTCATGATTCATATGCAACAAGTATTAAGAATTAAAAACAATATTATTGTAAAAAGTATATACAGTACATCTAACTGTAGAAATAAAGTACGCTGATTTCGGTAGAAGAATCAGAGTTATGCCGTGCACACACGATCGGAATTCTCGTCAAAACAAGCTCTGATGGTTTTCCTGACGGAATTCCGATGGAATTCGGCTCAAGCTGTCTTGCCTACACACGGTCACATCAAATTCTTTATAATGCGGTGACGTACAACACCCACGACGTGACTAGAAAAAGGAAGTTCAATAGCCAGTAGCCAATAGCTTCTGTCTCATAGTTGAATCTGAGCATGCGTGATTTTTTTTGTGTGTCGGAATTGCATACACACGATCGGAATTAACGATAGAAAGTTTTTCCATCTGGAAAATTGAGAACATGCTATCAGTTTTTGGCTGGCGGAAATTCGGACAGCTAAATTCCGATGGAGCGTACACATGGTTGCATTTTCCGATGAAAAGCTCTCATTGGTCTTTTTCTGGCCGGAATTTCCGATCGTGTGTACGCGGCATAAGGCTACTACGAGAGGAGAAAGGAGGTATGCTGTGGAACAATAGTTTTAGGTAAATTCATTTGTCTATTCTTTGGGATAATTTTATTATTTGATATGGACTAGTGACTATACTATCATTCCTCAGATCTCCAGGGCTCTTTTTCCTTTGGGGACCGTTTGGCTATATCAGTCACCTTCAACCTGAACACGTGGATGTTTATTCATATGAACTGAGTCCTTAGTATCTAATTTACAAAGGTACATTTTTGTTTGTGGTTTAGTTAAATCCCCTTTGAATTACCGTTTGTTACTAAGTTTTTGTTTGCACCTCCATCCTCATTTAGGCGTATCACCTACCAGTTCCCAAAATCAATAGGTTTCAACACATACCACCCTCTATGGTTACACCAGATGATCCATGTGTGGGCGTTCCTCTGACCAATTTGGCCTCCGTGCTAGCCTTCATATAGTCTTTTGATTTTGATCAGTCCATTTCTATACAGGTAATTTTGCCTCTAAATAGTCTGTCATTGTGGTATCAGTCAAAACATGGGGGTTTAACCACTTCAGGACCAGGCCTCTTTTTTTTACATGTTTAAAACAGTTTTTTTTTGCTAGAAAATTACTTAGAACCCCCAAACATTTTATATTGTTTTTTTTTCTAGCACCCTAGAGAATAAAATGGCGGTCATTGCAATACTTTTTTTTCACACCGTATTTGCGCAGCGGTCTTACAAGTGCACTTTTTTTGGAAAAAATTCACTTTTTTGAATTAAAAAACAAGACACCAGTAAAATTAGCCCAATTTTTTTATATTGTGAAAGATAATGTTACGCTGAGTAAATTGATACCCAACATGTCACGCTTCAAAATTGCGCCCGCTCGTGGAATGGCGTCAAACTTTTAGCCTCAAAAATCTCCATAAGCGACATTAAAAAAATTCTACAGGTTGCATTTTTTGCATTACAGAGGAGGTCTAGGGCTAGAATTATTGCTCTCGCTCTACCGATCGTGGCGATACCTCACATGTGTGGTTTGGCTACCATTTTCCTATGCTTCTGTGAGCGAGCTCGTCGGGACGGGGTGTTTTTAAAAAAACTTTTGTTTTTCTTATTTATTTTAATTGATTTTATTTATTTTTACACTGTTTTAACATGGATCACTTTTATTCCTATTACAAGGAATGTAAATATCCCTTGTAATAGAAAAAAGCATGACAGATCCTCTTAAATATGAGATCTTGGGTCAAAAAGTCCTCAGATCTCATATTTGAACTTAAATGCAATAAAAAAAAATGTAATTTGAAAAAATGACATTGAAAAAATATACCTTTAAGAGGTATGGGCGGAAGTGACGTTTTGACGTTGCTTCCGTCCTCCTATGGTATAGAGACGAGTGGTATGGTACAGAGACAATCTTAGCCTCACTCGTCTCCATACCCAGCCATTGGTAGGACCCGATCACCTTCGCCGCTACCGACGGCTCCGGTAAGCGACGGAGGGCGCGGGAGAGCAGCGGAAGGGGGGGTGGCACCTCTCCCAAGACCGATAGCGGTGATCTCGCTGTGAATCCGCCGAGGAAACCACCGTTATCGCACACATGACCAGCGCCTGAAGAGATGGATATCTCGGTTGTGGCTGCCAAAAATAGGACATACATCGGCGTGCGCTGGTCGTTAAGTGGTTAAATAACCAATTTTTGTACTTTTTTGATTTTCTTGTTGCGTTTTTGTATTTGTTATATTGTAATTATGTGTCTTGTACCTTCCTAATTTCAGTAGATAGTGCCTGACAAATGTAATTCTCCTGAGGAAGCTACTAATTGTGGTGAAACATGTTGAGATTTTTTTCAGTCGCACATTCTGAAACTGTACTGTATAATGTTTGATGGACTTTTTTTTATCTGTCATGTTCTTAACTTTTCTAAATAAATATTATTTTTGATATATTTACTGTGTTGAATCTTCCACCCTAAAAATCCCATTATCCTTATCCTTTATGTTATACACTGTTCCACAGATAAACAGTATAAAAATAAAGCTTTAAGAAATAAATCAGGCTGAAAAAGTTCAACAAGGAAAGCTCATTGATAAAGAAAGTAAGACAAATCTTTTTGTCTTATAAATTTGTCTTATTAGATTATAAATACTAAAATTAAAAATTCTAATTTATATATATATATAATATATGTATAAAAAAAGCTTAAAAAATATTAATGTAGACAATCAAGAAGAGTAGCTGAATGGCCGCACACCAAATTACCACCTTTATTTGCAAAATAGAATAAAATCCAAAACAGTCAATCCATGGACAAAGGAGGTACAGAAAGGAATGCTAACGCATTTCACATCATTGTAGATGCTTCATCATAGTTGATGATCATGATCTGATTGTAAAAATAAATAGGGTTTTACCAATCAAGGAGTAAAAGTTCCTAGAGACTCCTCCTATAGACAATCAGACTATAATTGAAAATAAATGTGCAAGTAAGGACATCAGGGAAACAGAGACTCACAGATCAAGCTTCGAATACGATATAGTTAATTAATAATCACAGATTCTCTGTAACAACTGATAGTCCCCCTGCCAAAAAAACATAAAAAGTGTATATATGCAAAATTATATACAAAAATGGAAAATAAAAATGTGAGACACAAAACAATACATTGTTAGGTTTGTGTTTTCAGTTACCGCAGACCGCAAGAAACAATCACCATCTCAATCTATAATAATAAAATCCATACAGTCCAATAATATTAAATCAAAATTACAATTATGATACATTTTAGACGGTAATTTAATTATATAACATTGTCATTAAATGATGTGCTCTTTTTCTTGTTCAGCGTATCTGCAGTAAAAAGAGGACCCTATATTGCATAAAGAAGAAAAAAAGAGAAAAAAAGAGAAAAGGGAAAGAAATATATATATAAAATATATGAGAGGAAAAAATAAATACAAAAAATAAATAATATATATATATATATATATATATATATATATATATATATATATATATATATATATATATATATATTTATATTTATTTTTTCTTTTTTTCTTTCAAAAAAGAGAAAAATAAAATAAAAATATATAAAATATATGAGAAAAAAATATATATATATACACACACGCACACACATTATATATATGTATATATATATATAATATTTTTTTTCTCATATATTTTATATATTTTTCTCTAATTTTTCTCTTTTTTGAAAGAAAAATATATATAAAATATATAAGAGGAAAAAAATAAAATTAAAAATTATATATATATATATATATATCTATATATCTATATATCTATATATCTATATATCTATATATCTATATATCTATATATCTATATATATATATATATATATATATATATATATATATATATATATATATATATATAGATATATATATATATGAGAGAAAAAAGGGAAGGAATGTATATAAGGAATATATGCAACCACAAGATTGCACACATAATCTACATTAAAGATCAAGACAAAGTTCAAAACAAAAATAAATAATATATTAGGTTTGATCTAATAGAAAAATCTAATGAACCAAACTTGATTGAATTTAATTAAATATATGGAAAAAAAATTAAGCAATTAGAATGAAATTACATATGGACAAATGAAAAATGATGAAGGCATCTACATATTCATAAAAATAGGAAACAAATGTAAGCCCACTGCCTTTCTGGCGTGTAAAGTAAATATCCAGAAAACTTCTTTCCTGCATAAAATGCCAAATTTATCACCAACTCTAGTGGGCATAGTGATTTTCTCCATGACTTGGATAACATGACTTGATACATTTTTCTTATGATGTTGAACCCAAAGCCTGGCCACATTTGTGGAATGATCTTTTTCTATATCGTAGAGATGATTGTGTAAATGATCTCTCAATCTCCGAGTGGTCCTACCTACATATTGGACCTGGCATGCGGTGCATGTAATGACATAAACCACATAACGTGTGTAACAGTTAATAAAGGACCGAATCCCAAATGATTTACCTGTGGACACTGAGAGAACATTATGACCCTTTTTAATAAGTGAGCAGCTGCCTAGTGCCGCATTTGAATATACCCTTAAATTGCAACCAATGTGCAGGTGACCACTCACTTGTAAATAAG
Organism: Lithobates pipiens; assembly: GCF_037356315.1. Taxonomy (NCBI): domain Eukaryota; kingdom Metazoa; phylum Chordata; class Amphibia; order Anura; family Ranidae; genus Lithobates; species Lithobates pipiens. Next base: position 27,901,408 of record NW_027507784.1, on the reverse strand, counting down.
CTCGGGGATAACCATCCGCCTAGGGTAGGTGCCCTTCTCGAGACCACCTGTATGCCATTTGATAGAATCTGTGCATAGGTGCGATCATTGGACAAAACTGGAAGATATTTCCTAATAACATTCCTTATCTTTTCAAACTTCACACTATAGGTCAGGGATATGCAATTAGCAGACCTCCAGCTGTTGCAGAACTACAATTCCCATGATGCATAGCAAGACTCTGACAACCACAAGCATGACACCCAGTTGCAGAGGCATGATGGGATTTGTAGTTTTGCAACAGCTGGAGGTTCGCTAATTGCATATCCCTGACTATAGGGAGTTGAGAAAACTGGAACCCTCGAAAATTGTGCAAACTTGTTTAGTCCAATGTCTATTACCTAGGGATGTCTTGATATAAACTTAATTTGTGTACAGTGTTGCATATCTGAGTATTTGTCAATCAAATTATCACATTGCAGAAAAATGGAAAAATGACCTGGACAGGAAGGAGATTTAACATTTACGTGGTTGAATTAGTTGCCTGTAAAATACATGAGGCTTAATTCGCAAAGTTTTTTTTCATATAAGAATCATAATTTTTTCCATATGACTGTTATTTTCTAATCTCATTTTATGTTTTTATTATTTAAAAATTTTCACAATAATTATATATAAATATATATATATATTTTAATAAGTATCCCTTTTCTAATTTTTCAGCTTTGTGTTTTAAACCTAAATTAAATGCTTTTTTTTATTGACTACATAACTGCATTAAATGGTGTTCTTTAAAAATGTCCGGTGTTCAGTAATTCCTCATGTTGGGGGTCACACTTTAGCACATAGATTAGGAGTTAAAACTGTAAACAAAATATCCAACATAAATGAGAAGATTCCAAATTGATTATTATGAACACATTTCATGATTCATATGCAACAAGTATTAAGAATTAAAAACAATATTATTGGGGGTTACTTTTAAAGTAAAAAGTATATACAGTACATCGAACTGTAGAAATAAAGTGCAATGTTCCACAGTTAAAAAGGATAGAAATAAAACTTTGAAAAATAAATCAGGCTGGCAAAGTTCAACAAGGAAGGCACATTGATAAATATAGTAGTATAGTAGTATAGAGTAGTATAGAGTAGTATAGACAAATCCTATATAAGAAATAACTGAGGTTTTTGCATTTACAGTAGTTCTCCTAAAAAATGACAATGCTAGGCTGGTAACTGGAGACAAAGGACAGCATTATTATAAACCACTTGAGTTCCAGGAAGGTTTTACCTCCTCCATGACCAAAGACTTTTTTGATATTCAGCACGGCGCTACTTTTACTGGCAATTGCATAGTCATGCAACACGCTACGCCAATTAACTGTCTAACATTATTTTATTACATTTTTCTCACACAAATAGAACTTTCTTTTGGTGGTATTTGATCAACAATGGGTTTTATTTTATTTTATTTGTGATATAAATGAAAAAAAAAGAAAGAAAAAATTGAAATTAAAAACAATATTTTCTACTTTCTGTTTATATATATATATATATATATATATATATATATATATATATATATATATATATATATATATATATATATATAAATTGGCTCACATAAATTTGGGCAATAACATATTCTGCTAAATGCCTTTGATTAAAAAAAATCTCAATAAGTGTATATTAGTTGGTTTAGGAAAAAGTTATAGCATCTACAAACTATGGTATATACAGTTGAACTCAAAAGTTTGCATACCCTGCCAGAAATTGTGAAGTGTTGGCATAAATATTGAAAATATGACTGATCATGCCAAAAAACTGTCTTTTCTTTAAGGATAGTGATTACATGAAGCAATTTATTATTACATAGTTGGATCCCTTATAAATCATAATTATAACAGAAATCACCCAAATGGCCCTGATAAAATGTTTACATACCCTGGAATGTTTGGCCTTGGTACAGACACAGAAGGCGGCACACACAGGTTAAAATGTCAATTAAAGGTTAATTTCCCTCATTTGTGGCTTTTTAAATAACAATTAGTGTCTGTATATAAATAGTTAATGAGTTTGTTATCTCTCACATGGATGCACTAAGCAGGCTAGACACTGAACCATGAGGAGGTAGAAAAGAACAGTCAAAAGACCTGCGTAACAAAGTAATGGAACCTTTATAAAGATGGATATAAAAAGATACCCAAAGCCTTGAATAATCCAGTCAGTGCTGTTTAATCACTTATTTAGAAGTGGAAAATTCAGGGCTCTTTTGATACCAAGCCAAGGTCAGGTAGACCAAGAAAGATTGCAGCCACAACTGGCAGAAGAATTGCTCAGGATACAAAGAAAAACCCCACAGGTAACCTCAGGAGAAATACAGGCTGCTCTACAAAAAAGATGGTGTGGTTGTTTTTTAGGAGCTCAATACGATGTTACTTGAATAAAAAAGAACTGCATGGTTGAGCTGCCAGAAGCCCAATGCCACAAATGCCACAAAAAAGCCCAATGAGGCATGTCAAGGTGTTGTTGGGCATATAGTAACCATTTTTTTTTTGTGGAACTTGTACAGTAAAGGCTGCATTCTGGCAACTTGACCATGCAGCTCTTTTTGTTTAAGTATCATCATATTGTGCTCCTTAAAAATAACCACGCCATCTTTTTCCAGAGCAGCCTGTATTTCTCCTGAGGTTACCTGTGGGGCTTTCTTTGTATCCCAAACAATTCCTGTGGCAGTTGTGGCTGAAATCTTTCTTGATCTACCTGACCTTGGCTTGGTATCAAGAGATCCCCAAATTTTCCAAATGATTGACTGGCATATTCAAGGCTTTGGATATCTTTTTATATCCTTTTCCATCTTTGTAAAGTTTCATTACTTTGTTAAACAGGTCTTTGGACTCTTCTTTTCTGCTCCCTGTGGCTTAGGCTTATCTAGCCTTCTTAGTGCATCCATGTGAGAGCTAACAAACTCATTAACTATTTATACACACTAATTGTGATTTAAAAGGCCACAAATGTGGGAAATTAACCTTTAATAGACATTTTAACCTGTGTGTGTCACCTTGTTTGTGCACAGGTGCGCAGTCATGTTGGAACAGGAAGGGGCCATCCCCCAAACTGTTCCCACAAAGTTGGGAGCATGAAATTGTCCAAAATGTCTTGGTATGCTGACGCCTTAAGAGTTCCCTTCACTGGAACTAAGGGGCCAAGCCCAACCGCTGAAAAACAGCCCCTCACCATAATCCTCCCTCCACCAAATGATTTGGACCAGAGCACAAAGTAAGGTCCATAAAGACATAGATGAGTGAGTTTGGGTTGGAGGAACTTGACTGGCACATAGTCCTGACCTCAACCCGATAGAACACCTTTGGGATGAATTAGAGCGGAGACTGCGAGCCAGGCCTTCTCGTCCAACACGAACGCGCTTCTGGAAATATGGTCAAACATTCCCATAGACGCACTCCTAAACCTTGTGGATGGCCTTTCCCAGAAGAGTTGAAGCTGTTTTAGCTGCAAAGGGTGGGCCAAATCAATATTGGACCCTACGGACTAAGACTGGGATTCCATCAAAATTCATGTGTGTGTAGAGGCAGGTGTCCTAATACACTTTTGGTAATATAGTGTGTGTGTATATATATATATATATATATATATATATATATATATATATTATATTCTTCAAAAAGAAACAGTGAGGGCAGGAGAAGTAGTAATTGGTCGTGTCTAAGCCCTTGTACACATGGTCGGACATTCCGACAACCAAATCCATCGGATTTTGTTCGAAACTGTTGCATACACACGGTCGGACAAAGTTGTCAGAAAATCCGATCGTATTTAACGTGATGACGTTATTTCATTAGGACAGGACTACGTTCAGGCTAGTAGCCAATAGCTCTGGTCTCGTAATTTGGTCTGAGCATGCGTGGCACTTTGTCCGAATGGAATTCTATACACATGATCGGACAAAGTCCAATCGGATCATGTTGTCGGAAAATTTTATAGCCCAGCTGGAAAACTTGGTCCATCGGATACTCCGACGGAAACAGTCCGATGGAACCCACACACTGTCGGTTTATCCAACAACACGGTCCTATCGGACATTGTCCATCGGAATGTCCGACCGTGTGTACAAGAGCTTAGAGTGTCATGTGACTAGTCTCTCTGGCAAGCCAGCTGACCTTGCAGTTTAGTATAAGAGTTGTGATTCTGTGATGAAGATGGCTGGGAAACGTAAAAAATAAATAAAATTGTGGAAACTTTTTGAAGATCCCTTGTATACACACATATATTATATGGAAGTGAGGACACAAATACAGCCATGTTATTTTTGTTTGATATTGAACGATTCCTGTAAACTTGCAAGAGCCTGATCCTCTGTGATCTTCTTCCAGACTCTTGGAAGGTTGGCTGGCTTTGCAGAATATGCATCTGCAAATTTGGTATTAAAAAGTACAAATACGTATTTCCAGTAATCGGAGGATTTGAGGTTGGTGTCAGGCTGAATGGCCCAGTCTGGATAGTATTTACGGTAGTCTTTGTATGGGTGATATTCCCCTCCTGTGTCAGAATTTTTGAATTTACTATTAGACACCACAACAGTGGAACAGATGTCAGTGATTAAAGTCCTTTTTTTGTACCATTTGTACCATCTGCATCCTCCCAGTCCCTGAGGTCTATGGAGAGAAGCAGAGTGCTCCTTGTGGTCGCCCCCGACATTCTCACAGGGGACATTACAGAAAGGACACTGCTTCCCACAGCCAATCACTTTCTTCAACAATTCCTCCTGAGCCTTCGGTTTGACTTTGGAGAGAATTAATTCAGTGTCCTGCAAATCTTTGTCTGATAAAAGTTCCTGCTTCATGTTGAGGACAAATAAATAAATGTCCTCAGAGAACTGGATGACACTTGATTTATTGTGAAAAGTTATAACTGCCATTTCATTCTGTGAAATAACTAATTCTTTATCCAGTAACTTACAGAAACTTTCCAGAAATGTCGCAATGGACTCTGTTTTCACACATTTCTCACTCTTCAGGACTTCTTTAATTTTTTCAATGATTAGAGATAAAAGTTTTTCTGCTAAGATGTTTAGAGTTGGCAGACCCTTATATTTCTCAGTAATGTACTGGGAGATCCATTCTTTCAAAAAGACCCTATATTTATTAATGTACAAAAAATATTGTTCAACTTCCTTTTTCTTAAGCAAATCCTTTAGCACAGCAAACTGAAAAGCGCTTCTGCTGTTAAATATGTGACTGTCAGAATTTTGTAGAATGTCGTTAATGATTTCCTTGCCGAGATGCTCCAGAATATAATCAATTAGTGCGGGTTTCAGGCAATGATCACAGAATCTTTTGGCCCTACTCCGACACTCGTCTTTCTCACGGAATATGCTCTGAAATGTGGCCAAGTATTTCGGTTTAAATTTTTCAAGGCAAGTTTTGGGGTAATTTTCTTGAATGAATCTGTCATGTAATTCCTGAAATTCTCTGGATGCTTTGCCAAAGATAAAAAGTTTTATATCTAGCTCAAACTTGGAAGATAAATTAAGTTTTTTTGAAGTTTTGTCTTTAAGTTTATCATTGATCATGCGTAGCAACCCCTGAAAGTAAGTATCATCGTAATCCCCTTTGTTGACTACCTTCTCTTTGATGTAGGTGTCACACATATCTATCAAAGCTGTTGAAAGGCCTTCTATCTTGTCCAGTTGGCGTGAACAGACTGGATTGCGAGATATATAGCTTTTGTCAGGAACAAATTGATTTTTCCCATAGTCATCGAAGCTCATCACATTTGTTAGGTTTTTATTAATATCACTTCCCTTTACAGCCATTTCGTTCTTAAGTTGCTGAAGAATCGTTTGTCCGATGTTACGTTTTTTTAGCTCCTCCATTTGTATATCAGAGAGTGTTTTCTTCCACATCTCTTCAAATTCTCTCTCTATATCTATGTCACCGAGTTCGCAATTTCTTTCTCTGCAGCTATTCAGGAGAATTGTTATTTCTTTCTCAATCCGTTCCAGAGATGTCTTCTGAATATCCAGAATCTTGAATTTGCATTTATGGATTGAAATTGCTTCGGCGAGTTTATTTAGAGTATTCCTTTCCAGTTCTTTCTTCAGGAACCTCACGCCCATGAAGAAATCTTCCTTGTATCGCTCAATGAGATGAACGTTCTCACGTTTACTGTCAAAATATTTTTCTAGTAGCTTCAGCATTTTATTTTCCTCTTCTACTAGTAAGCTCTGAAGATCAGTTTTAAACATCTCAGCATTGAGACTGGCTGCAGATTGATTTCTGATGTAAGTTTCATTGCTGATCATCCAGCTATGGATCTTTTTGGAGAATTCCCATTCCCACAGGGAGTATTGCATAGACAGTTTGGTATAAGCTTCAGCCACCAGACTGTTTCTGAAATTAAAGATGAATTTCTCATGTTTCACTGCACTCCATAAACTTTTAATCCATATGATGAAGTCAAGGATTTTGCACTGAGTGTTGTTGGAGTTTTGTGATTTTAAATATTCCAACAAATATTTCTTTAATTCATAAACATTTTCACTGTAGCCAATGTTTACCGGAGCCATTGGTGGAACCCCTTGCCACAGTCCAGGAATGTACCAAGTGTGCTTATCAGGATCATAATCCATCACATCACTGAAACATGTAATTCCACATTTCATTTCCATATTTGCAGCTACTCTTGTCATTTCATCAAGTTGTTCCAGAAACTTCTTCCTGTCTCTCACATTCTTTTCATGAGCGGACACATCACTGACATTCTGATGTACAAACTGGCAGTTGGGTTTCTTCCCAATTTCTTTCATCCGAAGAAAAGCATGGACCACAATCTGTAAAATATCCTTCATTTCTGATGTGTTTTCTGTGGCCATATTAATGATGGTGATATCACTCAACCCAACCACTAATGTGGCCAGTTCATTGTCATGTTTGTAGCTGTGCTCCAACAAGGCCAACTCTGGAGCCTTCAGCCCCTCAGTGTCAATCACCAGAATGAAGTGACAGCCCAGCTCCTCCTGGAGGTTCTCTTTTACTTTCAGAAGAGTCATGAAGGCTCCTCTTGTACATCTTCCACTGGCCACCGGGAACTGCAGACCAAACATGGTGTTCAGAAGGGTGGACTTCCCTGTACTCTGCACTCCCAGCACAGTTATCACTCTCATTTTACATTGTCCTCCTATCTTATTGTCTAGCTCAGTCAGAACATCAGTTATCCACTGTAAAGGAATATTAGAGGCGTCCCCATCAATCAACTCCAATGGAAACCCATCTAGTAGAAGACCAGCAGCAATTCCTGGAAGTTTGGTGAATTGTCTTGTGATTTTTTTTTTCTGTTTGTTAGCAACCATGGAATACTCGGCCTCATAAAACTGTCCTAGTTCACGTAGAAAATGTTCTATTCCTAAAGAACTGTCTGAGATCTTCTGATCCAGCTGCTTAAGATTTGATATATCGGATTTATCATTAAATTTTTCCTTGTATTCAGACTGCAACAAGGAAATACTATTTCTTGCAATCAAATCCAGTTTAAATTTCATCCATCTCAAGAAATAATGTTTTTCAGCCTTGGAGAGGTTAGTTATTGCTTTAGTAAAATCTGATATGCCTACAGGAATATGATGCTGGTATTGATTTTCGTGGAGTGAATTGCGCTTTTGTTTGAGCTCAGATTGATATTCTTGTGCATCTTTTCCTCCTTGTTTCTCCATTCTGCAAAGTTCTTTCTCTACTTTAGACAATTCTTTCCACAGATCTCCCTGTAATTTCAGGGTTTCCTTTTTATATCCTTCCACATCTTTTATTACAGAAGTAATTTGGTTTGCTTTTTTTTTCGCTTTCTGACATTCAGCAGAATTCTCATCAACAAAAATATGAAGTCCTTCGGTATTATTTTTAGCACTACACAGGTTTCTCTTTTCTTTCTGACAGTTTTTTAAAACATTCTCAATGCCATTTCGAACTTTTTTCACTAACGCTGCATCATTTTCAGTGCTGATTTTTTGAATAATATTTGTTTCACTCATCTTTAAAATTGGCATTAGTATATTTTTGTATTTTAAGGTCTCCGTGTTTATTTCTTTACCCTTTTTTGGTGTAAGAATGAGATAAAACTGGGTGCCAGCGTTACTGAAGGATGATAACAGTTTGAATTGTTTCTCAGAAATACTTTCAATGAATATAAACACAGCTGATGAGACTCGAGTTAGAAACATAAACTGGTCCCAGTTGGTCTCCAGGCCTCCACGGAGGTTGGTCACTGCGATGGGTTCTGGGAAAACATCTGACTTACCACAGGGAAAATACCAGGACATTTCCACCAGTCCATCAGATATTTTCCTCTCAATATTTCCTCCCTCCATATCATTGTGTATGAAGAAGTTTTGGTCTTGTTGGGTTGGATTAAGTACTTGATTCAGGATTTTAGATTTGGATAATTTGGTGTCACCCAGTCTGATGAAGGAGAAAACTGGCATGGAAATATTCACCACGTTTTCCTCACTGAACCCTTTGCTGTCAGATAGTGACTGGGGTCTCCACTTCTTAACAATGCCCCTCATTGCCCACAGCATAAGGATGCAGTGTGACCCATCACCAGCAGGGAGAAGCAGAGGGATGCCAAATTGGCACATGGATAGTTTGGATACAATTTCTTGTTGTAGAAAACTGTCTGAACAATGGAGGAGAACACACAGGATATCCAAAGGGTGAATAGATTCAGCTGAACTACTTTCCTCTTCGATCATTGATAAGTCAAACAAGGTGTCTTCATTGAAATTTGTTTCTTCAGCTTGTTCATACTGAGCATTAAGTGCAGCTCTGTTCAAGGCCATCAGCTTTCTCAGAAAATGCCATGGTACATCTTGAATGGTCTGGGGATGGACATCACTCAGAATCTCTGCTCCAATCCCTAGGACATGACTCAATGTCAGTTTGGAATCGATTAAATGCTCCATATTTAAACTGACAATAAGTTCTTGGAAAATCTTCAATTTATCTGAAAAAAGAACATAATGTTGTTAACATATAACCTAATGCTAAGCTTTACCAATACAAGGGATTTTAAATAATGAATGTGTGTTTGAATGATTTTCTTGAAAACCAATGGCAATCATCTGTTTTCACTGGAGAAATAAGGCCATCAAATTACTTGAAGCTTCTCACATTTTTTTTTTTTGCTACCCAGCAGTGGATTTGGAAACTCAGTAAAATTAAGCAATGATTTTATAATATGCTATGTAGACAAGGAATGTCAGGTCTCTGGGCCATTTAGGGACTGTGGGAATGGAACAACAGGCATATTACATATACCAACAACACAAACCTATTCATATATTACAAGAGCCTGAAAATGACTAGTTGGCAGACGATGAGCCCTCCTGTGCTTATGACAGGTGCAAAAACAAAAACAAAAATTAAAAATTAAAAAAATTAAAACCAACCTAAAAATAAAAAAAATATTATTCACCAATGCCAGGAATGGCACTAGGCCAGGGATATGCAATTAGCGGGACCTCCAGCTGTTGAAGAACTACAAGTCCCATGAGGCATAGCAAGACTCTGACAGCCACAAGCATGACACCCAGAGGCAGAGGCATGATGGGACTTGTAGTTTTGCAACAGCTGGAGGTCCGCTAATTGCATAACCCTGCACTAGGCTATCAGCACTCAACCACTCATGGGAAATATGAATGATGACGTTAAACAAATATCCCATAAAGGGATTATTGTGGTGCCTGTCATTCAAACCAATAGACAAATTGTTTTTGTTTAAAAAATATATAAGAAATTTTTATTACAACGTGATTAAGTAACAAATATTGCATTCAAATGTAAAGAATAAAGGTCATTAAAATACAACATGGGAAGCACACAAAGAGTATGTTGAATAGGGCCCGAGATGGTGGCAGCCTTAACCACTTCCCACCTGGCCAATGTACATATACAGCCGGGTGGGAGCCGCCTCCTTCTGACTGGACGTTCCTAAACGTCCATCAGAAGGAGGGGGATCGCGCACGTGCCCGCGCACGCGCCCGCGCACGTGCCCGCGCAGCGGCACGATCCCGATGTGCTCGTGTCACCCGGACACAGCGTATCTCGGATCGGCAGGAGGGCTCTGTGATTGGCCCTCCTGAGCACATGACGGCCGTGTCCAATCACGGCCGTCATGTGATGTAAACAAACAGCCGGTTGCTAGGCAATCGGCTCCTCCTCACACGGAAGTCATCGCTGAGGAGAGAAGAGCAGATTGCTGCAGCCGGCTGATGATCAGTGAGTATGAACTGTTTTTACAGCTTTTTACTCACTGATTACCAGTCTAGTGTAAACCTACAGTGTAAACACACATGTCACCACAATACATGTCACCACACTTGTCCCCAAAACACACATGTCCCCAAATAATGAAAAGACATGTCCCCAAATAAAAAAACACATTTCCCCCACATATGTCCCACTAAAATCACATGTTCCAATGATTATCTCCACACTTATGTCCGTGATCACCTGCACACATATGTACATGATCATTTGCGTACATATGTCCGTGATCACACAAACCAATTATTATACACTTAACAGAGTTTTTTTTACCAAAAACATGTAGCAGAATACATTTTGGCTTAAATTTATGACAAAATTAGATTTTATTGGATTTCTTTTAAAATAGAAAAAAGAAAATATTGTTTTTTTTTTCCAAATTTCCACTTTTTTTGTGCTTATATCGCAAAAAATAAAAAACAGAGTCTTGAATAAATACCACCAAAATAAAGCTTTATTTGTGCGAACAAAATGATAAAAATTTCATTAGGGTACAGCGTAGCATGACCGCGCAATTGTCATTAAAAGTGCGAGAGCGATGAAAGCTAAAAACTGGGCTGAGAAGGAAGGGGGCGAAAGTGCCCTGTATTGTAGTGGTTAAGGGACTATTGGGTCAATCCGTCCCTACATGTTTCACCATAACAATGGCTTCTTCAGGGGAAATAATTGGGTACGTATGGAGGCCATGCTGGCTCCAATCTATAACTCCAACTGGAGTTTGTTTATTTATTTGTTTAATTTGAACCTGTTATTGTCCCCTTTTTCTTTAGTTTTAGGGCTACTGGTTGCCTTTTCTGCCCCCTGCAGTCACATCAAGGTGGCCCTTAGGTTGGGGTGCTTCCCACCTGGGGGGGGGGTTGCCCTATTCATCTTACGTTGAGGGAGAAGTTTGGGATATGTATGCACTTATTTTGATTTGACGCTGATATATCATCTAACGGGGAGATAGAAAATTTGGGGAGGAATTTTTTTGATCAATTTCATCTGATCGCTTTTATATAATAGCCATGCAGCAGTTAACCCAAATCCACTAACAATTTGTTATTTATCTTTTGTAGCCTCTTTTGCTTTTTTGCCGGTCAAGTTTTATTTCCCCTGAAGAAGCCATTGTTATGGTGAAACATGTAGGTACAGATTGACCGAATAGCACCTTAAGGCCGCCACCATCTCGGGCCCTATTCAACATACTCTTTGTGTGCTTCCCATGTTGTATTTTAATTACCTTTATTCTTTACATTTGAATGCAATATTTGTTACTTAATCATGTTGTAATAAAAATTTCTTATATATTTTTTAAGCAAAAACAATTTGTCTATTGGTTTGAATGACAGGCACCGCAATAATTCCTCTTGTTCTAAACATTCAATTTTTCCAATAACTCAAATTTGAGATGAGGTGCCATATCTGAAACGGACCCTTCTGCCATTTCCATCCATTCCTTCTTTTTCTCAAATATCCCATAGAATAAACAAATACAATGATACAAACCCAAAAAAATACTGACCAAAATTGGGGAGGGGGGGGGCTTTATGAGTGGGTAGCGCTTATAACTAGACAAAAGGAACTGATGACCTAGGGGTGCTGCTGTCAAAATGGAGGGGGGGGGGCTTCATCTGTAAAACAAAGACCACTCTGGTGTACTAAGTTCCAACAAGGTTTAATTACAAAGAAAAATGAATACCCACAAAAGTATAAAAACCACACATACTGTATATATATTGGAGTCCACAGGAAAGGATGAGCCTGTGGTGGAGGCACAGTCCTGAAAAGGTACAGCTGGATGGATGGATGGATGGATGATGAGCTGCTGCAGGCACAAAGTCCAGATCTCTGTGCCTCTGACTATTAATAGGGAAATGGTTCTGATAGCCCAGTAAGCATGTGCAGTGCCTCGGCTTCCTTGTTCCTGGTGTCAATGGCCGATGGATGGTAATGTCCACCTGCAGTCCAGGGTCACAGGATGTATTTCGAGGGACCTTCCTCTTCTTCAGCTGACCCCAATGGGCTACCTGCTCTGTTTAAATAGCCCCCCCCCCCCCCCAGGAAACAACCTGGGACACACCAAATACCTGAATAAGCTATATCAATTACTGTAGCTATGGGCTAAATACAAGATGTGGACTGGAGCGATCCATCCCAAGTACAGCCTTTCCAGGCAGCCATCCAGTCTCCCTACACCCTCAGCAGCCTAGAGCTGATAGAGAGCGACTATCCAGCTGTACCCTTTCAGGACTGTCCCTACACCACAGGCTCACACTGTCCCGTGGAGTCCCATATATGTATATGTATATATATATATATATATATATATATATATATATATATATATATATATATATATATATATATATATATATATACACATATATACATATACATACACAACATCTCACAAAAGTGAGTACACCCCTAACATTTTTGTAAATATTTTATTATATATTTTCAAACTGAAAAAATGACACTTGTCTACAAAGTGAGTGTACGGCTTGTATAACAGTGTACATTTGCTGTACCCTCAAAATAACTCAACACACAGCCATTAATGTCTAAACCGCTGGCAACAAAAGTGAGCACACCCCTAAGTGAAAATGTCCAAATTGGACCCAATTAGCCATTTTCCCTCCCCGGTGTCATGTGACTCGTTAGTGTTACAAGGTCTCAGGTGTGAATGGGGAGCAGGTGTGTTAAATTTGGTGTTATTGCTCTCACTCTCTCATACTGATCACTGGAAGTTCAGCATGGCACCTCATGGCAAAGAACTCTCTGAAGATCTGAAAAAAGAATTGTTGCTCTACATAAAGATGGCCTAGGCTATAAGAAGATTGCCAAGACCCTGAAACTGAGCTACAGCACGGTGGTCAAGACCATACAGCGGTTTAACAGGACAGGTTCCACTCAGAACAGGCCTCGCCATGGTCGACCAACAACGTTGAGTGCACATGCTCAGCGTCATATCCAGAGGTTGTCTTTGGGAAATAGATGTATGAGTTGTGCCAGCATTATCTGGGTTACTACAGACTACAGATGCCCATTAAGGACTCTTTACTGTGTATACCTAATGCACATATAAAAAAAAGCAAGAGAGGGTGCCTCCATCTAAGGCTCGGTTCACACAGGGGCGACTTGTCCAGGCGACTTAGCCGCCTGACAAGTCGCGCTCTGTTCTGTACTATGGAACCGTTCTAATAGGAGTGACTCAAGTCGCTCCGACTTAGAAAAAAGGTTCCTGTACTACTTTGAGGCGACTTCAGGCGACTTGCACTGACTTCTATACAGAAGTCGTTTTGCAAGTCGCCGCTGATTGTGTGCAGGTCGCGGCGCTGCAAGTCGTGCCGCCCCTGTGTGAACCGAGCCTAAGTGTAAACTGTTTTATTAACAAAAAAAACCCCAAAATAAATATTGAAAATGAAGTCATTTGTGGAGCGGCTCAGTCATGGAGAGATCGACAGGCCAGCGGCTGTTCCAAGGTGCAGAGGAGTGGCAGGCAAGTGGCTGGTGTATGCAGAGTTCAGCCAGGAAGCTGCTGGTTGGAGGAGAAAGAGTGATGTCAAGGTGGAATGAGTTGGCTCAACAGCAGCTTCCGGGAGACATCCATATAGGAGCGGCTCAGCTCTGGGAGGGGGCATGGCTACACATTTCAGGGAGAAAATCCTTTCTGGCTTGACAAAGGGGCGTACCTTGTGCCATGAAATGCTTATGCCATGTAAACACGACCGGTTTTCCCGTTGGAAAACACTCTGAAGGTTTTTCCAACGGAATTCCACATAAACTGTCTTGCGTACACATGATCACATCAAAGTCCGACCGTCAAGAACGCGGTCACGTACAACCTGTAGGACGGGACTAGAAAAAGGAAGTTCAATAGCCAGTAGCCAATAGCAGCCGTCTCGTACTTGCTTCAGAGCATGCGTCGTTTTTGGTACGTCGGAACAGCATCGGTTTTCCTGATAGGAATTGGTCCCGTTGGAAAAATTTAGAACATGTTCTATTTCTAGGTCCGTCAGAATTTTCGACGTAAAAAGTCCAATGGGGCATACACACGATCGGAATATACGATGGAAAGCTCCCGTCTGACTTTTTCTGTCGGACATTCTGCTCGTGTGTACACGGCATTAGCCATGGCCCCTTGCATGCAACAACTGCTTGCCTTGCCGATATCTGCACCTTCGAACAGCCACTTGTCTGTTGATCTCTGCATGATTGCGCTGCTCCACAGATCGGAGACATGCTGACTTAACCTGTCATGCAGTGAATGCATATATTTATTTATTATATTTATATTATATTTATATTTATATATTTATTTTTTTATTTTTTTCTCTTAATAAAACAGTTTAACCACTTGCCGACCGCCGCACGCCGATGTACGTCGGCAGAATGGCACGAGCAGGCATAAGGGCTTACATGTACGTCCCTTGCCTCCCGCGGGTCGGGGGCCCGATCGGGCCCCCGCCCGGTGCCTGCGGCGCTCGGTATTCGTTCGGGAGCGATCCCGGACGAGGGGACGGCCATTCATTCATGGCCACCCCCTCGCGATCGCTCCCGGCGAATGAAATTGTCCGGTGACATCACTTCCTCTCCTGTAATGTAAACACAGGAGAGGAAGTGATGTATTCTCTCCTCCGTGTCGGTAGTTTTCGTTCCGGCACCGAGGAGAGAACATCGGTGAGTTGCACAAGCACTACACTACACAGTAGAACATGCCAGGCACACTCACACCCCCCCTTTACCCCCCGATCACCCCCCAATTACCCCTGCCCCCCCAGTCACAGTGACACCAATTGCTTTTTTTTTTTTGCATTGGTGTCATTTGTGACTGTAATAACTGTTAGGGCAGTTAGGGTTAGCCCCCTTTAGTTCTAATGTGCCCCCCTAACCCCCCCAATAAAGGTTTAACCCCGTGATCACCCCCCGTCGCCAGTGTCACTAAGGCAGGGTTCACATTGCAGCGGTTTATGAGAACGAATGTGATTCGCACCGCACTGCAGTGCAAATCACATCCGATCTCTGTGCGATTCGAGTTCAGCCATTCGCCGCACCCGCCGCAAAATCGCACGGGACCCTTTTTTTGGCCCGCAGCAGAATCGGATCGCATGGGTGTTCACACCATGCGATCCGAGTTTGCAGATCGCACTGCGATATGCGAACTGATCTGGGGGTGTCATTAACATTTCACTGACACTCCCAGCAGTTCGCATAGGGCAGTGTGAACTGCCGCCGGGAGGCATGCGATGCGGGAACCCGCCGCGGATTCGCGGCGTTTCCGCATCGCTCCAGTGTGAACCCAGCCTAATAAGCGATCATTTTTCTGATCGCCGTATTAGTGTCACAGGTGACGCTAGTTAGGCAGGTAGGTATTTAGGTTCGCCGCAGCTTTTTATAGCACCAGGGACCCCCATATACTACCGCATAAAGCCCCCTGATTGCCCCCTAGTTAACCCTTTCACCAGTGATCACCATATAACTGTTACAGGTGACGCTGGTTGGTTAGTTATTTTTTTATAGTTTCAGGGCACCCGCCATTTATTACCTAATAAAGGTTTAACCCCCTGATCACCCGGCGGGTGTCATTTGTGACTGTAATAACTGTTAGGGCAGTTAGGGTTAGCCCCCTTTAGTTCTAAGGTACCCCCCTAACCCCCCCAATAAAGGTTTAACCCCGTGATCACCCCCCGTCGCCAGTGTCACTAAGGCTGGGTTCACATTGCAGCGGTTTATGAGAACGGATGTGATTCGCACCGCACTGCAGTGCAAATCACATCCGATCTCTGTGCGATTCGAGTTCAGCCATACAGATAGTATGGCTGAATTCGTGTCGCACCCACCGCACCCGCCGCAAACTCGCACGGGACCCTTTTTTTGGTCCGCAGCAGAATCAGATCGCATGGGTGTTCACACCATGCGATCCGAGTTTGCAGATCGCACTGCGATATGCGAACTGATCTGGGGGTGTCATTAACATTTCACTGACACTCCCAGCAGTTCGCATAGGGCAGTGTGAACTGCCGCCGGGAGGCATGCGATGCGGGAACCCGCCGCGGATTCGTGGCGTTCCCGCATCGCTCCAGTGTGAACCCAGCCTAATAAGCGATCGTTTTTCTGATCGCTGTATTAGTGTCACAGGTGACGCTAGTTAGGCAGGTAGGTATTTAGGTTCGCCGCAGCTTTTTATAGTGCCAGGGACCCCCATATACTACCGCATAAAGCCCCCTGATTGCCCCCTAGTTAACCCTTTCACCAGTGATCACCATATAACTGTTACAGGTGACGCTGATTGGTTAGTTATTTTTTTTATAGTTTCAGGGCACCCGCCATTTATTACCTAGTCTCACTAGTGTACCCCTAAATTTAGGGGTGTCTACTTTCTAAAATGGGGTCATTTGGGGGGGGGGTTTGTGCCATCTTGGCATTTTATGGCCTTCAAAACTGTAACGCCCTTAGAAAGCCTGAAGGCGGTGCTTGGTTTTCGGGGCCCCGTACGCGGCTAGGCTCCCAAAAAGTCCCACATATGTGGTATCCCCGTACTCAGGAGAAGCAGCAGAATTTATTTTGGGGTGTCATTTCACATATGCCCATGGCATGCGTGAGCAATATATCATTTAGTGACAACTTTGTGAAAAAAAAAAAAAAAAAAAAAGTTTGTAATTTTCCCGCAACTTGTGGCAAAATATAAAATATTCCATGGACTCAACATGCCTCTCAGCAAATAGCTTGGGGTGTCTACTTTCTAAAATGGGGTCATTTGTGGGGGTTTTGTGCCATCTTGGCATTTTCTGGCCTTCAAAACTGTAATAGGTAGTGAGGAGTGAAGTCAAATATTTACGCCCTTAGAAAACCTGAAGGCGGTTCTTGGCTTTCGGGGCCCCGTACGCAGCTAGGTTCCCAAAAAGTCCCACATATGTGGTATCCCCGTACTCAGGAGAAGCAGCAGAATTTATTTTGGGGTGTCATTTCACATATGCCCATAGCATGTGTGAGCAATATATCATTTAGTGACAACTTTGTGAAAAAAAAATAAAAAAAAATTAAAGTTTGTAATTTTCCCGCAACTTGTGGCAAAATATAAAATATTCCATGGACTCAAAATGCCTCTCAGCAAATAGCTTGGGGTGTCTACTTTCTAAAATGGGGTCATTTGTGGGGGTTTTGTGCCATCTTGGCATTTTATGGCCTTCAAAACTGTAATAGGTAGTGAGGCGTGAAATCAAAAATTTACGCCCTTAGAAAGCCTGAAGGCGGTGCTTGGTTTTCGGGGCCCCGTACGCGGCTAGGCTCCCAAAAAGTCCCACATATGTGGTATCCCCGTACTCAGGAGAAGCAGCAGAATTTATTTTGGGGTGTCATTTCACATATGCCCATAGCATGTGTGAGCAATATATCATTTAGTGACAACTTTGTGTAAAAAAAAAAAAAAAAAATTTTTTTGTCATTATTCAATCGCTTGAGGCAAAAAAAAAAAAAATATTCAATGGGCTCAACATGCCACTTATCAATTTCCTCAGGGTGTCTACTTTCCAAAATGGGGTCATTTGGGGGGGTTTTGTACTGCCCTGCCATTTTAGCACCTCAAGAAATGAGATAGGCAGTCGTAAACTAAAAGCTGCGTAAATTCCAGAAAACGTACCTTAGTTTGTAGATGTGACAACTTTTGCGCAAACCAATAAATATACAATTATTGACTTTTTTTTTACCAAAGACATGTGGCTGAATACATTTTGGCCTAAATGTATGACTAAAATTGAGTTTATTGGATTTTTCTAATAACAAAAAGTAGAAAATATCATTTTTTTTCAAAATTTGCGGTCTTTTTACGTTTATATCGCAAAAAATAAAAATCGCAGAGGCAATCAAATACCATCAAAAGAAAGCTCTATTTGTGGGAAGAAAAGGACGCAAATTTTGTTTGGGTACAACATTGCATGACCGCGCAATTACTAGTTAAAGCAGCGCAGTGCCAAAGTGTAAAAAGACCTCTGGTCATTTACCAGCAAAATGGTCCGGTCTGAAGGTGGTTAAACCTAGTGCCGGTTCACACATGGGCAACCCCGACTTACAGCGCGACTTTACAAGGCAATTTGGAGGCGACTTCAGCGCGACTTTGAGCAACTTACAGACTTAAAGTTGCCTCCAGGACAGGCGACTTTGGCTGTGGCCAATCACAATATAATCAGCTCTGTGGGAGGTAGGGGGTTGCCTGGGTAAATGTGGGAAGTACCTGGGTAAAGTATTTTATTTTTCCTGTAAAGTCGCTTCAATATAGATGGAGATCCGACTTGGGGGCAACTTCCATTGAAATCTATGGGTACAAGTTGCCTAGAAGTCGCCTTGAAGTAATACAGGATCATTTTCTGAAGTCGGAGAAACTTCAGTAGTGTACATTAAGACGGCTCTCATTCACTTCAATGGAATTTCTTAAGTCCAGCGACTTGGGGCAAATTGAGGTCTGACAAGTCGGATCCCAAGTCGCTGTAGTGTGAACCGGCACTTAGATGGTGGCTCTCTTGCTTGTTTTTAGAAGCTCAGTAGACAAACAGATAATACCCAACCTCTAATATTCCTATAGCTGAGATGACTTACTTTCTGGAAAGTGTTGGGACAGGTCACTCAGGGCTGGAAATTTGGGGATCATTTCCTCAAAATGACACAGGAATGTCTGGCAGTGTTCTTCTTTCTGTAGTATGAGGTTCATAATTTTTCTGACTCTCCCTCTTGGATCTTTATCATGTTGGAGTTGATTCCTCTCATCCGGGGTTATGAGGCCTTGAGACCCCAACTCATCACACAGACCCTCCGCGTCCTCCTCAAATGATTTCCTTCTAAGACGCTTCATCGTCTCTGCGGAATCTGTGGCAGAAGCCATGACTTCTTTATTTCAGAATCTAAAAAAGAAACCAGCATAAATAAATAATTAAAGAGGAGGTCCACCCAAAAAAAAAAAAAAAAATTAAAAGCCAGCAGCTACAAATACTGCAGCTGCTGACTTTTAATAATCGGACACTTACCTGTCCCAGGGTGCCCGCGATGTCGGCAGCCGAAGCCGAGCGATCGCTCGTCTCTCGGCTGCCCCCGCCGCCATCCTCTGTGATTGAATCGTTGCGGCCTCACTTCCCAGTTCCCTACTGCGCATGTGCGAGTCGCGCTCTGCATCCTCACTGGTCCCCACTGTGTTCTGGGACCCGTGGGTTTCCCAGAACACAGTGGGGGGGGGGGGTGATGCAAAGGGAAGTGGGTGCAGATACATGTATTATACAGGTATCTGCACCCCTACCCCGTGAAATGCGCCAAATGTGACACCGGAGGGGGGGGGGTTTCCGAAAAGCGGAGGTTCACTTTTTGTGTGAACCTCCGCTTTCAGTAAATAAATAAATAACCAGTTAGTCTGTAATTATTAGTATGCAACCAGTATTTGGTTTTAAAGGAAATATAGTGCATTTTTACTGAACGTCACATTAGTCTATCTTAACCACTTCAGCCCCAGAAAGGATTTCCCCCCTTAATGACCAGGCCATTTTTTGTAATACGGCACTGCGTCGTTTTAACTCACAATTGTGCGGTCGTGCGACGCTGTACGCATACAAAATTCACGTGCGTTTTTTCCCCACAAATCTTTTTTTGGTGGTATTTGATCACCACTGAGGTTTTAATTTTTTGCGCTATAAACAAAAAAATGAGCGACAATTTTGAAAAAACAAAACAAAAACAATATGTTTTATTTTCTGCTATAAAACATCTGTAATAAAAAAAGTTGAAAAAAAACGTAAAATTTATACATAAATTTCAGCCAATATGTATTCTGCTACTTATTTTTGATTAAAAAAAAATCCCAATAAGCGTACAGTATATTGATTGGTTTGCACAAAAGTTATAGCGTCTACAAACTATGGGATATTTACAGGAATTTTTATTTAATTATTATTTTTTTTTATATATATATACTAGTAATGGTGGCGCTCAGCAGCTTATATTGGGACTGCAATCTTGCGATGGGAAACTTTTGAAACTTTGAGGGAACCAATGACACTAATACAATGATCAGTGCTAAAAATATAATAAGTAAATATAAATATATACGTACTAATGACACTGGCTGGGAAGGGGTTAAACATCTAGGACAATCAAAGTGATAACTGTGTGTCTAGCCAGTGTTTGTGTGTACTGTGTGGTGCTTTTCTAAGGGAAGTGATGAATGTTCTTCTCTGCCTTGCTTCCCCCCACTGTCAGAACGGAGCTCTGTCTTGTTTACATAGGCAGACCTGCATCCTGTATCTCTGCCCGACGATCAGCAGGTGCCCATGGACATCCGAAAAACAAAGACAGAACATTCCATAGCTCAACTCACCAACCAGTCTGCTAACTGATCAAATTAACCTTTCCAACAGTCTGCGTTAAGAACAGGGGTTTAGTTAGCACGCATTTGCAAAAGCATGCATAAGCTGCAAGGCCTCTTCACGGCACCCTGTGTATGCTTGCAGTCCTAACGCTAATGAATTTATGTTTATAAGTGCCTCCACAATGGAAGCACATGCATTAATGGATAGATGAGGGGCAGGTGGACCATGGAGGAAGCCCAATCCCCCTTAAAGGACCAGGAGCACACTGGACGCCCAGCAAGAGCACAATGGAAGCGAAGGTGTACAGTGTGTCTCCGGACCATATTATATACCAGTAACAAACCAAAAGGTCCCTGCCCCCACCTATAACTGGCCTTTACAGCAAGGGCAATAAAGTATGTTATTTGACCATTCAAGAAGTATTAAAGTGGTTGTTACGCCACTTGTACCTACAGGTAAGTCTATATTAAGGCTTCCCTGTAGGTACTGGAAATAGCTGGTAAACCTACATGGTTTAGCAGATATTTACCATATACTCCTGCGCACTGAAGGAAGGGCACGATTGTGCAGTTTTTAAAGGACCCGTGCCATAACGGCCGCCCCGTCTGATTGACGTCATCACGGATCCGGCCAATTACAGCCCTGGAGCCCACGAACCCGAAAATAATTCCGGGGGACCGCTGCAACAGCTTTGATCTAAGGGAAGTATTTCAGAATGAGCTAGTGTGCGATGCATACTAGCTCAATATGCCTTTGTCTTATGCCGCGTACACACGAGCGGACTGTATGGCGTACTTAGTTCGTCGTACAATCCAACGGACAGTCCGTCGTACTTTCGACTGAACGGACTTGACCACACACGGATGCACAAACAGTCCGTCGAAAGCTTGCGCGATGACGTGTACAGCACGTACAACGGGACTAGAAATAGGAAGTCCAAGACACAGCAAAGCACCCTTCCGCCGTGTAAATCCTTTCTGGGCATGCGCCATTCTTAGTCCGTCGAACTAGCATACTGACGAGCGGATTGTCCGCTGAAACCAAAGTACGACGGACAGAATTTCGAAAAATCAGAAATTCTTAGTACGCCGGACTGCACGCTGAAAAAGTCCACTGAAGCCCACACACGAGCGGATTGTCCGCTGAAATGTGTTTCGACGGACTAAGTACGCCATACAGTCCGCTCGTGTGTACGTGGCATTAGTTACATAGTTAGTAAGGTTGAATAAAGACACCAGTCCATCCAGTTCAACCTGAGTTAGTGTCTACAATTGTCCCTATCCCTGTACATTGCCCACTCACATCAGTCCCTACCCTCAAGGAGCCCACAATCCAAGGTCCTCATTCATATACTAGGGCCAATTTTGGACAGAAGCCAATTAACCTACCTGCATGTCTTTGGCGTGTGGGAGGAAACTGGAGTACCCGGAGGAAACCCACACAGACAGAACATGCAAACTCCAGGAAGGTAGTGTTGTGGTTGGGATTTGAACCAGCAACCCTTCTTACTGCTAGGTGAGAGTGCTAACCCCTACACCACTGTGCTGCTGCAGAATAATTTTTTTTTTTTACAACCACTTTAGGATAAAAAGCCTGCTCTGTGCAGCAGCCCCCCCCCCCTAATACTGAGGTCCATCTAGATCCAGTGATGTTGTAGAATTGTCTCAGCTGCCCGGCTGAGACAGTAGCGTGGCACCATTGCCTCCATTGCCTCCTGCTACTGTCAATCAAAGCCAGTCAGCCAATGAGGAGAGAAAGGGGGTACGGACCAGGCCACGGCTCCGTGTCGGCATGGACACACAGAGCAGCGGCTCGGCTCGGGTGCCCCCATAGCAATCGGCTGGCTGTGAGGGGCACTCAATAGTAGGGACTTGCCAGGAGCACAGAAAAGGGATCGGAGAAGAGGAGGATCCGGGCTGCTCTGTGCAAAACCAACTGCACAGAGCAGGTAAGTTTAACATGTTTTTTATTTTTAACAAAAAAAAAAAAAAAGAAAAACGAGACTTTACAATCACTTTAAGATCAAATGTATTTGGTTAACCAATCAGGAACGGCTCCAGTTTCAGACACTAGTATATCAGCGAAAGGTTTTAGCGGCTGAACACACATTCATTCTTCTCCGCGATGAAAGCACAGGTCTAGCTTATGACGCACGTTATTGCAAGTATGGAAGCTACTTAGGTGCATATTATAGACTGGACATATGCTGGATTGCATTGTCCTATGACATTAATAATGAGTGGGACTCTGAAGGCTGCTGTTCATTGGAATGTTTACAATTGCTCTGCTGGATTTGGTCATCAGTGTTAATTTTGTCAACTAAAACGACTAAAACATTTTAGTTGACTAAATTAACCACACTCCGACCGGGCCATAGCCAAAAGATGGCTACAGTGCGGTCGGCTTATTCTGGGTGGACGTCCGTTGGACATCCTCACAGAATCTTGCTCCTGCGCGCCCACTGGGGCGTGCACCCGGGAACATCCATGACCGCCGGGTCCAGAGGACCTGGCGCATCACTTTAAACGGACGCTGATAGTGCCCGTTTACCACTTGATCGCTCCGTCAAATGACGGAGCGATCACTTGTAAACAAACCAGCGTCACGTCATTGATGCCGGTTCCTCCTTTCCCTCTCTGTACCGATCAATACAGTGAGAGGGGAGAGGGGGAGAGATGGCAACAGCGCTGCGGGCTGGATGTGTTGTGCCCACAGCGCTGCTCATTGACAATACTCTGCCCGTACTCTGTATCACTGTGCAATACTCTGCAACAATGTGTAATACTCTGCCAATACTCTGCAATACTGCAATATTCTGCTAATACTCGCCAATACTTGCCAATACTCTGCCAAAGAAAGCTCTATTTGTGAGAAAAAAAAAGGACAAACCTTTCATATGGGTACAGTGTTGCATGACTGAGTAATTGTCATTCAAAGTGTGAGAGCACCAAAAGCTGAAAATTGGTCTGTTAGGAAGGGGGTTTAAGTGCCCAATGGACAAGTGGTTAATATTATTTTATTTTGACTAAAATACGACTAAAACTAAAACAACAAAAATGACTAAAATAAGACTTATGTAGCGTACACACAATCGAAAATGCTGCCAGCAAAAGACCAATTTGAGCTTTTGGTCGGAAAATGCGACCGTGTGTATGCTCCATCGGATTTTTCCTGGCGGCATTTCCGCCAGCAAAAGATTGAAAGCATGTTCTCTATTTTTCCGACGGAAACAGTTTCTATCGGAAATTCCGATCGTTTGTAGCCGATCAATTCCGACGTGCAAAATTCCTACGCATGCTCGGAAACAATTCGACGCATGTTCGGAAGCATTGAACTTCCTTTTCTCGGCTCATCGCGGTGTTGTACGTCACCGCATTCTTGACGGTCGAAAAGCTCAGCGAACTTTTGTGTGACCCGTGTGTATGCAAGCCAAGCTTGAGCGGAATTACCTTCCAAGTTTTTTCCGATGGAAAATCCACTCGTGTGTACGGAACATAAGACTAAACTAAATTGAAATTTGACTTCAAAATGAACACTGGTCTGTAGTGTATGTTCATACCTCAATGTAATAATAAATAATATATTAGATTTTTCACTCCAGCAGTATATAATGAGTTTTCAAATTGTAGAGAATTGTTAACTAATGCATTACAATTGAATTACACCCATTGGATTTTAGACAACTAAAATGAGTTTCTAGAGTCGACTAAAATGCACTGGAGATTGTTGACTAAATACGACTAAATCTAAAACAATTGCAGAAGATTAATATGGAACTAAAACTAAAATGCCATTTTAGTCCTAATACTAATGCTCCATACACACAATCGCACATTCCGACAACAAAATACATGGATTGTTTTCCGATGTATGTTGGCTCAAACTTGTCTTGCATACACACGGTCACACAAAGTTGGTTGGAAATTCCGAACGTCAAGAACGCGGTAAGGTACGACGAGCCGAGAAAAATTAAGTTCAATAGCCAGCGCGGCTCTTCTGCTTGATTCCGAGCATGCGTGGAGCTTTGTGTGTCAGAATTGTGTGCATGCGATCGTAATTTACAAGACCGGATTTTATCTGAAAATTTGAGATCCAGATCTCAAATTTTGTGTGTCGGAAATTCCGATGCAAAAAAATTCTGATGGAGCCCACACACGGTCGGAATTTCCAACAACAAGCTCCGATCGAACATTTGTCGTCGGAAAGTCCGACCGTGTGTACATGGCATAAGACTAAAACTAAATCAAAATTTGCTGCCAAAATGAACACTGTTGGTCATCTGTTGCAATTATCTGAACTTGGGTTGGGATTCCATAAATGCATCTCTCTGGATGAACCGAGTTGCTGCCGGAATAATTCACTCGTGGGTTAGCCCTTGTACACACGGTCGGACATTCCGACGGAAAAAAATGTCCGTTCGGACCATGTTGTTGTCGGATAATCCGACAGTATGTGGGCTCCATCGGACTGTTTCCGTCGGAATATCCAACCGACAAAGTTTTAGAGCTGGGCTATAAAATATTCCGTCAACATGATCCGATCAGACTTTGTCCGATCGTTTGTAGAGAATTCCGATCGGACAAAGTGCCACGCATGCTCAGATCAAATTCCTAGACCAAAGCTATTGGCTACTAGCCTGAACGTAGTCCCATCGTAAAGGAATAACGCCATAACGTTACGAACGATCGGATTTTCCGACAACTTTGTCCGACCGTGTGTATGCAACACCAGTTTCGGACAAAATCCTTCAGAAAAAATCAGACGGATTTTGTTGTTGGAATGTCCGACCGTGTGTACAAGGGCATAGAGGAATTTTGCATTCCATACTCGCTAGTAAACAACAACAATAATTATAATAATTATCACTACTCCTCCCTTTACTATAGGACAACAGGAGGCTGTATGGGGCCCCGTGGTTTCTAACAGTCACCCCATAGCTCCCTGATTTGGAACAATGTCCCTTCTGTCCCTCCTTCCTCCTCATTTGTCCCTCATTTTGGCATGATCTATGTAGTTGTATATAAAATTATCCATATATCTTTTAAAAAAAGTTTTTCCCAGTGCTAAACCTTTCATCCAATTTTTAATTGCTGCATTTGTAAATTCCAGAAGCTGATATAAAGGAATAGTAGTGGTAAGAAAAAGCACTTTTAGGTTTAACTAATCTTTTTTGTTTGTATAATTCCCCTTTGAAGGGCTGCGGTAGGGGGAGTAACCTATATCTTCCTAATAGGTGTCCCTTGTTCCCATCTCAAAGTGTTGGGAGATATCCCACCCTGGTACCTACCTCTAACCCCATGAACACGATCGGTTTGCTCTCAGCAGTGTCTCTGCAAATTCCTCAGTGCTGATACTGCACTCCGGTTTTACAGGTTGTGTAACCAGAAGTTGGGCAGGGCAGGACCTCACAGCAATCAGACTATTTACAATACATGAAAATAATTCTGCTTTCACTTTCACTCACTGTGATATACATGGGGGGGATTTACTAAGACCCCTTTCACACCGAGGGCGTTTTGCAGACGCTATAGCGTTAAAAATAGCACCTGCAATCAACCCTCAAACAGCTACACCATTGTGTGAAAGCCTGAGGGCTTTCACACCGGAGCGGTGCGCTGGCAGGACATCAGGGAAAGTCCTGTCAGCAGCTTCTTTGGAGCGGTGAAGGAGCAGTGTGTTTACCTCTTCTCCACCACTGCTCCCCATTGAAATCAATGGGGCTGCGCGGCTATACCGCCAGCAAAATGCCGCTATTGCAGTGTATTGCGGGAGGTTTTAACCCTCTTTTGGCCGCTAGCGGGGGTTAAAAGCGCCCGAAATGCGCCGCAAATCCGATGGTAAAACGCCGCAAAAAATATGGGTGGCGCAATGTGAAAGGGGCCTAAAATTGGAGAGTGCAAAATCTGGTGCATGCTGGCCAATCAGCTTCTAACTTCAGCTTGTTCAGTTACGTTTTGGCAGGTCATTGGTTTATGTGCAGAGCTGCACAAGATTTAGCATTCAGCAGTTTAAGAAATCAACCTCTATATGTCATCATTTTGAGTATAAAAAATAAGTCCTATGTACAACTAAATGTACAAGTAACACTTCTCTTGTCCTGTATGTCGGGTGTAATTCTCAGTATCTGTTCTTATTCTGTATGTATGGACTCTGCACAGTACTACTTCTCTTGTCCTGTATGCCAGGTGTAATTCTCGGTAGCTGTTCTTATTCTGTATGTATGGACTCTGCTCAGTACCCCTTCTCTTGTCTTGTATACTGGGTGTAATTCTCGGTATCTGTTCTTATTCTGTATGTATGGACTCTACACAGTACTACTTCTCTTGTCCTGTATGCCGGGTGTAATTCTCTGTATCTGTTCTTATTCTGTATGTATGGACTCTGCACAGTACCACTTCTCTTGTCCTGTATGTTGGGTGTAATTCTCAGTATCTCTTCTTATTCTGTATGTATGAACTCTGCACAGTACCACTTCTCATGTTCTGTATGCCGGGTGTAATTCTCTGTATCTGTTCTTATTCTGTATGTATGGACTCTGCACAGTACTACTTCTCTTGTCCTGTATGCCGGCTATAATTCTCAGTATCTGTTCTTATTCTGTATGTATGGACTCTGCACAGTACCACTTCTCTTGTCCTGTATGCCGGGTGTAATTCTCAGTATCTGTTTTGTTATTCTGTATGTATGGACTCTGCACAGTACTACTTCTCTTGTGCTGTATGCAGAGGCGTATCTAGTGAAAATGGCACCTATGGCAAGAATTGAAACTGAGCCCCTGTCAAAACATTTGAAACCCATCTTTCAGATAACCTTAACAAAAAAACAGCTAACAAAACTGCAAGCCAAACTCTTTAATCTTCCAATTAACAAATTGCAAATGCAGTAACATCAGCACCCATAAATGTGGCCTCACCAGCACCCATATAAGCAGTGAAATAGATATTTTATAGATAGGCAACTCTTATCCTCATATTGATTAGTGGTTCCAAATTAATAATAACTACTGCAGTAGGGAACAGACACAAGATACGCTCAGCATCTTTCCACATAACCGTTCTCCTTTATTATGACACAATTGAAGGTTTTTATACACATGATTACGTAGGTATAACATTAATAGTACAATTGTATGTTTATGGTAAGAAGGGGCGTTACATAGGCAGGCTAATTCTAATCAGAACTCGAAAGAATGCAAAACATGTACTGAAAACATTGTTAGTGCCGTGTGCACAGTGAGGGCATTGTGCAATACATATAAAATAGAATACAATTATATACAGAACTTACACATTTCTATTACAGTCTCCTCTCTTTTAATCAATATTTTAATCACTAACCATACCTGCTATCACCTTTAACCTGGAACCTCCACACGCTTAGGTGGAGGTAGTCCTGGCCAAAGAGGCAAAAACTCCATTGCGGAGAAAATAATAGCTGAGCAGCTTTTTTCATTACAAAATGACTTTTCATTGTGAAAAACAAATGATTGATAAGACATATTTACAGAGTACTGGCTGTACACTCCTGTGGCTAGAATGACCTTCTAGCTTAATTGTTGGTATGCTGACTTATCAGCACATGTAAACACAGACAATTCTACATACAATGGAAGACAAATATGACTTCAACGTGGCTAAACTACTTTTCAAATATATATATATATATATATATATATATATATATATATATATATATATATATATATATATATATATCCCTTACAATTAAAGTAATTGAATCATAAAGTACCCTAGACTGTGATTGCAAGAGGGAAACAAATCAAACACAGAGATTTCTTTAATTTAGTAATTTTTGCAGTGTCTGGTGTGGATCCAGGTGACTTTTCCTTCAAGTTTTGCACAACTGTACATGAAATAGATGCTGTATTGAGTCTTCAAACATTTCCTTAACAATCCACAAGTCACCTGGCTTTAGTTTTAGATCCTTCCAAACTTTTAGGATCTGGAATTGGGGAGAAAACACATAAATTAATTTGTCAAAAACCTTAAAAGATCAGCAACATTATCTGTGAGATCCGAATGGAGGACTTCAGCTGCTGAGACAAAATATAAGCAAGTGAGTAACACACTCCCCAACCAAATCTCATAGGGAGAGAGTCCAACATCCACTTAGGGGCTTGATGAAATATAATAAAACATTCAGGCAAAAGTTTTCTATTTTCTTACTCTACTTTGTCCTCTACATTGTAGACAGTAGGGGGTGTAAAAATAAAACCTCAAAACTTCTAATAAGGACTCTCCTATAAAAATGATTTCCTCTGCTACTCTCTGTAGATTCTGCACTCTGTACTTATGAACTACTTCTGATAGCAGTTTTTTACTGAGGCCTTTGCAGTAGCATTTGCCACTGGACATCCATAAAACATGTCCATACAAACAAAATACATACTCGTAACATCCTGACTTGGGCATTTGGATATATCTTTTTGTTATCTCTGGAAGGGATGTTCAGCTTTTGGTAACACCTTTGGTAACAGGGAAAACAAGAAGTGGTATGTTATAAAAACAACTGTGGTGAACCCTGGCTCTATCCCACGCTCATTTACTAAGGCAGCCATAACTGCTTGTGACTGATGACACGGTCCATGTGTCAAGCTGAAGGGAAAATAGTGTCTTACAAATATGAATGATCACCTTTTCCAAAGTCTTGTTTCGTAAGAAGTTGCCCTCTGTGGACCACTTGTGCTTCTAGTTCTGGGGTCCTTAAAGTTGAATTATTAATCCCAGCTATACTGGGCCAGAACTCGGGTGGAATCTGTGAGTTGCACAGACCCAGCAAGTGTCCGGGGCTGTAAATGCAGCATCCTTAGAGTTGCCTGGTCTGCTTCCATATGTGAGTTTTACTGTTAGTATGGCTACCTCAGCAAGAACCTGGAAGGCTGAAAACAGCCAATCAAATTAACTTGGCGTGCTTGATTGGTTTACCTGCTGAAGTAAAAACAAACTTCTGGCCCTTCAAATGGAACCAAAAACTCTCTATATCTTGACTATCTATATAAATATATACTCTTTTTATAGCTCACAGGCTTTGCTAAAACATGGAGCTCTGCTTCTTGAGCTGATGGAAAGAATCCAATGACTCTAAATACAGAGAATCCTTCTGGGTCATAAACTTCATACTCAGTATGGGTATTGCCATCCTCAGTATAAAACCAGGAATAACACTACAAAAAAGTAAATATCTGGGTCTTCAGGGAGTGTGTCCTGCACGGGGCTTACAGCAGCTGATTCCTATGTCATCAATGTAACACATGTGCTTTTTCTTTGTCTCCAGCCTCCTCCAATAGAGGCAATAAGGTGGCTGGATTCAAATGTACTCATTTTTCATTGCTAGATTTGTACATAAACACACAAAACAAATTCATATTTTGAACCTTTCATTAGACAAACATTTAGTTAGCTATATATTTGCTGTGCAGAATGTCGGACCATTAAAAATTCAATATTTGACCAAAATAATATCTGTAACTTTGTCTAATAGCAACTTTGCATAAAGCTACAGCTCTGATATATCGGAGTGAACCCTTCATTACTGGGTCCAGCTTGCAATATATAAATATAAATAAATATAACAATGGCTTGTTTTCTATCATGCTGTTTGTGTAAGAACTCCAATTTCATGTTTCAAAAAGGCAACTTTTTCCTGGCAATATTATAATACATGATAAGAATACCCTGCGGTCATGCAGAGATGTCCATAAATCCAAAATATTCTTCTACTTATACCCACTGCACTTACAAGGAAAGGGGCACATCATTTCACAATCCACACATTCTGCTTTGGTTTTCAAAAATAAAAATACATAAAAACAAAAGGACCAACAATATGTATGATGGACCAGAAAGCACTCAGCCATCAAAAACTATAAAACAACTGGCTGCAGGCAGCAGCTTTCCTAACAGGATGTATGGACTTGATGTAATGGGTCTGTTATACTTAAATGTTATTTATTATTACTCTCACATCATGGACCGCACATTAAGTTATTATCAGACTTTAAGATTTCATTTCTGTAGAAAAACTTTATGTATCCCATCCATCTCGGCTTTGTTAAACATTATGGCAGCTGTATTTAAATTAACAACCTCATCTTAATCTTTCCACTCAATAAATGTAAAATTACAAAATTTTTATCTTAATCTAAACTAATCCCATTTTTACCAATTTCCCCATTAACCTGATTTCATTTCCAACCAAAGGTTGTCTAAACCAGTTTCAATATATCTATATTTATTTAAAAAAATTGTTAAACTCATATTAGAAATTAATACTCATATGATAATTTCAATAATTTCAATATCACACACTAATATATATGGACAGATAAATGTCCTTAAAGGGGGACATAATACTTAATTTTACTCAATTTCTCTTTTTTTTAGTGCACTGTTTCCACTATCACAGGATATTCAATTTGTGTAAGACACGGTTAAATGTAACCTTCATTTTACCATGTTTGGAAAACAGATTAAAAAATAATTGTGATCACATTATTTATCATTAGATTCGTTAACCCGGCACATTTTGTTATAAATGTTTTGTCTAAAAAACTGAAATTGGCATGGTGTCCTTCCAGCTTATCACCAACCTCTCATCCCAGCTACATTCTTTCATGAGAGCACAAAGGAGGGGGCCACATCTGCGTACATGACACACACAAGCGATAGAACTAAAGGTTCCAGCATTCACACACATACACCAATATCTCTCTCACTTTCTTTTAACCTTTTTAATACTTCCTTGCTTAACCCTTTCATGACTAAGCCTATTTTTGGAATTTGGTGTTTACAAGTTAAAATCCATATTTTTTTGCTAGAAAATTACTTGGAACCCCCAAACATTATATATATTTTTTTAGCAGAGACTCTAGAGAATAAAACGGCGATTGTTGCAAAATTTTATGTCACACGGTATTTGCGCAGCAGTGTTTTTTAAACGCAACTTTTTGGGAAAAGGGACACTTTCATGAATTTAAAAAAATTCAAACAGTAAAATTAGCCCAATTTTTTTGCGTAACGTGAAAGATAATGTTACGCCGAGTAAATAGATACCAAACATGTCACACTTTATAATTGCGCGCACTTGTGGATTGATGACAAAGTACGGTACCTAAAAATCTCAATAGGCGACGCTTTACATTTTTTTTACGGTTACCAGGTTAGCGTTACAGAGGAGGTCTAGTGCTAGAATTATTGCTCTCGCTCTGACGAACGCGGCGATACCTCACATGTGTGATTTGAACACCGTTTACATATGCGGGCGCGACTTCCGTATGCGTTTTCTTTGCTTCGCGAGCTCACGGGGACAGCGGGCGCTTTAAAAATTGTTTTTTTTTATTTATTTAAAAAAATAATAATTTGATCACTTTTATTGCTGTCACGAGGAATGTAAACATCCCTTGTGACAGTAATAGGTGGTGACAGGTACTCTTTATGGAGGGATCGGGGGTCTAAAAGACCTCCCACCCCTCCTTTACACTTCAATGTATTCAGATCGGCGAAAACGGCAATTCTGAATACCGTATATCTTTTTAAAACCGGTGCCATTGGCAGCCGAGTAAACGGGAAGTGACGTCATGACGTCGCTTCCGTGTTTACTATGAGGAGACTGGAACGAAGCCGATTACGGCTTCGTTCCAGTTCCTCCCCAGCAGCCGGAGGCAGCGCAACTTGAATCGGTGCTCCCGATCGAGCGGGAGCACTGGTAACAGCGGCAGGAGGCGGCGGGAGGGGGGGACGGCATAACAGCCGAGCGGCTTTTAGCTGCATCGGTTGTTATGCCTGGATAGCCAATCGCCTGCTGAAAAAAACGGTAGTGGGATGATGCCTGCAGGTGCGGGCATCATCCCGGTATACCCCCCGGAAGCCGAGTACGCACATCTGCGTACGCTCGGCGGGAAAGGGTTAAACTTCTGCTTTCTTTATTTTGTTCTGATATCCTTTGCATCCAATGTATTGTAATACTATACTTCACATACTGTACATTCTATGATCAGACGGGCAACCATAGTGCTCATCCCATCTTCCCTCTCTGACAACATATAAAGCATTCTGTTTTAACTCTCATTACTGTTTCTTGACTTTACTAGTTGTAATGCCTGACCCCAAATTCATCCCACAACTTAACATCAAAAAGTCCCTTTCTGTCTCGTGTTAATGTCTCTCTTGATCCATCCTGCTCACATATAGTGATGGCCGAACGGTTCGCCCGGCGGTCGTTTCGCGGCGAATTTCCGACTTTCGCCGTCCGCGGGTTCGAACGCCTTTTTCCGTCGTTCGCCCCGGCGGACTTACGTGTTTAATGTATACAAGAACTTTAACCTTTCGTGACACGTTTATCATGTGTTACAGGACAACCAATTGAGACATGACAGCTCATGGACACTTGGACATTCCCCCTAACCTATAAATACACCCGATCCGGTGGCCATTTTACATTCTTTCTTCTGTCACTGTAGGGAAAGGATCCTGTGTGGAGTAGGGACAGAGAAAACGCTAGCTATTTGGTACACAAAAGTTCTTTTCAGGACTGGTATAGGTGTTAGGTCAGCAGCCTGAGTTTCTTTTGTCAGTTTAGATAAAGGGACAGAGCGCTGTATGCTGCTATTTTAGGGACAGCTCAGCCAGATTAGTCTTTCTTCATCATCATCATCATCATCATCATTAGCTGTTACTATCAGGTCCACAAAAGAGCTGTTCCAGCTAATCGTTCCAGCCTACTCTTTTTTGCCAATTTGTATAGGGACAGGCAGGAAGCAGTGTGTCAGGCAGTGAGGATAATTTTAAAGACTTGCTGTTACTATTAGTTCCACAAAGGTTCTTTTCAGGACTGGTATCAGTGGTACGGTAATAGGCTTGTACACGTATAATATTCTTTCTTCCAAATATAGAAAGAATATTATACTTGACTGCTGCCCTTCTGCTGCAGTCTGCTAATCATTCACAACTCACTTGTTCCACAAAGCTCTTTATCAGGACTGGTAACTTGGTCTGTCTAGGGTGCTACGGTACATAGGCTTGGGTGCGGTACAGTCTGCTGTTCTGTAAGGACCGCTATCGGTCCACAATACATAGGGTTGCCGTGCACTACTGCTGACCGCTGCCCTATACTGCAGCAGTCCTTCATTGGTATAGGGACTGACGTACAGTCTGCTAATCACTAACACACAACCTGCTTGGTCCACAAAAGTTCTTATAAGGACTGGTAACTTGGTATAGGGTGCTACGGTACATAGGCCTGAGTGCGTTACAGTCTGCTGTTCTGTAAGGACCGCTATCGGTCCACAATACATAGGGTTGCCGTGCACTACTGCTGACCGCTGCCCTATACTGCAGCAGTCCTTCAGCGGTATAGGGACTGACGCACAGTCTGCTAAACACTAACACACAACCTGCTTGGTCCACAAAAGTTCTTATAAGGACTGGTAACTTGGTATAGGGTGCTACGGTACATAGGCCTGAGTGCAGTACAGTCTGCTGTTCTGTAAGGACCGCTATCGGTCCACAATACATAGGGTTGCCGTGCACTACTGCTGACCGCTGCCCTATACTGCAGCAGTCCTTCATTGGTATAGGGACTGACGTACAGTCTGCTAATCACTAACACACAACCTGCTTGGTCCACAAAAGTTCTTATAAGGACTGGTAACTTGGTATAGGGTGCTACGGTACATAGGCCTGAGTGCGTTACAGTCTGCTGTTCTGTAAGGACCGCTATCGGTCCACAATACATAGGGTTGACGTGCACCACTGCTGACCGCTGCCCTATACTGCAGCAGTCCTTCAGCGGTATAGGGACTGACGTACAGTCTGCTAAACACTAATACACAACCTGCTTGGTCCACAAAAGTTCTTATAAGGACTGGTAACTTGGTATAGGGTGCTACGGTACATAGGCTTGAGTGCGGTACAGTCTGCTGTTCTGTAAGGACCGCTATCGGTCCACAATAGATAGGGTTGACGTGCACCACTGCTGACCGCTGCCCTATACTGCAGCAGTCCTTCAGCGGTATAGGGACTGACGCACAGTCTGCTAAACACTAACACACAACCTGCTTGGTCCACAAAAGTTTTTATAAGGACTGGTAACTTGGTATAGGGTGCTACGGTACATAGGCCTGAGTGCGTTACAGTCTGCTGTTCTGTAAGGACCGCTATCGGTCCACAATACATAGGGTTGCCGTGCACTACTGCTGACCGCTGCCCTATACTGCAGCAGTCCTTCATTGGTATAGGGACTGACGTACAGTCTGCTAATCACTAACACACAACCTGCTTGGTCCACAAAAGTTCTTATAAGGACTGGTAACTTGGTATAGGGTGCTACGGTACATAGGCCTGAGTGCGTTACAGTCTGCTGTTCTGTAAGGACCGCTATCGGTCCACAATACATAGGGTTGACGTGCACCACTGCTGACCGCTGCCCTATACTGCAGCAGTCCTTCATTGGTATAGGGACTGACGTACAGTCTGCTAATCACTAACACACAACCTGCTTGTTCCACAAAAGTTCTTATAAGGACTGGTAACTTGGTATAGGGTGCTACGGTACATAGGCTTGAGTGCGGTACAGTCTGCTGTTCTGTAAGGACCGCTATCGGTCCACAATAGATAGGGTTGACGTGCACCACTGCTGACCGCTGCCCTATACTGCAGCAGTCCTTCAGCGGTATAGGGACTGACGTACAGTCTGCTAAACACTAATACACAACCTGCTTGGTCCACAAAAGTTCTTATAAGGACTGGTAACTTGGTATAGGGTGCTACGGTACATAGGCTTGAGTGCGGTACAGTCTGCTGTTCTGTAAGGACCGCTATCGGTCCACAATAGATAGGGTTGACGTGCACCACTGCTGACCGCTGCCCTATACTGCAGCAGTCCTTCAGCGGTATAGGGACTGACGTACAGTCTGCTAAACACTAATACACAACCTGCTTGGTCCACAAAAGTTCTTATAAGGACTGGTAACTTGGTATAGGGTGCTACGGTACATAGGCTTGAGTGCGGTACAGTCTGCTGTTCTGTAAGGACCGCTATCGGTCCACAATACATAGGGTTGCCGTGCACTACTGCTGACCGCTGCCCTATACTGCAGCAGTCCTTCATTGGTATAGGGACTGACGTACAGTCTGCTAATCACTAACACACAACCTGCTTGTTCCACAAAAGTTCTTATAAGGACTGGTAACTTGGTATAGGGTGCTACGGTACATAGGCTTGAGTGCGGTACAGTCTGCTGTTCTGTAAGGACCGCTATCGGTCCACAATAGATAGGGTTGACGTGCACCACTGCTGACCGCTGCCCTATACTGCAGCAGTCCTTCAGCGGTATAGGGACTGACGTACAGTCTGCTAAACACTAATACACAACCTGCTTGGTCCACAAAAGTTCTTATAAGGACTGGTAACTTGGTATAGGGTGCTACGGTACATAGGCTTGAGTGCGGTACAGTCTGCTGTTCTGTAAGGACCGCTATCGGTCCACAATAGATAGGGTTGACGTGCACCACTGCTGACCGCTGCCCTATACTGCAGCAGTCCTTCAGCGGTATAGGGACTGACGTACAGTCTGCTAAACACTAATACACAACCTGCTTGGTCCACAAAAGTTCTTATAAGGACTGGTAACTTGGTATAGGGTGCTACGGTACATAGGCTTGAGTGCGGTACAGTCTGCTGTTCTGTAAGGACCGCTATAGGTCCACAATAGATAGGGTTGACGTGCACCACTGCTGACCGCTCACCTATACTGCAGCAGTCCTTCAGCGGTATAGGGACTAAGAGTTTTGTCACAGGGTCATTTAAAAAATGACATGCAGAGGAAGAGGCAGGCCCTTCCGCAGGGGTGGTAGGGGTAGGGCAGGAGCAACAGGCTTGAGCCAAAGTGGGAAGTTGCAGAAGGTGCGTTCAATTACTTTAAAGGATGCACCAGACTTGGTTGAGTGGCTCGCTCAGCCTTACTCTTCTGCACCCTCCTCATCCTCTCGATCTGCACCCTCTTCTTCACTCTCTGCTATGTGCACCCCCAAAGACACTACCACCAACAACACGACCACCACCACCACCACCACATACCTTCCGCTTGAGTCACTGGAATTATTTTCCGATCCATATCAAGAGGACATTTCTGATGCGCAGCCACTCTTGGTATTGGATCAGGAAGAGGAGGTAGCAACAAGCGCTACTCAGCAGTCTGACGCCAGTACCCAGATCAGCCCAAGGAGGAGGTTGGTCCCCGGTGTTGCTGCCTACTCTACTTATAGCGGTGGGGAAGGTGACGTTGATGATGACGTGTCTAGTGATGTCACGTGGGTGCCCACAAGAGAGGAAGAGGAGGGGAGTTCAGAGGGAGATATGGACCAGCAGATAGGGAGGAGAAGCAGCAATGACTTACATTGCACAGCAGGGACAAAGCAGACTGCAAATGTATCAGGAGCGAGTCATCGACCATGTACGGTCACATCTGGCGCTCCCAGGACACCGGCACATGGCTCCGCAGTGTGGGCTTTTTTTAACGTGTCCGCTGCTGACAATAGCGTTGCCATCTGCAATCTTTGCAGTCAACGCGTTAGTCGCGGTAAGCCCAATACTCACCTAGGGACGACCGCCTTAAGAAGGCACATGAGCAGCCATCACCGAGCCCAGTGGGAGCAACGGAACACACAAAGCCACACTGCAGGCTCTCACCGTCCAGCCTCGTCTTCTACTTCTCCTTCTCCTCTCTCCTCACAATTGTCCTCCACTCCACCTTCCATCACGCCAAGCTCACATTTTTCTGCAAAAAGGCAGGCTTCCGTGGGCCTAATGTTTGAGCGTAAAAAAATGATGACGCCGGATAACCCTCTTGCCCAACGGTTGGCGGCTGGCTTGTCAGAACTCATAGCCCGCCAACTACTGCCATATAAACTGGTGGACTCGGAGGCCTTTCGCAAATTTGTGGCCATTGGAACACCACAATGGAAGGTCCCAGGAAGGAAGTATTTCTCAGAGAAGGGCATCCCAGAGCTATATGGCCATGTTCAGCGGCAAGTGAATGTATCTCTGGCACACAGTGTCGGTGCCAAGATACATCTGACCACAGACACGTGGTCTAGCAAACACGGGCAGGGAAGGTATATCAGTTTTACTGCCCACTGGGTGAACCTTCTGACGGCCGTCAAGCATGTAACCCGTGGCACCCGTGTAGATTTGGTTTTACCGCCACGGATTGCATGCAGGCCTGACTCTTCTTCTCCTCCTCCTACTCCATCCTCCTCCCTCTCCTCCTCAGCTGCCTCCTCCTTTTCCGCTGCTAGCGTCTCTTCCACTGCACCGCCCAAGCTCCCCAGAACCTATTCCACATGCCAGGTGAGACGTTGCCATGCCGTGCTGCGTCTGTTGTGCCTGGAAGCAAAGAGCCACACTGGCCCGGCACTCCTTTCAGCTTTGCGTTCACAGGCAGATGAGTGGCTAACACCGCTCAATTTGACAGTTGGTAAAGTGGTGTGTGACAACGGTGCCAATCTGCTTAGCGCATTGAAACAGGGCAAAATCACGCACGTGCCGTGCATGGCACACGTCTTAAACTTGGTCGTGCAGCGATTCCTTGTCAAATACCCTGGGGTCCAGGACATCTTGCGGCAGGCAAGGAAAATCTCGGCCCATTTCAGAAGATCTTACACGGCCATGGCTCGCCTTGCTGACATTCAGCGGCGACACCATCTGCCGGTCAGACGTCTTATTTGCGATTGCCCGACGCGATGGAACTCAACCTTCTATATGCTTGATAGGCTGCTCCAGCAGAAACGTGCAGTTAACGTCTACCTGTATGAACTCTGCGAAAGAAACGGTTCTGGGGAGCTGGGTTTTTTTTCACCGCGCCAGTGGCTGCTCATGCGCGACACATGCAGACTTCTGCGGCCATTTGAGGAGATCACCAAACTGGTCAGTCGCAGCCATGGCGCCATCAGTGACATGGTACCTTATGCCTTCTTTCTGGAGCGTGCATTGCGTCGTGTCATTGATCAGGCTGTGGAGGAGCAGGAGCGGGAAGATGAGGAAGTCGCAATGCTGGATGAATTCCCAGGGGGGGCTACTCTATCTGAGACAAGTCAACAACAGGAGTCTGATGAGGAGTCAGAGGAGGATGGTGCCGGGGCGGATGAGCAGGAGCAAGAAGAGCATGCTTTAAACCTTTCTGGGATCCCTGTTGTGCGAGGATGGGGAGAGGAGAATGAAGAGGACGACATTATCCTGGATGATGAGCAGGAGCCAGGCCACCACACCGCTTCCACTTTAGTGCAAATGGGGGCCTTCATGCTCCAGTGTTTTAATAGGGACCCCCGTATAAAAAGCATGAGGGTCAAGGACCAGTACTGGGTGGCAACGTACTTAGACCCCCGGTACAAACACAAAATGGCGGAAATGTTACCGCCGTCGCAGAGGGCTGTCAGAATGCAGCACTTCCAGGCCTTGCTTCGAGAAATGCTGCATTCTGCTTTTGCGTGCGCTGGCAGAGGAGCAATTCCCACTCCCAGAGAAGGATTTGCGGGTACCAATCCAACAGCGCCTGCAAGAAGAGGCCGGTTTGAAGATGTGTTGGTGACTTCGGATATGAGGTCATTCTTTCAGCCGACCCATCGACAGGTGTCATCCGGATCCAGCATCAGGGAACGCCTAGACCGTCAGGTGTCCGACTACATTGGGTTAACGGCCGATGTGGACGCTCTGAGGAGTGATGAACCCCTAGACTACTGGGTGGGCAGGCTTGACCTCTGGCCAGAGCTTGCCCAATTTGCAATCGAACTGTTGGCTTGCCCCTCATCCAGTGTCCTGTCCGAAAGGACGTTCAGCGCAGCAGGGGGGATTGTGACCGATAAGCGTACTCGCCTAGCTCACCACAGTGTTAACTACCTCACATTTCTAAAAATGAATGAGGCATGGATCTCGGAGGAATTCAACACATGTGATCAGTAGACCATGTATATGTCTATAAACAATTTTTGGAATCAAGCACACAGACCTTCTTAATTCATTTGGCTCACTTCCCTGACCCAAAAAAGCACACCGTACTATATGCCCCTACCCTCCTCTTTGAAGAGGTTGAGCGGTGTCATATTTCTACTGGGGCTGCTTATTATGAGGGGTTCCCACCATCCCTGTGCTGTGCTGACTTCCTCCTGGGTGTTCTTATTATGAGGGGCTCCCACCATCCCTGTGCTGTGCTGACTTCCTCCTGGGGGTTCTTATTATGAGGGGATCACACCATCCCTGTGCTGTGCTGACTTCCTCCTGGGGCTGCTTACGGTGCTGCTGTCAGCGCTGTATGTCACGGAGCTGCTGTCAGCGCTGTATGTCACGGAGCTGCTGTCAGCGCTGTATGTCACGGAGCTGCTGTCAGCGCTGTATGTCACGGAGCTGCTGTCAGCGCTGTATGTCACGGTGCTGCTGTCAGCGCT
Organism: Lithobates pipiens; assembly: GCF_037356315.1. Lineage (NCBI taxonomy): Eukaryota > Metazoa > Chordata > Amphibia > Anura > Ranidae > Lithobates > Lithobates pipiens. The sequence continues at coordinate 27,861,304 of NW_027507784.1, read as the reverse complement.
GTATGTCACGGAGCTGCTGTCAGCGCTGTATGTCACGGAGCTGCTGTCAGTGCTGTATGTCACGGAGCTGCTGTCAGCGCTGTATGTCACGGAGCTGCTGTCAGCGCTGTATGTCACGGAGCTGCTGTCAGCGCTGTATGTCACGGTGCTGCTGTCAGCGCTGTATGTCACGGAGCTGCTGTCAGCGCTGTATGTCACGGAGCTGCTGTCAGCGCTGTATGTCACGGAGCTGCTGTCAGCGCTGTATGTCACGGAGCTGCTGTCAGCGCTGTATGTCACGGAGCTGCTGTCAGCGCTGTATGTCACGGTGCTGCTGTCAGCGCTGTATGTCACGGAGCTGCTGTCAGCGCTGTATGTCACGGAGCTGCTGTCAGTGCTGTATGTCACGGAGCTGCTGTCAGCGCTGTATGTCACGGAGCTGCTGTCAGCGCTGTATGTCACGGAGCTGCTGTCAGCGCTGTATGTCACGGTGCTGCTGTCAGCGCTGTATGTCACGGAGCTGCTGTCAGCGCTGTATGTCACGGAGCTGCTGTCAGCGCTGTATGTCACGGAGCTGCTGTCAGCGCTGTATGTCACGGAGCTGCTGTCAGCGCTGTATGTCACGGAGCTGCTGTCAGCGCTGTATGTCACGGTGCTGATGTCAGTGCTCTGTATTACGGTGCTGCTGTCAGTGCTCTGTATCTCCTGCACCCTCTTGTTTGCCTACCCTGGTCCCTGACCTTCCCTCTCCTCCATTGCCTTCATTAGCTCCATAGTCCTGAATTGTCAGAACAATTTCCCAAATAAAAAAAAAATGCTTGTAGTTATCGATCCCAAATTCACCTCATACATGTATTATGCTATTGTCCAGGTGGTGGGACTACGTGCTACCCCCTAATAATTACCCCGTGGCCGCAAATTCGACCTAAAGGTTTGCGAAATTCGCCTCCCATTGAAGTCAATGGAGCCCGCGGCGAACGGTCGTTTTCGCGAACGTTTGTGTCCGTTCGCGTTTCGCGTTCGCGAAACGTCCCGTCGGAAGTTCGTCCATCACTACTCACATAGATAGCTGTTTCTCTAGCTGTATACTCTGCATGATTCTTCGTCCCTATGGATTTTGGTGGTAACCCAGTTACCCATTGTGGATCCCTGTCCACTTTAACCATTAATCTAGGGGCTCAGTATAGGCAGAACCACTCCTTCGGTTCATATATAGCGCTTCTCTTGCGCTGGGCATTTTTGAGGGTCTCTTACCCTTCATTCCCTTACTAAATTTAATGCCCATAATGACTGGCCAGTCTTCTCTACGTGTACCTATACCCTTTTGCCTCTAAACTACTTTATCTAGCAGATGTACTACATATACCTGTGAACAGCACTATTCTTCCCTTTCTTATCCATAACACTCTGATGGACAGTAGACAGTGACAACATAACATATATCCACCAATCAATACATTTCGATTAAGGGGAGTAAAATAGGTACCCTTTGTCCCAAAAATGCCTTACCGATCAAGGAAGTCTGATAACTCAAATGTAAGCAATAGGCTTACCTCAGCCGGCTGATTATCAGAAATTCCCGGATCGTCTCAAGCTCCTCCTTTCAGATACTCAGGGTCACCTGATAACCCTTCCTCGGCAAAGCTCGCCACCTGAAATAGATAATTTGTAGATAGGCAACTCCTATCCTCATATTGATTAGTGGTTCCAAATTAATAATAACTACTGCAGTAGGGAACAGACACAAAAGATACGCTCAGCATCTTTCCAAATAACCGTTCTCCTTTATTATGACGCATTTGAAGGCTTTTATACACATGATTATGTAGGTATCACATTAATATTACAATTGTACGTTTATGGTAACAAGGGGCGTTACATAGGCAGACTAATTCTAATCAGGGCTCGAAAGAATGCAAAACATGTACTGAAAACATTATTAGTGCCGTGTGCACAGTGAGGGCAGTGTGCAATACATATAAAATAGAATACAATTATATACAGAACCTACAAATTTCCATTATAGCAGTAACATCCACACCCATAAATGCGGCCCCACCAGCACCCATAAATGCAATAACATCAGCACCCATAAATGCGGCCTTACCAGCAACCAAAAATGCAGTGACATCAGCACCCAAAAATGCTGCGCCAGTGCCTCTGACACTGTACCAAGGTAGAGAGGGAGTAGGATCACCAATGGCTGGGTGCCCTAGGCTGCCTAGTTTGCCTAGTGGTAGCGTCGGCCCTGTCTGCTTGGCACACACACAGAATTGCACATGATGACTTTAAGACCCCTTTCACACTGGAGGCATTTTTCAGGTGCTACAGCGCGAAAAATAGCGTGGCATAGCACTTGAAAAAAGCCTCAGCTGCAAACCCAGTGTGAAAGCCTGAGTGCTTTCACACTGGGGAGCTGCTCTGGCAGGGCATCACAAAAAGTCCTGCCAGCAGCTTCTTTGCAGCTCTGTAGGAGCGGTGAATACACCGCTCATTCGCAGCTTCTGCCCATTGAAATGAATGGGGCAGCGCTGCCATACCGCTGGTAAATCGCCGATGTAGTGGCGTTTTGCGTACGGATTTAACCAACTTTACCGCTAACACCTGGGGCGCCTCAGTGTGAAAGGGGTCCAAGTCATCATCATGTGAGATTGTGTGTGTGTGCCAGGCCCAAGCAGAAGCAAGCAGCCAATCAAATATAGTGCTCAATATGGATTAAATAAATATGCTTAGCCATTGATATCATAAATAAATAATAAAGTGATTTGTGCAACAGCAGGTACTACTTGCACAAATCACTTTATTACACTATATGGTATCGATGGCTAAGCATATTTATTTAATCCAAATAGTTTGAGCACTATATTTGATTGCTTGCTTTGCAGTTGCCACTGGTTACTGGTACACTGTACACATGCTGCATGCACATGATGATCAAGATCGTGGTGACATGTACTGTAGTAGTACCTGCTGCTGCTGCCTGGGGGGGGGGGGGGGGTTCCAATTATTTTTCTTGTCTCTAGTGAGGTCTCTTTCTTCTCCTGGTCTCCAGCCTCCAGGTTCCACTTCAGAATCCTCACCGGTGTCACCGACCACGTCACACAGACCCGGGAGACCCAGAGAAGAGAAGATGAAGCAGACAGCAGTTGCGCAAAGGAGGGTAGGCGGAGCTTTAGGCTCCGCCTCTGCCAGTTTTCCTATGGCTACAGCCGGTCACTCTGGCCAGAGCCAACTCATCGGCCATCATTAGTGCGCCTGTTGCCTCCCTCCTCACTTGCTAATGAAGTGCTGTGCCGGCGCCGTGCTCCAACAGGCCGGCCGTGGCGCTGGGGACTAGATTGTGCAGAAGGCGGCCACGAGAAGACGGGTGGGACTTTGTGCGGGGAGGTGGCTTTTTTTTCCGACCCCCCCCATGGCGCCCATGGCACTTGCCATGGCTGCCTTACCCTAGATACGCCTCTGCCTGTATGTTGGGTGTTATTCTCAGTATCTGTTCTTATTCTGTATGTATGGACTCTGCACTGTACTACTTCTCTTTTCCTGTATGTCGGGTGTAATTCTTGGTATCTGTTCTTTTTCTGTATGTATGGACTCTGCACAGTACCACTTCTCTTGTCCTGTATGCCGGGTGTAATTCTCAGTATCTGTTCTTATTCTGTATGTATGGACTCTGCACAGTACTACTTCTCTTGTCCTGTATGTCGGGTGTAATTCTCAGTATCTGTTCTTATTCTGTATGTATGGACTCTGCACTGTACTACTTCTCTTTTCCTGTATGCCGGGTGTAATTCTCAGTATCTGTTCTTATTCTGTATGTATGGACTCTGCACTGTACTACTTCTCTTGTCCTGTATGCCGGGTGTAATTCTCGGTATCTGTTCTTATTCTGTATGTATGGACTCTGCACAGTACCACTTCTCTTGTCCTGTATGCCGGGTGTAATTCTCAGTATCTGTTCTTATTCTGTATGTATGGACTCTGCACTGTACTACTTCTCTTGTCCTGTATGCCGGGTGTAATTCTCGGTATCTGTTCTTATTCTGTATGTATGGACTCTGCACAGTACCACTTCTCTTGTCCTGTATGCCGGGTGTAATTCTCAGTATCTGTTCTTATTCTGTATGTATGGACTCTGCACTGTACTACTTCTCTTGTCCTGTATGCCGGGTGTAATTCTCAGTATCTGTTCTTATTCTGTATGTATGGACTCTGCACTGTACTACTTCTCTTGTCCTGTATGCCGGGTGTAATTCTCAGTATCTGTTCTTATTCTGTATGTATGGACTCTGCACTGTACTACTTCTCTTGTCCTGTATGCCGGGTGTAATTCTCAGTATCTGTTCTTATTCTGTATGTATGGACTCTGCACTGTACTACTTCTCTTGTCCTGTATGCCGGGTGTAATTCTCGGTATCTGTTCTTATTCTGTATGTATGGACTCTGCACAGTACCACTTCTCTTGTCCTGTATGCCGGGTGTAATTCTCAGTATCTGTTCTTATTCTGTATGTATGGACTCTGCACTGTACTACTTCTCTTGTCCTGTATGCCGGGTGTAATTCTCAGTATCTGTTCTTATTCTGTATGTATGGACTCTGCACTGTACTACTTCTCTTTTCCTGTATGCCGGGTGTAATTCTCAGTATCTGTTCTTATTCTGTATGTATGGACTCTGCGCAGTGCTACTTCTCTTGTCCTGTATGTCGGGTGTAATTCTCAGTATCTGTTCTTATTCTGTATGTATGGACTCTGCACAGTACCACTTCTCTTGTCCTGTATGCCGGGTGTAATTCTCAGTATCTGTTCTTATTCTGTATGTATGGACTCTGCACTGTACTACTTCTCTTGTCCTGTATGCCGGGTGTAATTCTCAGTATCTGTTCTTATTCTGTATGTATGGACTCTGCACTGTACTACTTCTCTTTTCCTGTATGCCGGGTGTAATTCTCAGTATCTGTTCTTATTCTGTATGTATGGACTCTGCACAGTACTACTTCTCTTGTCCTGTATGTCGGGTGTAATTCTCAGTATCTGTTCTTATTCTGTATGTATGGACTCTGCACTGTACTACTTCTCTTTTCCTGTATGCCGGGTGTAATTCTCGGTATCTGTTCTTATTCTGTATGTATGGACTCTGCACAGTACCACTTCTCTTGTCCTGTATGCCGGGTGTAATTCTCAGTATCTGTTCTTATTCTGTATGTATGGACTCTGCACTGTACTACTTCTCTTGTCCTGTATGCCGGGTGTAATTCTCGGTATCTGTTCTTATTCTGTATGTATGGACTCTGCACAGTACTACTTCTCTTGTCCTGTATGTCGGGTGTAATTCTCGGTATCTGTTCTTATTCTGTATGTATGGACTCTGCACAGTACCACTTCTCTTGTCCTGTATGTCGGGTGTAATTCTCAGTATCTGTTCTTATTCTGTATGTATGGACTCTGCACTGTACTACTTCTCTTTTCCTGTATGCCGGGTGTAATTCTCGGTATCTGTTCTTATTCTGTATGTATGGACTCTGCACAGTACCACTTCTCTTGTCCTGTATGCCGGGTGTAATTCTCGGTATCTGTTCTTATTCTGTATGTATGGACTCTGCACTGTACTACTTCTCTTGTCCTGTATGCCGGGTGTAATTCTCAGTATCTGTTCTTATTCTGTATGTATGGACTCTGCACTGTACTACTTCTCTTTTCCTGTATGTCGGGTGTAATTCTCGGTATCTGTTCTTATTCTGTATGTATGGACTCTGCACAGTACCACTTCTCTTGTCCTGTATGTCGGGTGTAATTCTCAGTATCTGTTCTTATTCTGTATGTATGGACTCTGCACTGTACTACTTCTCTTGTCCTGTATGCCGGGTGTAATTCTCAGTATCTGTTCTTATTCTGTATGTATGGACTCTGCACAGTACTACTTCTCTTGTCCTGTATGTCGGGTGTAATTCTCGGTATCTGTTCTTATTCTGTATGTATGGACTCTGCACAGTACTACTTCTCTTGTCCTGTATGTCGGGTGTAATTCTCGGTATCTGTTCTTATTCTGTATGTATGGACTCTGCACAGTACTACTTCTCTTGTCCTGTATGTCGGGTGTAATTCTCGGTATCTGTTCTTATTCTGTATGTATGGACTCTGCACAGTACTACTTCTCTTGTCCTGTATGTCGGGTGTAATTCTCAGTATCTGTTCTTAAAGCGGGAAATATCCAGGACAACAGACTTTTAGGAAAACAGATTTTCTTTCAAACCGGCCAGCATGGCATCCAGCCCGACTTGTGCCAGAGCCAAATGCGTCATCTATGGACTCTTGCGGTGTATACCAGGGATGTGCAGTCAGGGGAGGCAGAGCCATCTGCTTGAGTACAGTTTTTGAAAATATAGTAAATGACCTCAAAAACAATATCTAATAATTATTTGTATATTATTTATGGTAATTAACCCCTCGCCACCCAGACCAGTTCTGGCACTTCTCTCCTACATGTAAAAATCATAATTTTTTTTGCTAGAAAATTACTCAGAACCCCCAAATATTATATATATATATATATATATATATATATATATATATATATATTTTTTTTTACCCTTTTTTGGGATAAAAAATGTGTGCAGACTAAACCCCTGTTTTTACACATACTGTTAGATAGGTTGATTCGGTTTGTCAGCGGGCTGGCCGGTGACTAGGGCTGGGGAAAAAATCTATTTAAATCTTGAATCGAGTTGAGAGGTCAAATCGATTAAAAATTTCAGCAAATCAATTTCTTTTGATTTTTTTTTAACCAGGACTGGCACCGACACCGCGCCGGTACCGAGGAGCTGCGGGCAGGAGTTTTTAGGCGAGGCCTTGCCTACAAAACTCCTGCCCGCAGCTCCTCAGTACCGGCGCGGTGTCCATCAAATAAATAAATAAACTCGATTCGAATCGTGAATCGGGTTTCTTAAAAAAAAAAAAAAAAATCGCATATTTTTTTTTTATTTGAGAAAATCGCTCAGCTCTACCGGTGAGTAAAGCTTGGATCCTTCCTTGGATTTACTCACTGAGGGGATTGAAAGCGATTCAGCTGGCATAATTACGCATGGGGTGCTTATATACCACCCCCCTGCATCTGCAATCTATCTTGCTCTCTGACAGGTCACTCATCGCACTGTTCTTATGTGTGGGGTAAGTCACCGGTCTACCTTATCGGAACTTCTCTCACTAGTCTATACATAGCTTAGTCTGCAGTAGGTCCATGTTAACCTCTGTTTATTTTCAGACCCAGGGCCTTTTACATTCTGCGGCAATACAAGACTGAAAGGGGCTATTTCGCAATTTTTAAAAAAAAACTTATTTACTACTTCTATTACAAAGCCTTTTTGGGTGTTGTTACTACTGCTGCATTCACTTGATACTATTTATCAGGTATATACACACAGCTTTATTCTATAGTCACTTGAGTTCCACTGGGTTATGTTTAATCGCCCAGTCATGTGGGGCTGTGGTGGATTCTGCCACATGGGAATTTTTCTCTCACCCACTTTAATTCACCTTATCTTCCTTTCCTTCACTAGTTGTTATATTTTGTTATCGTGGTTTCTTTTGGTGAATTCACACCAATGGGTTCTTAATCCTTTCTTGTCTATTTCTTATTCTCTGGCTGCACTTTCATCTTCAATTAGTATGCTTCACTCTAGCACTCATACACCCCTTCTCACTCTGGTGCACTTCCTGTTTCTTCATATGGTGGGGGCACCTTTGTAATAGTGACTCCCCTACATATATATATTCCATATATATTTTTCTTTTTTCTGTTTACTTTTTCATCATAGGTTGCCCTCCCCTTGGCCCCTGTCTACCTACACCTATACCTTCCTCCACTGTATCTTATATTGGAGGGGGTAATAGGGATGTGATCCCCTGTAAGCCATTTAATCTTTTGGACTCCGCTTTCCCGCTCCCCTTATCGGTAGAGCACAGCGACGAATTCCAGCCACACAAGTCTGGGCTCATCTACGAGGGATATGGGAGAGGCGGTGGACTCCATATTTTAAAGAGGACCTCCCATGTGCACTATATAGGTATTCATTTGTAATGTATATCAATTGTTCACTAGCCATGTAATCATGTTATGTTTGATGTATACTTTGCTTACAGCATACTGTTTTTGTCTACTACAGTATATTATGTATGGATATATATTTATATTTGTCTTCTTTTCTATAATAGACAACAACCTTCTGAAGAAGACCCCCGAGAGGGTCGAAACGCGTAAAGGGTCTATATTATCTATTATCCATTTTTTACTGCAATCATAGCTATAACAGGGCTTAAGTGTTATAAAATTTGTACACATATGTAATACCATACATTTTTATCCACACAGTGGAGCTTTGTCCCTGACCATTGTGTCACTTGTCTAACCCTCTTTTTTATTAATAAAACATTTGTATCATTAACCATCTGCGTCATGGTGGCATCTATTATATATATATTTACTAGCATCTACAGCAGGGGTCTCAAACTGGTGGCCCTCCAGATGTTGCAAAACTACAAGTCCCATCATGCCTCTGCCTGTGGGAACCATGATTGTAACTGTCAGCCTTGCAATGCCTCATGGGACTTGTAGTTTTGCAACAGCTGGAGGGCCGCCAGTTTGAGATCCCTGATCTACAGGTAATACATGCTGTTAAAAACCCCACTTCGGGGATATTTTTTCTTTTTTTGTTTTCTATGCACTAGGGGTGATCAGCGCCCTCTGACCCTACATTGGGGTGTTACTGTCCATTTTTTCTACCTTCCTTGGATTTATCCTCCGTCTTGTTTATACCCTATGGGATTAAATGGTGGTCATTGCAACTTTTTATGTCACACGTTATTTTCGCAGCTATTTTTCAACTGCGTTTTAAAAAACAAAAACAAAACAGTTTCATGAATCTAAGAAGAAAAAGAAATTCGTCTAATTTTTTTTTTGTATGTGAAAGATGATGTTACCGCGAGTAAATACCTAACATGTCACGCATTACAATTCTGTACACTCGTAGAATGGCGCCAAACTTTGGTAAAATCTACAAAGGCAATGCTTTACTTTTTTTTTTTACAGGTTACATGTTTAGAGTTACAGAGGAGGTCTAGTAGAATTATCGCTCTCACTCTAACGATCGCTGCGTATATGTAACCTGTGTGTATCTGGCTCTGATATTAGCCAGTGCCTCGCCAGCCACCCATACTTACCGCACGTCCCTGGTGTATACATATTTTACAATTATGGCACAAAATATAAAACAACTTAAACCTAATTTTTTGCAAAAGTTCTCTTTAAGGGTTTCCTGTAGCTTTGTGGTTTTCTTCATTTGCATACATCTATCTGTATTAGATAACTAACCGCAGTGTTTTACACATTGATTAACTAACTGTAAAACATCCTGCTTTTGCAGAGCAGTCTAAGTTTCGTGGTATGGGTGAGTGATAGAGATAGGTGCCCCGAAGCTCGTCATACATCAGAAATATGCTATAACTGCACAAGTAAAGAAAACATATCATCCATTTCGCATACTATATAGAATTCACTAATTTTGTCTTTTGTCAGCCATTAGCCCCACCTACCACAATCTGTATGTATGGACTCTGCACAGTACCACTTCCAGGGCCGTCTTTAATACTGATTGAACCCTGGGCAAAAATTTTTTTGGGCCCCCACCCCATGCAATTTCACTCTCTACCTGCTCTGAGACATACAATAAACAGCAGCTAGACTCAAAATTTGTTTACTGTATCAGATCAGGCAGCAATTGCGATTGGTTGCCGGAGGTTACATATCATTACCGCTTACTGACTGGTTGCTAGAGGTTACAGCATATGATTTATGTTTTTTGATCGGTTGCTAGAGATTACTGTACAGCAATACTGCTCACTGATTGGTTGCTAGAGATTACTGTACAGCAATACTGCTCACTGATTGGTTACTAGAGATTACTGTACAGCAATACTGCTCACTGATTGGTTGCTAGAGATTACTGTACAGCAATACTGCTCACTGATTGGTTGCTAGAGATTACAGTACAGCAATACTGCTCACTGATTGGTTGCTAGAGGTTTACAGCACATCATCGCCTCACTGCCTGCCCCCCATGGACTGGGGAGGTGAGGGAACCCATCAATCGACAGAAAAACCCTAGGGATCCTAGAACTCCTGGGATTAGTGGCAGTGCTGGGTGGAGTGGAGATCAATGGCCATGCTATTTTTTTTTTTTATTACCGACTACCAATATAAAGAGGAGTTTTAGCACTGGCCACCAATGTAATAGAAGCATTCACAGAACACTAATGTAATAGGGGTTTACACTGGCCACCAATGTAACAGGGGTTTACACTTACTACTAATGTAATAGAAGCATTCGCAGTAACCACCAATGTAAGGAGGGATTTACACTGACCACCAATGTAAGGGCAACATTCACACTGCCCACTAATGTTATATGGGTTTACACTGACCACTAATGTAATAGGGGTTTACACTGACCAATAATGTAATAGAAGCATTCCCAGTAACTACCAATGTAAGGAGGGATTTACACTGACCACTAATGTAAGGGCAACATTCACACTGCCCACTAATGTAATAGGGGTTTACACTGACCAATAATGTAATAGGGGTTTATACTGACCACTAATGTAATAGGGGTTTACACTGATCAATAATGTAATAGAAGCATTCACAGTAACTACCAATGTAAGGAGGGATTTACACTGACCACTGATGTAAGGGGAACATTCACACTGCTCACTACTGTGAATGAAAGGATTCTACACCAAGCCCCAATGTAATGAAAATATTTACACTGACCACCAATGTAACTGAGACATTTAGCCTGCGTTCATATTTGTGTGTGTTGGGAACGCATGCAAAATCGCTTTCCTGACACCACAGAAATGTGCTGCCCTTTAGCAGATACACAGCAGTGCCATTAATTATTAATAACACCCTCATGCATCCGCTCACATGTGCTTTGGCACCATGTGATTTTGAAAAAGGGTTTGGGACCTTCTTCCGCATTTCTATTGCATTGAGCAGCCCATTGAAATGAGTGGACTGCCCTACACATGACCTACGTTTTTATCCACCCTGTCAATACACCTTTGCATCCTAAAACCCCTGCTACCCCTGCACTCCAAACCTCCCCCGTCCTCTCCACTCCAACCTTTCCCTCCATTAACTCTACCTGCCTCCTCTGCTCATCTTTTCACCCACCTTCCTTACCTCCATACATCCCCTCCTTCCTCACCTGTGCACCCTAAACTGTAATTCCTTCTCTGCCTACCTCTGCACACCCCACACTACCCCCCCCCCCCACCACCATTTGCTTACCTTTGCAGAACAAGCGGATGTTAAGTTTAATGAACACAGGTGCCGGCAGGACTTTCAAGCATGCCCCTTTATCTCCCCAGTGGGCAGCATTCCATATAGGTGATGGTGGATATGATCATGATTTACATATGAATGCCACCTTTATTTACATATCAGTGCCTCTGGCTATTTACATACAAATGCCACCACTGTTTACATATGAATGACGGTTATATGCCATTTTTTTCAATGACTTTTATCTGTATTGCCGGGACCCGACAATTCATTATGGCCGCGGGTAGTTTTAAATTACTTTTTTTCCTTTAGAAATGTAATTTTCCTCTCGGACTGATCTAAACACGGGAACAATGCGGCACTTTACAGGCATACTGTAGACACCCCCCAGATACGAAATTTAAAGGAATATTTCACTTTTATTGTTTCACTTTAAGCATTATTAAAATCACTGCTCCCGAAAAAACTGCAATTTTTAAAACTTTTTCTTGCATTGATACATGTCCCCTGGGGCAGAATCCGGGTGCCCAAATTCTTTTTATGACAATAACTTGCATATTAACCTTTAAAATTAGCACTTTTGATTTTTCATTTTCGCATCCCATAGACTTTAACGGTATTCGAACAAATTTTTTGCTCCAATGAAATTCAATAAATTCAATAAAAAGTGAAATAACGATCGTGGAGAATCTTGAGTAAATATCCAAATACAGAGTGAGTGACAAAGGAAATCCACCACCAGAAGCACTAGCCACTTACCGGAAAGCGTGGACTACACCTGGTAAGTCAAACAAGCTTTAATGATGACCAAAGGGACCCAGACTCACTGGATGGATGAAATCTCCAGATAATCGTTCTCTTAAACATTGGATATAGCAGATTAATGATACATGGGTGAATGAGCCCAACCAGGAGGATATGGAAGAAGGAGAGAGGGGCACATAGCATATGCCCATAGGGAATATTTATTAAAAAATATATAAGAGTAACACTTACATATTCCAAAAAAGATAAACGCTTCAAACAACTCAACGGTAATAAAGGGATCAGCGTAAGCAGCTGACGCATTTCGCCTCAACAAGCATCATCTGGGGTCAGATAACATATATAACAGATAACATGATCTTTCATATTTTACAGACAAATTGGGATAAATATTGCTTTTTTGTTTTTAACTCATCAAAGTGTATTTAAAAAAAAAAGTGCGTTTGAAAAACCACTGCACAAATACCGCGCGACATAAAAAATTGCAACAACCCCCATTTTTATTCTCTATGGTCTCTGCTAAAAAATATATATAATTTCTGGGGTTTTAAGTAATTTTTTTTGCAAAAAAATTCTGATTTCTACTTGTAAACATAAAGTGTCAGATTAGGCCTGGTCCTTAAAGAGAGGAACTGCGGTCTGCTCACATAATTTTTAATAAAAAAAAATCTTTGCCATTCTGAAGCTTCCCTCCAAACACTTTGCATATTATTTTATATATACTGTGATTCTGTACTAGCCAGATTTGCTGCAGAAATCTCCCTCCATTGAGTCTGGCTGCAGCCATTTTAACTGTGGGCATCTGAAGCTGCTGCCTGTTCACTTCCTGGATTTACACAGACGCACACCTCTAGCTATGCGAGAGAGAGAGAGAGAGAGAGAGAGAGAGAGAGAGAGAGAGAGAGAGAGAGAGAGAGAGAGAGAGAGAGATCTTCTCTATTTATTATATATATTCTTCTGTGTGTTAAACAGATGGTTCTCTAGAATATATCCCTCTTTATGGTATCATCATATGATCCTTGCTTTTATCCAACCACGTGTGGATTATACATATTAGTCCAATTGAAATGTACAGGTCAGCTTTTGAGGTCGAGACTTGTTGTCTCTATTAGAGGTCGACCGATATGGGTTTTTCTCTGGCCGATGCCGATATTTAGAAATCATGGCGGCCGATAGCCGATATATGATGCCGATTTTTTTTGGGCCGATATGTTAGGCCGATTTTATTTTATTTATTTATTTTTAATCCCCCTTGATCTAACACACCTTTCCCACTGGGGCGTTTTTCAGGCGCTTTTGGGCTAAAAATTGCGCCTGTAAAGTGCCTGCAAAATGGCTCCCCTGCAGTCTGTGTGAAAGACGGAGCGCTTTCACACTGAGGCGATGCGCTGGCAGGATCTTAAAAAAAAGTCCTGCAAGCAGCACGTTTGGAGTGGTGTACACCGCTCCTCCACCACTCCTGCCCATTGATATGAATGGGCACCACTGCCGAAGCGCATGCAATGCGATTTGGCAGCGGTGCTTCATGGGCGCATTTAACCTCTTCCTTGGCCGCTAGCTGGGTTATATGTGCCCCACTAGCAGCCAAATAGCACCGCTAAAATGATGGTAAAGAGCCGCTAAAACTTGCGTTTTACCATCAACGCTCCAGTGTGAAAGCAACTTCATAAGTGATACAGAAAATTTCTTACATTTAAACATTTATTAAACAAAACAAACCTCCAATCAGTTTACTTGTATGTATGATCTAGATTAAAAAACAAACAAACCTATATATTAAATAAAAACGGGTAGTCAAAACTTTTGGACAAAAAAAAAAAAAATGGGCTAACTTTACTGTTTTTATTTTATTTTTATTTTTTAAATGGTGTAATTTTTTCCCCAAAAAAATGCATTTGAAAGACCTCTGTGCAAATGCCGTGTGACATAAAATATTGCAACAACCGCTATTTTATTCCCTAGGATCTCTGCTAAAAAATATATATATCCTTTTTGGGGGGTCTAAGTGATTTTCTGGCAGAAAATACAGGATTTTTACTTGTAAGCAACAAGTGTCAGAAAAGATTTAGTCTTTAAATGGTTAAACTGAGAACTTCTACACACAGAGATGACTTCATTCATTGAAGTGTAAACATTGTATCATTTAGTTCTTTTCTTGGCATTCTGCCCAGAGAGGAGGAAAGTGTTACTATGACGACTCAGGCAACTTACACTGACTTCTTACAGAAGTCATTTCAAAGTCCCGCTGTAGAATCGGCTTTTTATCAGCACAATCAGCCGATGCCGATTATTTAAAAATCGGAAAAAAATCGGCCGATATATCGGTCGACCTCTAGTCTCTATGATATTTTGTGGTGCTAAATTGTATTGATTAGTGTTTTTGTGTGTTTTTTTGATTTCTTTCTATTTATTTCAGAGATTATATGCTTATGCGAGATAAATTAATTCTCCTGAAGAAGCCTTATGATGTATGGTGAAACATGTTGAGATGTATCCGCATTGCAATTGTTTATATTCATCTTATACTATTTCTGTACTGGTTTCAATTATGTATCTATATGTTTTTTCTATATTATATTAAAATGTATATTTTTTATATAATATGGTGTCATTGCGCTTAAAATGTCCCTTTTAGAAACCTTATATTTTTTATTTAAAAAATACCTTATACAGAATTTTTTTTAATTAAAACAACAACAAGGGCAGAAGATTTAACCACTTGCTTACAGGGCACTTAAACACCTTCCTGCCCAGACCAATTTTCAGCTTTCGGTGCTCTCACACTTTGAATGACAATTACTCAGTCATGCAACACTGTACCCAAATGAATTTTTTGTCCTTTTTTTCCCACAAATAGAGCTTTCTTTTGGTGGTATTTTATCACCTCTAGGGTTTTTATTTTTTGCGCTATAAATGAAAAAAGACCGAAAATTTGGAAAAAAAACGCATATTTCTTTGTTTCTGTGACAGAATTATGCAAATTATTAATTTTTCTTCATAAATTTTGGTCACAATTTATACTGCTACATATCTTTGGTAAAAAATAACCCAAATTAGTGGATATTATTTGGTCTTTGTGAAAGTTAGAGAGTCTACAAGCTGTGGTGCGAATCGCACAAAATTGATCACATCTGATGTACTGGTGGCCTATCTCGCTTCTTGTGACCCGAACAAGTCAGGAAAGTACAAATACCCCCCAAATGACCCCTTTTTGGAAAGTAGACATTCCAAGGTATTTAGTAAGAGGCATAGTGAGCTTTTTGATGTTGTCATTTTTTTCCCACAATTCTTTGCAAAATTAAGATTTTTCATTATTTTTTTTTTTCTCCACAAAATTGTCATTGTAATAGGTTATTTCTCTCACGTGGCATGTGTATACCACAAATGACACCCCCCAAAAAATTCTGCTACTCCTCCTGAGTATTACAATACCACATGTGTGGGACTTTTTCACAGCCTGGCCACATAGAGAGGCCCAACATGCAGGTAGCGCCATCATGTGTTCTAGGAACATAAATTACACATCTAACTTGTTGACTATTTATTACACTTTTGAAGCACCAGGACAATGACACGTGACACTGATGACAGATGGCACTGATACGTGGCAATGATGGCACT
The DNA here is from genome assembly GCF_037356315.1 of Lithobates pipiens. NCBI lineage: Eukaryota > Metazoa > Chordata > Amphibia > Anura > Ranidae > Lithobates > Lithobates pipiens. Next base: position 27,845,599 of record NW_027507784.1, on the reverse strand, counting down.
TATACGTGGCACTGATGACAGGTGGCACTGACAGATGGCACTAATATGTGGCACTGATGACAGATGGCACTAATATGTGGCACTGATGACGGGTGGCACTTATACGTGGCACTGATGACACGTGGCATTAATACGTGGCACTGAAACGTGGCACTGATGACAGATGGCACTAATACGTGGCACTAATATGTGCCACCGATGACAGATGGCACTAATACATGGCACCGATGACGCGTGACACTGATGACAGATGGCACTGATAAGTGGCATTGATGACACGTGACACTGACAACAGATGGCACGTGACACTGACAGGTGGCACTGATGACAAATGGCACTGATACGTGGCACTGATGACAAATGGCACTGATACGTGGCACTGATGACGGATGGCACTATGTGGCACTGACGACACGTGGCACTGGGGGCAGGTGGCACTGGGGGCAGGTGGCACTGGGGGCAGGGGGCACTGGGGGCAGGCAGCACTGGGGGCAGGCAGCACTGGGGGCAGGTAGCACTGGGGTGGATGGCACTGGGGGCAGGTAGCACTGGGGTGGATGGCACTGGGGGCAGGTAGCACTGGGGTGGATGGCACTGGGGCGGATGGCACTGGGGCGGATGGCACTGGGGCAGATGGCACTGGGGCAGATGGCATTGGGGCAGATGGCACTGGGGCAGATGGCACTGGGGCAGATGGCATTGGGGCAGATGGCATTGGGGCGGATGGCACTGCTGGGGGCGGATGGCACTTTATTTATTTTTTTTTACCTTTTTTTTTTCCCCCCACAGGCAGAACGGCTGCCGCTGCAGCCGTTCATCTCTCCCCTCTCCCCTCCTCGCACAGACAGTGCGAGGAAGGAGAGCGGCGCCGAGAGATGATCTCATATGTTTACATATGAGATCATCTCCCATTGGACACGCCGATCACGCTGTAAACGGCCGCTGTGATTGGCCGTTTACAGCGATCTGTGTTTGCCTGTCCCCGGGGGACACGGCGAACACAGAGCTTCCGCGATGCGCGCCCGCGGGGGCGCGCATTGCGGAAGTAAACATCGGGCCGTCCAGGGACGACCGCCCGGACGAATGCGCCTGCTCTACGGCCGTCATTCGGCCATAGGGCGGGCGCGAGGAGGTTAATAGATGGAAAGTTGAAAAATTGACTGTAGGTTCCGCTTTAAGCGAGAGCAAGTTATTATGTCTTGAGCAAGTTCTAAGCCTGTGCCTCTCAACATAATGAACATGCTGGTTTCAACAGCTCGGACACTTAGAAAAAGATAAAGAACTATTAACCACTTAAGGACCGCTGCATGTAAATGTACGTCGGCACAATGGCACCGACAGGCACAAGCACGTACATGTAGGTGCTTGCCTTCCAGCGGGTGGGGGGTCTGATCGGACCCCCTCCCGCTGGCTGCGGCAGTCCGTTTCGCTTCAGGAGCGATCCGGGATGAGGGGATGGCCGTTGGTTTCTGGCCATCCCCTCTCGATCGCTCCTGGCGAATGAGAAGCTTCCTCCGCCTGTGTAGTGTAAATACAGGCAGGGAGGAAGTGATGTCATTCTCCTCGGGGCGGTCTTTTTGACCGGACTGCAAGGAGAACAGAGAAAGTAAGTGCACCAAACACTACACTGACATGTAGGTACACATAGGCACACAAATCACCCCCCCCCCCCCCCCCCGATCACCCCCCCTCCCAGTCACAGTGTCACTGATTGCAGTGATCATTGATTTACTGATCACTGCATTTAGTGTCAGTTGTGACAGTAAAAACTGTCAGGGCAGTTAGTGTTAGGTCCAGGGTAGCCCCCTACCCCCCAATAAAGGTTTAACCCCCTGATTGCCCCTAGAGTTAACCCTTTCACCCCCTTTTGCCAGTGTCACTATGCAATCGTTTTTCTGATCGCTGCATTAGTGTCACTGGTGACGCTGGATAGCCAGTTAGTTATTTAGGTTCCCCGTCAGGTTTTTATATGGCGTCCGGAACCCCCATATACTACCTAATAAAGGTTTTAACCCCCTGATTGCCCCCAGGTAACCCTTTCACCCCCTTTTGCCAGTGTCACTAAGCGATCGTTTTTCTGATCGCTGAATTAGTGTCACTGGTGCCGCTAGGTAGCTAGTTATTTTTTATGTTCACCGCCAGGGTTTTATAGCGTTAGTTATAATACCTAATAAAGATTTTAACCCCCTGATTGCCCCTAGAGTTAACCCTTTCACCAGTGATCACCGTATAAGTGTTACGGGTGACTCTGGTTAGTTAGTTTGCTTTTTATAGCATCAGGGCACCCACCATTTATTACCCAATAAAGGTTTAACCCCCTGATCACCCGGCGGGTGATATTAATTAGGTTTTAGGGTCAGGGTCTGCATTGCCCCAGGCAGCGCTAGGTTAGTGCCAGTACCGCTAACACCCACACGCAAAGCATACACCTCCCATAGTGGTATAGAATCTGAACAGATCAATATCTGATCTGATCAGATCTATACTAGCGTCCCCAGCAGTTTAGGGTTCCAAAAAAACGCATTGTTAGTGGGATCAGCCCAGATACCTGCTAGCACCTGCGTTTTGCCCCTCTGCCCAGCCCACCCAAGTGCAGTATCGATCGATCACTGTCACTTACAAAACACTAAACACATAACTGCAGCGTTTGCAGAGTCAGGCCTGATCCCTGCGATCGCTAACAGTTTTTTTTGGTAGAGTTTTATATTTAAATCCGGAAGGCAGTGCTTGGTTTTCGGGGTCCCGTACGTGGCTAGACTCCCAAAAAGTCCCCCACATGTGGTATCCCCGTACTCGGGAGAAGCAGCAGAATTTATTTTGGGGTGTAATTTCACTTATGCCCATAGCATGTGTGAGCAATATATCATTTAGTGACAACTTTGTGCAAAAAAAAAAAAAATTGTAATATTCCTGCAACTTGTGGCAAAATATAAAATATTTCATGGACTCAACATGCCTCTCAGTAAATAGCTTGGGGTGTCTACTTTCCAAAATGGGGTCATTTGGGGGGGGGGGGTTGTGTTATTTTGTCATTTTATGGCCTTCGAAACTGTGATGGGTAGTGAGGAGTGAAATCAAAAATTTGCACCCTTAGAAATCCTGAAGGCAGTGATTGGTTTTCGGGGTGCCGTACGGGGCTAGACTCCCAAAAAGTCCCACATATGTGGTATCCCCGTACTCAAGAGAAGCAGCAGAATATATTTTGGAGTGCAATTTCACATATAACTATGGCATGTGTGAGCAATATATCATTTAGTGACAACTTTTTGTAAACTTTTTTTTTTTTTTGTGTCATTATTCAATCACTTGGGACAAAAAAAATATATAATATTCAATGGGCTCAACATACCCCTCAGCAATTTCCTTGGGGGTTTGTACTGCCCTGCCATTTTAGCACCACAAGAAATGAGATAGGCAGTCATAAATTAAAAGCTGTGTAAATTCCAGAAAATGTACTTTAGTTTGTAGACGCTATAACTTTTGCGTAAACCAATAAATATACACTTATTTACATTTTTTTTTTACTAAAGACATGTGGCTGAATACATTTTGGCCTAAATGTATGACTAAAATTTAGTTTATTCGATTATTCTTCTAACAAAAAGTAGAAATATCTTTTTTTTAAAGAAAAATTCAGTCTTTTTCCTTTTATATTGTAAAAAAAAAAAAATCGCAGAGGCAATCAAATACCATCAAAAGAAAGCTCTATTTGTGGGAAGAAAAGGACGCAAATTTAGTTTGGGTACAACATTGCATGACCGCGCAATTACCAGTTAAAACAGTGCAGTGCGAAATTGTAAAAAGACCTCTGGTCCTTAGGCTAACAATTAGTCCGGGGCTGAAGTGGTTAAAAATACTCAAAAAATATTGTTTTAACACACGTTTACTTGTACACATACCCGCATTGCAAACAAGGAATCTGGGCTGAATATCTATAATGTCATCATCTATTGTCACGCAAGCTGGTTCTTCAGACACATTTGTTTTTGAAGCCTCCTGCACAGCAGCTATTTTGTTTTCTTCTATCTAGAAGTTAAAATATGTGGTCAAAGGTTGTAGCATAGAAAACCTATGTGCATTGAATAAAGCACAGATTATACAACCATATAAAAAAAAAAAAAAGAGGGGGGGGTGAAGAAATGCGCCAATGCACACAAATTGTATTTTAAGGTTGGTAATGGTTGATGGTTGAGCAGACTAATAGTCCATATAAAGAACAGAGTCCTCCTTTACATGACACCACAGTCACTCCACACACAAAAAGAGTGCCCGACCACGTATCATAAGCCCGCTTACCAGATAGCAAGCAAAAAAAAAGCATTTGGCTGTAACCCAGCCACGGCCTTTATCTTGCAATGTTGACCACTGGAACACACAGGAAGTGGACCGTAAAGCTGGAAATCCCCCTAGGCATCACACAGAGTCAGTGGCTGTACTTCAGTGATATGCTCAAGATATGCTCAGGAGGAAAGAAAGCTCACCATAGGGTAATACAGTCTCAAATATTTATAAAAAATTAGTAATGCACTTACATGCTAGTTGATAAAAAATTGCACGTAAAAACTAATGCCAGCGGGCAAATACAGGAGCCCGTCCTCCTCTAGAACGACGTAGTGATTTCAATAGGTGCCCTACCTGATGCGTTTCGTCACAGGTGATGGGGATGACACCTGTGACGAAACGCGTCTGGTGTTAGGTACCTGGGTGGTGAGCCTGACTTGGTGGAAGAAGACTTCTCTTACGACTCTGGTTCAGGGCCCACTGGAGTGAAGACAGTGGTCCCCTGAGCGCAGCTGGGTAGGAGTGTCTGAGCTGGATGCGGCAGCTGATGCAGGCAGTGGAGATGATCCTCCAGATGGCTGGAACTGCAGAAACTGGCAGAAGCTGGCGGAGCAGGAGGACGATCAGCAAGCCGGGTAGAAGAAGGCACAGGAACAGAGGCAGCGGATCCTGGATAGACTCAGCACACTTGGAACAAGCAGAGGGTTGGCCAGACAAGCTGGGTCAGAGCAGATAGGCAAACAGGCAGTAACGGCAGGCAAAGGCAAGGTCACAGACTAGCAAAGGTTCAGCATCAAATAGGCAGTCCATAAACAGAGTCAGGCAGGCCGGGATCAGGGCAGGAGAGATCAGCAGAGTCAGACGTAAGCCGGGTCAGTAATGGCAATCAGATGAACAGGTAACAGGAGTCTCAGGTACAAGTTGCAGTCAAACAGCACTGAACAAATGCAGCTGTACCTTTAAATAGGGCCACTGGCGCCAAACCGCGTTAGCCTGCACAGGTGTGCTCGCGGGATGTGTGCACATGCGCCCATTGCGCATGCCTCTGAGATGCATACTGGTGCACACACATGCGCCAATGCTTGGATTGCCTAACTGCGTGCATGCGCATGCGTGCACGCAGATTCGCCCGCAAATCGCGAGCAAAGCCCTGAAAGCGCCTGGGAGGGCACTTATTGACATCACCACATCGTTCTAGAGGAGGACGGGCTCCTGTATTTGCCGGTCGGCATCTGGTTCTTCCCTCCTGAGCATATCTTGAGCATATCACTGAAGTACGACCACGGACTCTGCGTGACGCCTAGGGGGATTTCCAGCTTTACGGTCCACTTCCTGTGTGTTCCAGTGGTCAACATTGCAAGATAAAGGCCGTGGCTGGGTTACAGCCAAATGCCTTTTTGCTTGCTATCTGGTAAGCAGGCTTATGATACGAGTTGAGGAGGTGCCAGAGGGATGGCTAGACCTAGCTGGTCGAACATCAGCACGTCCCAAGAAATTCCCTTGGGTGGTTCAGAGTGGGCGACTTGCAGCACAAACGGAGGTTGCTTGTCTGTAGTATGTGCTTTCATTAGTGTAGTAGTATCCAACAGAGGTTGCTGCAGAAGGGCTGGTACCAGAGAATCCAGGATAGGCAGGGGGGAACCACAGTGGATGAGTGCAGAATTGGTATCATGAACTAGAAGTGACCAGAACTGTGTGACTGCGACAGAGTGAACCAGACGTAAATAGGTAAAAGTAAGTTTATTAGAGAAAATGCATATAAATGTGAACACACCACCAATACAAACTGAGTGAACAAATCAAACAACCAAACAGTGAAGATAAACGAACAAACCAGCATATGTAGCAAAAGGGAATACCAGAATCCTAGTCAAGCCAGGCCAGGGTCATAAATAGGAGGTCAGCAGATGCGGGGGACAAGGAGAAAGGGATCAGGTTGTAACAGGTTCAGGAGGCAGGATGCAGGAAACAAGGATCGGTATCAGGTATCAGGTATCAGGTATACAGGCTGCAGGTCAGGGCACAAGGACAATACCAGGGCAAGGTGTGTGTGCACTTGCCGGGTATTTATACAATGGCTGCTATCAGTCGCCTGACTGCAGAAAGTAATACCTGCTCCACACTGCCGGGATCCCTCCGCTGGTGGACGCCAGTACTGCGGACCAAAGATTACATAATTCCAGCAGGGAAAAGCTCTTCTGACAGCTCCAAACTGCCAGGAGACACCTGCTGGTGGATCTTAGTACTGCACGCCAAATGATCGATATTACCAGTGGAGGGAACCTTTCCTGACAATTGGTGGTGATGGAACCTCATCATATAGGGTCTCCAGGGGAAGAACAGATGGAGACCCCACCTTGGGTGAGCAGGGCTGGACCCCAGGTTCGATTTTGGAGGCCACCCTAGGAAAGTCCCTCAGTGTTGGCCACAAAATCTTGGCTGGGGGTTCCTGGTGAGTGGCACTCCAGTGCTCTCGAATGTCACAGGTATGTTGGAGTCGGGGTCTGAACGAGATCACCTAGCATTGAGGGCAGCAAGCCTGTGGGAAGGGACAGATGTCTCCGACCGTGGGGCAGATGACCCAGAGTTCTTCACAGGGGCTTGTGTGACACTGGGTGAACCCTACTGCAGACATGTACTGAGCTCCGGTGTCAGTGGTAGACAGGTTATTCCCTGGCATCTGTTGTCCAGGTATAATGACTTGTAGCATGCACATGGAGGACCCAAGTGTGTTCAAGAATACGTTCCTATATACACCCCTCAACAACTTCTCCGCAAATCCAGTGATTGTACCTTGAGCAGGAGCCAAATCAGGAAGTAGACATGTGCTATCCACATGGGCTGTCACGGGTAATGGTCTCTTTAGAGGCGTAGCCCCATGTTGGGAGCCCAATATTGTAAGTGGGGTAGGGTGATAGGATAATCGCCCTGTCCTCCATGTTTGCCTCCTCGTTGGGCACCAAGCAAGGGTAACATAAGAGGCCTAACCTGGGGGGGTTTCTTCTGGGCTACACCAGGCATTAAACAGGTCACCAACCCTTGCACATGGGTAACACTTTGCCCAAAGTTGTGCACACCAATGCCCAGGATCAGACGGGAGCCTTGGTCATATGAAGAGTCTCCCAACTCAGAGATGAGCCACATGTGTGCAGTATGAAGTTTCTCCATAAGCTGCTTTGTCCCATGGTCTACACACTTGTACTGATGTATGTGTTGCATTCAGAGGGACAGACTGAGCCCCTGCCCACTCCACCAGTCAGCAGACCTTGGTTATCTCACACTCAGTAACAGAATGGGGTCCTGCTGAGCAGACCTCATGTATGCTCCCTCTTAACTCTTCTCTTCCTGTACCAAGTGACCAGGCCATAAATCTCCGTAATGTTAGTCCACTCTTGGTGACCGGCAGAGATGGACAGACAGAAACGGAGTCAAAGCACCGACCCCCTCGCTACCAGAGAATATGTCACCTAACCAGGTACCACGCCAATAACTCGTTTCTGTTCTTCCTTGCAATTCATGGCTACTACCTCTTCCTTCCTGTCTTGTTGAATAACCTCAGTCGTAGTGATGTTACACATACCCCATTTAGTGATTATGGACCCAAGTTCTCTAGTAATACACCAAGACCTCACATGCACCCCTTGAGTAACTTCATACCAGGCTCTGAGCAGTTGAATACATTTTTACTGTTAACTTCCCAGGTTCTCAGGTAGTGCCCACCACAAGAAGGGTACTTATTCGCACCCACTATACCACTGCGCAAATACCTTGTGACATAAAAATCAAACGATCGCCATTGTATTCCCTAGGGTCTTTGCTAAAAAAAAAAAAAAAAAAAAAGTATAATGTTTGGGGGCTATAAGTCATTTTCTAGCAAAAAATACTGATGTAAACTTGTAAACAAAGAGAGCCATAAAAATGTTGTTAATCAAGAGAGCAAGATAAATAAAGCATGTTTTTTTCTGCTTTGTGAAATGACATTTAGGAGATCTGACGCAGATAAGGTGTGGTGTTGAGAAAATAACACTAGAAAAATAGAAAAACAACTTTGTGAGCTATTTTAGTGTCTTAAAGCATGTATAGTATGTATTGGGGAAAATCCGTGAGTTGCAAGAATGAAATGGATGGGCGAGCCCTTATGTCACAAGACAAGACACTCATAGCTCCCAACTCTCCCTGATTTTGAGGGACTGTCCCTGATTTGGAGCAATGTCCCTCTATCCCTCATTCCTCCTCATTTTGGTCTGATATATATATAGTTGTATATAAAATGCACTTTTTATCTATCAAAAAGTGTTTTCCAGAGCTAAACCTTTGAATGAATGAATGAATGAATGAATGATTTGTATAGCGCTGCAAATGCAAACTCAATCACCTCAAGGTGCTTGGTCGGTCCTGGGTTGTCTAGCTTCTATGCCCCTGTACACACGGTCGGAGATTTCCACAACCAAATCCGTCGGATTTTTCCCGTCGGATTTTGTCCATTGGATCTTGTCCGAAACTGTTGCATACACACGGTCGGACAAAGTTGGCGAAAAATCCGATCTTTCAGAACGTGATGACGTAATTTCGTTACGATGGGACTTCATTCAGGCTAGTAGCCAATAGTAGCCAATAGTAGCCAATAGCTTTGATGTAGGAATTTGATCTGAGCATGCGTGGCACTTTGTCCGATCAAAATTCTCTACACATGATCGGAGTATGTCCGCTCGGCAAAGTTGGTCGGGAAATATTTCCAACATGTTGGAAAATTGAGTCCGACGGAGATTCGGACTGAATCAGTCCGATGCATACCACACACAGTCGGATTATCTGACAACACGGTCCGATAGGACACATTCCGACGGATTCTCCGACCGTGTGTACAAGGCTTTAGAAGAGGTGGGTCTTGAGTTTTTTTCTGAAGGCCCGATGGTTTTCTTCCATGCGGATGTTGGTGGGTAGAGCGTTCCATAGCCATGGTCCTTGGACTGCGAATCTTCGTTCTTCCCTAGATTTGTAGCGGGACTTGGGGATGAGGAGGCGGTTTTGGTTTGTTGATCGGAGGCTGCGATTGGGTATGTAGTGTTTTATTTTCTCACATAGGTATTGAGGAGCGTTTCCTTGTGTACATTTGTGGGTGAGGCAGAGGGTCTTGAATGTGATCCTATCCTTTACCGTTAGCCAATGGAGGGTCCTTAGGGATGCAGAGATGGATTCCCAGGGTTTATTTGCCGTGGCTAGTCTTGCTGCTGTGTTTTGGATGACTTGTAGACATGCAATCTGGTAATTAGGTAGTCCTATGTAGAGGGAATTTGCATAGTCGAGTCGCGAGTTGATGATTGTTCCAACTACTACTACTTTCTCTTTTTCTGGAATGAAGAGGATGAGTTTGTGTAGCAGGCGGAGAAGATGATGGGATCCAATGACTACTGATCCTATTTGTGCATCCATAGTCATCTCTGCGTCAAAGATGGCTCCGAGACTTTTGGCTTTGGTGCTTGGAAGGATGGTCTGTCCAAGGATGGTGGGTGGTGTCCATGGGGGTCTTAGTTTTTTTGCGTTGAGGAGCAGAAACTCTGTTTTTGATCCATTGAGTTTGAGGGAGCTAAACCTTTCATCTAATTTCTAAATTGCTGCATTTGTAAATTCCAAAAGCCAATATAAAGGAATAGTAGTGGAAACTGTGGAAACCTTTTGAACATTTACATTTTTTAATTATTTTCTGAATGCACCAAAGACTGAGCTTTGTTTTTCTCATAACTCACATCTCTCGGAGCTTTGACTGGACTTGTTATACCACAGTGTCTCCCGCTACCAGTGACGGCTGGTGGTGTATTTTTTTGACGGGGGAGCGGCAAACAATGCACCCATATCCAACCATACCCAATTACCCTCCCGGTCGATCGCACCTCCAACCATGCCCAATTACCCCCCCCCGGTCAGTCACTGGCCCCGCACTAACACCATCTAGGTCGCAGTGGCTATGGGTGATGGCTTCCCCTGTGTCTCCTCCTCCCCTGCATCACTCCGGTAGTCTCCTCCCTCCACTTGTCCATGTGCTGTGCATCTCCTTCCTCCTTCTCCTAGGCGGCCAATCGGATCACCTCTATTTTCAGGCAATCAGGTGACGAGTCTCGGGACCCATTTCCTGATTGGTCGGGAGGAGAAGCAGAAAAACAATAGCGAATATTCATTCGGTATAGTCACACAAGTGGGTGTGATTGGGGCGCAGTGCCCCCTATTAGGGGGATCTTTTTAACCACTTGCCGACCACATACTGTACATTTATGGTGGCAAGGTGGCTCTCCTGTGCAGAATCACATAAATCTATGTGATGCTGCACTTCCGGGTCTTGGGCGCGCACGTGTGCGGTCGGCAACCCGCTCCCATTGTGATTGGACACATCGGGAGCCAACTAGCTGGTCCTGGCGGACTCGATTCTCTCCGGGACCCGTTGTTTGTTCGGAAGAGAAGCAGAAGGGCGGTCTGCCTATGTAAACAAGGCAGATCGCCGTTCTGTGAGAAGGGAAGGTAGCGATCCTGTGTTTCTGCTAAGCAGGGACACGGATCTCTGCCTTCCCCAATACAAGCACCTCCCCCACAAGCACTGTTAGGCACACATTTAACCCTTTGATCGCCTTTGATGTTAACCCTTTCCCAGCCAGTGTCATTAGTACAGTGACAGTGCATATTTTTTAGCATTGATCACTGTATTAGTGTCACTGGTCCCCAAAAAGTGTCAGTTAGTGTCTGATTGTCCACCGCAATATCATAGTCCCGCAATAAGTCGCTGATCTCTGCCATTACTAGTATAAAAATAAAATAAAAATCCATAAATATATCCCATAGTTTGTAGACGCTATAACTTTTGCGCAAACAAATTAATATACTCTTATTGGGATTTTTTTTTAACCAAAAATATGTAGCAGAATACATATTGACCTAAATATGATTTTTTTTACATATGTAGCAAGGTCCCAGGCCTCCTTTTGTCTAATGAGAACCTCCAGAGCCAGGGACAACTGACATCCTTCTGTATACAGTGGGTTGCAAGGCATGGTGGGTGCAGTGCAAGGCATGGTGGGTGCAGTACAAGGTAGATTCATGGGCGCCAGACACTTCTTGAATGCAAAGAGATTTATTTTCTCTTGAACAGAACTGTGGGGGAGAGGGTTTAGTGCCAGGGCACCCTTAGGTAGTTACAATGTCAATTGGTAAACTTAGAGACTTCTACAGGTAGACAGCCATGCAGGGAAAGACATCCAGCAAGACACCACGTCTGCATGTGTAGGAGTGCTGTCTCCTATGGCAATAGTCTTAGAACAGTTCCTAACACAAATTGTAACAAACTCCTTTACTTTCATACAATCACTTCTTGTAGATTCTCAGCCCACTGAGCTCCCTGTCTCTCTCCCTAGACTTGCTGATTCACTGCCTCTGGATCTTGTGAGCTCTTCTAATTTTCTTACTCAGTATCTTCCTCAAGCGTCACCCCAGCTTCCCTGCTGGGTTCCTGGCTTGGCACTCCAGATACTCCTCAAGTGTCACCCCCACGGGCTGGGTCCCTGGCTTGGCACTCCAGATACTCCTCAAGTGTCACCCCCACGGGCTGGGTCCCTGGCTTGGCACTCCAGATACTCCTCAAGTGTCACCCCCACGGGCTGGGTCCCTGGCTTGGCACTCCAGATACTCCTCAAGTGTCACCCCCACGGGCTGGGTCCCTGGCTTGGCACTCCAGATACTCCTCAAGTGTCAATCCCACGGGCTGGGTCCCTGGCTTGGCACCTGCTGAAGTTTCCCAACTCTTCACCATCCCCGGTTGGTAAGAATACTGCTCTGATACTTCAGCTACTCTCTGTGGTCCCCGGTAATAAGGTGGTTGGTCCCTTAGTGGCAACAGCTTTCCCTTCTACCTCCAACCACGACAGGTTCTCCGGCCAGCACAACTGTCGCTTCTGGTTGGACTGCAAGCCACAATCCCAACCCAATGCTGCTCTCTTGCTTCGGGATAGGCCCTCAGACAGCCTAACACCCAGATGTGCCCGGGATGAGCCCAAACTTCAGTTTAGCAGCCCGGGCAATACAACACGCGACCACCTTGATAGCCGTCCAGAAGCCCCACCCCTCTTGAGTAAGTGCTCTCACTGGGGGTGGCAATCTCCGCAATGGTGATTGTGACAGAACAAACTGTCACTGTGTGTTTTGGAAGGGGCCGTGGGCTCGCCTCCTACCCACAGACTATGGCCCAGCAAAGAGCGTGATATTTGGAGGGCTATTTGCCATCTCCCACCACCTGGAGAAGTTGCCACCTCCAGACATTTGTGTGCAGATTCGCCAGTTATCAGAACCGGGTGAATGCGGTATCTGTGGCTGGGCTTGTGGAGTCGTTCCTGGCTACCTAAGATAATGAGATAATGTAATGTAATGCTGCATCCCTTCTCTCCCCCCCCCCCCCCCTTGTTGTTGTGTTAATTGTGTTGGGTCATGGCATGTAGACAAAAGGTCTGGTCTGGAGACACATCCCGGCAGGGGATGTGTAAGGAGGGGCTGCCTGCTTGTCATAATCCCTTCATGTGCTTCAACTGTAGTTGTTTGAATATACAAGTGTTGAGTTTCCATTGGTTCTTCCTTGTTCCCTACCCCCCCATGACCAGGCTAAGGGGAGTGTCCCTAGCTATGTTAAAAGTGTATGTTTGGCACTTAAAGCGGGAGTCCACCGTTTTTTTTTTTTTTTTAAAAGCCAGCAGCTACAAATACTGCAGCTGCTGATTTTTAAAATAAGGACACTTACCCGCCCAGCGCGCCCGCGATGTCGGCACCCGAAGCCGATCTCTCGATTGTCTCTCGGGTGCTGCCGCCGCCATCTTGGGTATGGGAATCAGGAAGTGGAGCTGCGCAATAAGGATGATCCCCGCTGTCTCTGGGATCCGTGTGTTTCCCAGCAGGCAGCGGGGGACCTTCGGAAAGGGGCGTAGATTCTGCGGAAAGGGGCGTAGCTTCTGCAGAATCTACGCCGGAAGTGGGTGCAGATACCAGTACTGTACAGATACCTGCACCCCCCTCCCCCCTGAAAGGTGCCAATTGTGGCGCCGGAGGGGGGGAGGATTCCAATGAGCGGAAGGTCCACTTTAGGGTGGACCTCCGCTTTAATAAACAGTTTATGCTCTGGATGTTTAACCCTCAACACCTGTGTGGCTTGTCTCATGATTGAGGGGGAAAGGGCTGGTTATGGCGAATCTGAAGGCTGCAGGTGTATTTGGAGGACAGGAGACACAGGTCTGGCAGAGATGCTCAGCAGGAGTATCCGAGATCCGTCACAGTGATATATATATATATATATATATATATATATATATGAGAAAAACAATCTCATAGCATAATTTTGTTCCCCAAAAAGTTTTCTTCCCCAAAAAATCCCTCAAGAATTACACTTACAAATGATATATTTCATATAGGCATGAAACAAAAGAATTCATCACAACGCTTGTGTCGCTCACACCGCTCCTGGATGGTATCAGTCGCGGTGCTACCCGGGTTGAGCTTCACACTGGTACGTCTGAATAGGTGGCCATGTGGACATGCCCTAATGCATTTCGTCATCGAAGGGCCCTAGAAATAGTGATGAGGTGATCAAATACCACCAAAAGAAAGCTCTGTTTCTGGGAAAAAAGGGACATACATTTTATTTGGGTACAGTGTGGCACGATCGCGCAAAAAAGAGGAGATTGAGTGGATATTTAATGATCTCCCACCGCTATCCATCTTTACACCCTCCATGAAGGTCTTGGGTTCCCAGGAGGGATGGGGGAGCTCGAGATACATGGTGACGGGGGGGCACATTCTTTACAATTCAAAAGGTTTAGTGTAGTGCTTAGATAAATAGAACAAACAATAAAAAAAATGTCATATATATTATCGCACAATGAAATCTTCAGTGAATAAAAGAAAGTTCATCTGTGCTTGTCCAGAAGATGAGAGAGGAAGACCGTCACCAGCACCCAATCACACTGACTCTTACCATCAGTGCATTTAACCACTTACTTACTGGGCACTTAAACCCCCCTCAGTCCCAGACCAATTTTCAGCTTTCAGCGCTGATGCACTTTGAATGACAATTGCGCGGTCATACAACACTGTACCCAAATGAAATTTTTATCATTTTTTTCCCACAAATAGAGCTTTCTTTTGGTGGTATTTAGTTACAGCTCGGAGTTTTATTTTTTGCTAAACAAACAAAAAAAGATGCAAAAAAATTTTAAAATAAATCATGTTTTAATAGTTTGTTATAAAATTTTGCAAACGGGTAATTTTTCTCCTTCATTGAAGTGCGCTGATTAGGCGGCACTGATAGGCTGCATTGGTGGGCACTGATGGGCTGCATTGGTGGGCACTGATAGGCTGCATTGGTGGGCACTGATAGGCTGCACTGGTGGGCACGGATAGGCATAGTTAAGGCGGCACTAATAGGCACAGATAAGGCGGCACCGATGGGCACAGATAAGGCGGCACTGATGGGCAAAGATGGGCACAGATAAGATGGCACGGATGGGTGGCACGGATGGGTGGCACGGATGGGCACTGATAGGTACCACTGATAGATGGGACTGATGGGCACTGATAGGTGGCACTGATAGGTGGCTCTGATAGGTGCCACTGCTGGGCACTGATGGGCGGCACTGCTGGGCACTGATGGGCGGCACTGCTGGGCACTGATGGGCGGCACTGGGGTGCAGCACCTTTGAGGCAGATTGTGGGCACTGTGGGTGGCACTGTGGGTGGCACTGCTGGGTGGCACTGTGGGTGGCACTGTGGGTGGCACTGTGGGTGGCACTGTGGGCACTATGGGCACTGCTGGGTGGCACTGACGGGGGGCACTTACTTTTATTCAGGATGGCACTGCAGGGGGCAGGTGGGCACTGGCAGGGGGCAGGTGGTCGCTTGTATTGCTGGCCGTGATTGGGACTGAGGTCCCGTGATCGCCTTTTTTTTTCTCTCCTCGCGCTGTCAGAGCGAGGAGGAATAATAGCCGATTACCGGCTCCGTTCTATCACATGATCAGCTGTCATTGGCTGACAGCTGATCACGTGATAAAGGGTCGGGATCGACCCCTTGCACGGATCGGTGATCAGGCGAGTCTCATGGACTAGCCAATCACAGAGCGCACCGCGCGCGCCCCTCAGGGGGCGCGCAGGCCGCTCGTACACGGGACGACGTCAATAGACGCCCTGCCAGCGCACCGCTCTAATGTGAAAGCCCTCAGCCTTTCACACTGGAGTGAATGGAGCCGCTTTTTTCAGGCGCTATACAGGTGTTATTTTTAGTGCTGTGGAGCCTGAAAAATGCTGGCAGTGTGAAAGGCGTTTAATACATTTTGTACGGCGTTTTACCGCCGGATTTGCGGTGCATTTCGGCGATTTTAACTCCCGCTAGCGGCCGAGAAAGGGTTAAAACTGCCCGCAATGAGCCGCAATAGCGGCGTTTTGCCAGCGGTATCGCAGCGCTGCCCCATTGATTTCAATGGGCAGGAGCGGTGGAGGAGCGGTAAACACACCGCTCCTTCACCACTCCAAAGAAGCTGCTACCAGGACTTTTCCTGACGTCCTGCCAGCGCACCGCTCCAGTGTGAAAGCCCTCGGGGCTTTCACACTGGAGACAATGGAGCAGCAGTTTGAGGGTGGATTGCAGGCGCTATTTTTCACACTATGCCGTTTTTCTGAAAGAAGCCTCATCTGCAATCCCAATGTAAAAGCCCGAGTGCTTTCACACTGAGGCGCTGAGCTGGCAGGGCGTCACAAAAAGTCCTGCAAGCAGCTTCTTTGCAGCGCTTTTGGACCGGTGAATACAACGCTCCTAAAGCTCCCCTTCCCATTGAAATCAATGGGAGGCGCCTGAAAAATGCTTTTGGCAGCTGCGCTTTGTGGGTGCTTTTAACCCTTTATTTGGCCACTAGCGGGAGTTAAAAGCGCCCCCGCTAGCGCTCAAAAACGCTGATAAAGCCCCGCTTTACCATCGTTTTTCGGGCGCTGGCAGTGTGAAAGCGCTCTTAAAGCGCTTGGGCTTTCACATTGGGATTGCAGATGAGGCTTCTTTCAAGAGCTTTATAGATGCTTTTTTTTTAATGCTAAAGCGCCTTAAAAAACGCCCCAGTGTGAAAGGGGTCTAACGCCTGCAAAACGCCCTCGGTGTGAAAGGGGTTTAAGTGAATGTCGGTGAAAGTGAAAGCTCTTGGCTTGTTTATTGTAGAAGTCTGCCCTGCCCAGATCTAGTTCTTGTTATACAGCGGCACAGTCTCAGCATAAAGGAGACTACCAAGGCTCTGCTAGGAGCTCGTAGATCATGTTCATGGAATACGAGGTGGGTACAGAAGGGTTGTGGTCGAGGGGGGGGGGGGGGGCATTTACCAATCCTGGTTCAAGGAAACATAATACTAAACAGCAGCAGTGAGACAGGTTTAATACACGGTTGTGGTCTGAGTGATAAATTCCTCCTTTGACTCACACTTGACAATGACACCTGACCCTGACCATCTCCTAATTCTGCATTTGGGTGGAAATCTTTTCTATCTCCAGTAATAAATCTGTATTTGAACTTTTCAAGCTTTGTCACTTGACTGCCCAGGAATATAGGCACATGGGTCTGTAGAAATGTCAATTATTACTAATTATTATGTTGGTAATTTGCTTGACTAATGTCCTCCTTTGTATTATGACTTCCTTTGCCTAATATCTGCAAATCATCTGTAGTGTAGTAAGATAGTATATTGCTGTGTGACGCTTACATTGTGTGTGTTTTGGAAGTGATGCAAATCTTCAGGTGTTGGGTGGAGAGATTGTTCAGCCTGAATCGTTGTTCCAAAGGGGTTGATTTACTAAAAGCAAATAGACGGTGCATTTGCAAAGTGCAGTTGCTCCAGAGCTTAGTAAACGGGGTAAAATTTCACTTTGCTAAAAAATACCCAATCGCGTGCAAGGAAAATGTAAAAAACTTAATTTTTCCTTGCACATGATTGGATGATGGAATTCAGAAAAGTTTCTGCTCCTTTATTTAGCTCTGGAGCAACTGCACTTTACTAAGTGTACAGACAATTTGCCTTTAGTAAATCAACCCCGATGTGTAGACGTAGACCTAAATGCAGAAGTTGTGTAGATAGCTGACTTTTGCCTTGTAAATGTAGTTGTTATTTACAGTGATGAAAATAAATATTTGATCCCCTGCAGATTTTGTAGGTTTGCTCACTTACATAAAAAAAAAAAAATGAAGGGTCTAACATTTTTTATCATAGGTGTATTTTAACCTCCCTGGCGGTACGATTATTTCAGATTTTAGGTGCTGAAAGCGGTACAATTATTTTTCATGGAAATTTGGTGTTTTATATTGTAGACCTGTAATTGTTAGGAATAACTCACTTAAATCTGTCCAAACCAGACATCCCGGGTATGATAAAGTTTGAAAAATGAAATCATAAATTATAATATAATAAATAACTATAAATAATTATACCAAATAATAATAAAAATTATTCAATAATGTAATCAAATCAAAAACACAGAAACAAATTTGCTCAGTTGCAGAATTGTCGCTGTCATTACTTTTCAGTATTTGATGACGGATTTCCCCACAAATCACTATCACTCAATTTGGCGAGAGATTCTAATTTATTATCGCTGTTTTCTAGCTGGTCTAAAATCATTTTTGATGTAAAGGGACAGTTTTGGTTGCTATGGACAATCTCCAGTTTCCAGGCATAAAGAACAGTTTTTATATCATAAAACTGTATGCAGGACACTGGACAGAACACTAGGGACAAAGGGGATGTGAAATAATTACATACAGCAATGTAATCTGTAAGATTACATTATACTGTATGTAATGTGTGTGTTTCACTTTTTGAATTTGGCGCCGTTCTCCGTCCCCGTGCGTCTCAACGCTCGCAGGGAACGGAGCTTGGCTCCGTGATAGATCAAGGGGACGGCTCGCTCGTGCAGGGGGGGACATCACTGGATCCAGGGGACAAGGTAAGTAAACTCTCCCTGGATTCAGCGATGCGGTCCCGAGTCTGGCTCGGGGTACTAAATTTCCACCACAATCCAGACTCGGGAATACCGCCAGGGCGGTAAATATGATATATACGGAATATCAACCAAAAATTCAGAGAAAAAAAAAACACACGATACAAATGTTTTAAATTTAGGTGCAGTTCAGTGAGTAAAATAAGTATTTGATCCCCAAGAAAAACATAACTTAGTACTTGGTGGAGAATCCTTTGTTGGCAAGCACAGAGGTAAGATGTCTTATAGTTTGTGAAGGTTTTCACACATCTCAGGAGGGATTTTGGTCCATTCTTATTTACAGATCATCTCTAAATCCTTAAGGTTTCTTGGCTGGCTCTTGGCAACTTGAAGTTTCAGCTCCTTCCATACATTTTCTATAGGATTAAGGTCTGTAGACTAGCTAGGCCACTCATTGACCTTAATGTGCTTGTTCTTGAGCCACTCCTTTGTTGCCTTGGCAGTACGTTTTGGGCCATCGTCATGCCAAAAGACCCATCCATGACCCATCTTTAGTGTTCTGGCTGAGGGAAGAAGGTTCTCATCCAAGATTTTACAAAACATGGCCTCGTCTATTGGCCCTTCAATGCTGCAGTCGGCCTGTAGCTTTAGCAGAGAAACAGCATAATGTTTCCATCTCCATGCTTGACTGTACGGATGATGTTCTTAGGGTCATTTCCAGCATTTTTCTTCCTCCAAACACAGCGAGTCAAGTTATTGCCAAAGAGCTCATTTTTGTTCTCATCTGACCACAGCAATTTCTCCCAATCCTTCTCTGAATGATTTAGATCAGTGATTCTCAACCAGGGTTCCTCCAGAGGTTGTAGGGGTTCCTTCAGCATTGGACAATTTCTGCCTCTCAGATAAGTTCCCACCGACACCATTGATCTTTTTAGCTATCTGTAAGGAGGTAATTCCTCCCAATGACCACAAGTGTAAGGACCATTCTTCCCACTGACCATCACACTAATGTATTATGAGTTGTAGATTTCTCATTTTTAGCAGGGGTTCCCTGAGACCGGAGAACTATTTCAAGGGTTCCTCCGTGTTGAAAACGTTGAGAAAGGCTGATTTAGATGTCCATTGCCATGACTAGACATGTACCTTCTTGAGGAGGGGGACTTGCTGTGTTTGGAGGAAGAAAAATGCTGACTTTGACCCTAAGAACACCATCCCTACAGTCAAGCACGGAGGTGCAAACATGATGTTTTGGGGCTGTTTGGGGGCCAATGGATGGGACCATGTATTGTAAAATCCTGTATGAGAACCTTCTTCCCTCAGCCAGAACACTGAAGATGGGTCATAGATAGGTCTTTCAGCATAACAATGACCCAAAACATACCACCAAGGCAACAAAGGAGTGGCTGAAGAAGAGGCACATTAAGTTCACGGAGTGGCCCAGCCAGTCTTCAGACCTTAATCCAATAGAAAATGTATGGAGGAAGCTGAAACTTCGAGTTACCAAGCGGCAGCCAAGAGAAGAATGATCTGTAGCTCCCCAGTGCCGGCAGCACTCATGCATCCCCAGACCATGACACTCCCACCACCATGCCTGACTGTAGGCAAAAAGCTTTGTCCTTCTCACCTGGTTGCCCCCACACACGCTTGACACCATCTGAACCAAATACGTTTATCTTGGTCACATCAGACCACAGGACATGGTTCCAGTAATCCATGTCCTTAGTCTGCTTGTCTTCAGCAAACTGTTTGCAGGTTTTCTTGTGCATCATCTTAGAAGAGGCTTCCTTCTGGGACAACAGCCATGCAGACCAATTTGATGCAGTGTGCGGCGTATGGTCTGAGCACTGACAGGCTGACCCCCCACCCCTTCAACCTCTGCAATGCTGGCAGCACTCATCCGTCTATTTCCCAAAGACAACCTCTGGATATGACGCTGAGCACGTGACCTCAACTTCTTTGGTAGACCATGGCGAGACCTGTTCTGAGTGGAATCTGTCCTATTAAACCGCTGTATGGTCTTGGCCACCGTGCTGCAGCTCAGTTTCAGGGTCTTGGCAATCATCTTATAGCCTAGGTCAGGGATATGCAATTAGCGGACCTCCAGCTGTTGCAGAACTTCAAATCCCATGAGGCATTGCAAGACTCTGACAGCCACAAGCATGACACCCAGAGGCAGAGGCATGATGGGACTTGTAGTTTTGTAACATCTGGAGGTCCGCTAATTGCAGATTCCTGGCCTAGGCCATCTTTATGTAGAGCAACAATTTTTTTTTCAGATCCTCAGAGAGTTCTTTGCCATGAGGTGCCATGTTGAACTTCCAGTGACCAGTATGAGAGAGTGAGAGCGATAACACCAAATTCAACACACCTGCTCCCCATTCACACCTGAGACCCTGTAACACTAACGAGTCACAAGACACCGGGGGAGGGAAAATGCCCAATTGGGCCCAATTTGTACATTTTCACTTAGGGGTGTACTCACTTTTGTTGCCAGCGGTTTAGACATTCATGGCTGTGTGTTGAGTTATTTTGAGGGGACAACAAATTTACACTGTTATGCAAGCTGTACACTCACTACTTTACATTGTAGAGAAGCGTCATTTCTTCAGTGTTGTCACATGAGAATCTCAATCTCAATAGCAATCGGTTTCTGCTCACTTTGAGACCTTCTTTAATAGGGTGACACCCAGCTCTCAATCCTGCAGGCCATTGGTCTTCCTGTGCTTTTATTCAATCCTGTGCAGTCAGTGCCCTCTACTGGCTGATCAACTACAGCTAGGACTATTTAGTAGCTAAGGGCAGCTTAACCTGTTATGGCGCGTACACACGACCGGACTTTCTAGCAGAAAATGTCCGACGGTCTTCCCGACGGTCTTCCGACGGAGTTACGACGGACTTCTGACCGAACGGACTTGCCCACACATGATCGGACCAAAGTCCGTTCGTTTTGAACGTGATGACGTACAACGGGACTAGAAAAGGAGATTCAATAGCCAGTAGTAGCCAATAGTTGCCCTTGTGTCGTATTTGGTCTGTCGGACCAGCACACAGACGATCGGTTTTCCCAATAGGAATTGAGTCCATCGGACAGATCTGAAACATGTTCTATTTCTAGGTCCATCTGATTTTTTTTAATGAAAAACGATTGGATTAGCCCAC
This sequence comes from Lithobates pipiens, assembly GCF_037356315.1. Lineage (NCBI taxonomy): Eukaryota > Metazoa > Chordata > Amphibia > Anura > Ranidae > Lithobates > Lithobates pipiens. Next base: position 27,824,168 of record NW_027507784.1, on the reverse strand, counting down.
ACACGATGGGATTGGCCGATGGACTAATTCCGCCAGACCTAGTCACATCTGAAACATGTTCTATTTCTAGGTCCGCCTGAATTTTTTAAGAAAAAAGTCAGATGAAGCCCCACACATGATCTGAATATCCGTCGGACCTTTTCTGCCGGGAAAAGTTTGGTCGTGTGTACACGGCATTCCATGAAGTGGAAAAATAATGGATCTTCTGATTGGACCAAAAAATTATAAAAAATATATATTACAGGGTGGGCCTCAGAAAAACAAACAATGCTGTATGCTACTGACAGACAATAAAATACATGTATTTTTTTTTCCCTAGAGTTCCACTTTAACACAGGGACAACCCTTACATTTTTTAGGTTTTGTACAATAGGAAAATATATGGTTTGGGAAATATCAAGCTTGTAATACGGACCGCCCGCCATCCTTATACGTCGCTACTTTGAAGAAGAATACCGTTGTTATGGTAGCAGCAGCTAGCTACCATAACCCTGGTATCCTCTTCAAGAGCGGGCGGTCATCCTTCAGATAAAAGTGGTCTCTGTGGTGGATTCACCGCGAGATCACTTTTATCAGTGGTGGGAGAGGGCCCCTCCCAACGCTCTCGGGTGCTTTCCGCCGCTTACCGGAGCCGTCGGCAGTGGCGGAGGTGATCAGGTCCTGTCCCTGGGCTGACTTGGAGCTGAGTGAGGGGAAGATGGCCCCCCGCCCGTCTCCATATAATTGCAGGGTGGAAGCGATGTCAAAACGTCACTTCCGCCCAATGCTCTTAAAAGGGACACTTTTTTTTTTAAATGACATTACATTTTTATTTATTTTTTTTATTGCATTTTATTTTTTTATTTTTTTTTTTGGGCTGGCGACGCTCTTTTTTGGTAAAAGTGATCCTAGTGGCTAATTAGCCGCTGGATCACTTTTACAAGCAAAGGGAGACAGTCCCCACTTCTGCTGCCTTCTTGGGCTCTCCTGTCCCAGCAGGGAATACAGAAGGTCCTCGATCAGCTCTAAGGTCTAAGAAACCCCGGAAGCGACAAAGTCACTAAAGCCCCATACACACTATCAGATTGTCTGCTGATTTTTTCCTTCAGGTTTACCAAAACCATGTAGTACAAGGGCCTGCCTGATTGCATACACATTGAAACCCCTAAGGTTTGACCTCATATTATATGGTTTTGGTAAATCTGATGGAAAAAATCAGCAGACAATCTGATAGTGTGTATGGGGCTTAACTGTTTTGTGTTTACTCTCTGAGTGTCGGCCAGTAAAGCAGCCAATTAGACTGACCTGCATCTGATCGACCTTTGAAAGCCAGAGGAGAGGTCTGGGATCTAATAGACTTTAGATCAGGGGGTCTCAATCTGGCGGCCCTCAAGCTGTTGCCAAACTGCAAGTCCCCATGAGGCATTGCAAGGCTGACAGTTACAAGCATGACTCCCACAGGCAGAGGGATGATGGGACTTGTAGTTTCACAACAGCTGGAGGGCCGCCAGTTTGAGACCCCTGCTTTAGATCTCTTCATAAAGAGTACCTGCCATTGCCTAATTCTATTACAGGGGATGTTTAAATTCCTTGTGACAGCAATAAGAAGTTATAAAAAAAAAAATGAAAGAAACATTGTAAAAAATTTTTTTTTATCAAAGCCCCACCCCCCTTTACGAGCTTGCATACATAGGTCACGCACGCATATGTTACCGGCGTTTGCATCACACATGTGAGGTATCGCTGCAAACCATATAGCATGAGCACCAATTCTAACACCAGACCTCCCGCGCAACTCTAAATTGGTAACCTGTAAAGGCTTTTAAAGCATCACCTATGTCGATTTTTAGGTACCGTGGTTTGGCGCCATTCCACAGGCGTACGCAATTTTAAAGCGCACTGGTATCTATTAACTCAGCGTAACATCATCTTTTATATTTTACTGAACAATTGGGTGCATTAAAACTCATTAAATTGTAGCAACTAGTAAAAACATATTATACAAAAATTACAAAAACAATACTTATAGGCATATAAATAACATACAATAATAAACGTGCCCAACACTATGAAGCAGTAAAACCCCTACACCATAGAGGACATATATATATATATATATATACCTAAATAACAAAAAACAATATATCCACTTAAGGACCGCCTCACGCCGATGTACGTCGGCAGAATGGCACGGCTGGGCACAAGCACGTACCTGTACGTTGCTCTTTAAGTGCCCAGCTTTAAGTGTGGCGCGCTCCTGACCCGGTAGTGAGCTCCGTGACCGCGGCCTCGGGACTAGCGGACCCGATCGCCACTGGTGTCCTCCGATCGTGTCACAGAGCTGAAGAACGAGGAGAGGTCTGTGTAAACAAACCTCTCCCCGTGCTTCCTACTGTGTCTGTCACTGATCGTCTCTTCCCTTTTATAAGTGAGTGACGTCACATGCCAGGCCACGCCCCCTACAATAAAAAAAACACATAACGTCACACATAACGCCTACACTGCCCCCTAGTGGTTAACTCCTTCACTGCCAGTGTCATTTACACAGGAATCAGTGCATTTAAATAGCACTGATTGCTGTATAAATGACAATGATCCCAAAAATGTGTCAAAAATGTCCGACGTGTCCGCCATAATGTCGCAGTCACAATAAAAATCGCTAATCGCCGCCTTTACTAGTAAAAAAAAATATTAATAAAAATGCTATAAAACTTTCCCCTATTTTGTAAACACTATAACTTTTGCGCAAACCAATCAGTAATCGCTCATTGCATTTTTTTTACCAAAAATATGTAGAAGAATACGTATCGGCCTAAACTGAGGGAAAAAAATGTTTTTTTATATATTTTTGGGGGATATTTATTATAGCAAGTAGTAAAAAATATTGCATTTTTTTTTAAAATATCGCTCTATTTTTGTTGATAGCGCAAAAAATAAAAACCGCAGAAGTGATCAAATACCACCAAAAGAAAGCTCTATTTGTGGGAAAAAAAGGACGTCAATTTTGTTTGGGAGCCACGTTTTGAGACTGCGCAATTGTCAGTTAAAGCGACGCAGTGCCGAATCGCAAAAAGGGGCTTGGTCCTTTGGCTGCAAATTGGTCCGGGGCTTAAGTGGATATTCAAGTAATCATAAATTGAACAGGTGATAACTAGTCAATCAAATCAATCATATCAGTTTCTTGTATATAGTGTGTAATTACAGGTATATATTATTATTATTACTATACAGGATTTATATAGAGCCAACAGTTTGCACGGCACTTTACAACATCAGCGAAGACAATACAGTTACAATACAATTCAATACAGGAGGGATCAGAGGGCCCCGCTCGTTATGCCGCGTACACGCGATCGCACATTCCGACAACAAAATCCATGTTTTTTTTTCCGACGGATGTTGGCTTAAACTTGTCTTGCATACACACAGTCACACAAATCTTGTCGGAAATTCCAATTGCCAAGAACGAGGTGACGTACAACGTGTGTACGACGAGCCGAGAAAAATGAAGTTCAATAGCCAGTACGGCTCTTCTGCTCGATTCTGAGCGTGTGCGGAGCTTTGTGCGTCGGAATTGTCTACACACACGATTGGAATTTCCGACAACGGATTTTGTTGTCGGAACATTTGAGATCCAGATCCCAAATTTTGTTTGTCGGAAATTCAGACGGAAAATGTGCGATGGAGCCCACACACGGTTGGAATTTCCTTCAACAAGCTCCCATCGAACATTTCCCGTCGGACAATCCGACCGTGTCTACGGGACATTAGAGCTTACAATCTAGAATATAGGCACACGGAGCCAGTCAGGGCTGGACCAAGACATTGTGCTGCCCGGGTCCAAGAATGATAGAAAGAACTTTTTTTAACATAACCACTTATTAGATTTAGGCAGCGCCATTTTACCTCCTTTTCCTTATATATGATATTTTATTTATTTATTTTTGTTTATTTTTAGATTCTGAAATAAAGAAGTCATGGCTTCTGGCGGAAAGGCCACAGAGACGATAAAACGTCTTAGATGGAAATTGCTGGAAGTGTTTGAGGAGGACGCGGAGGGTCTGTGTGATGAGTTGGGGTCTCAAGGCCTCATAACCCCGGATGAGAGGAATCAACTCCAACATGATGAAGATCCAAGAGGGAGAATTGAAAAAATGATCCTCTTCATACTTCAGAAAGAAGAACACTGCCAGGCATTCCTGTGTCATCTTGAGAAAATGATCCCCAAATTTCCAGCACTGAGTGACCTGTCCCAACACTTTCCAGAAAGTAAGTCATCTCAGCTATAGGAATATTAGAGGCTGGGTATTATCTGTTTCTCTTCTCAGCTTCTAAATCTACCATTCTATAGCCAGTAGAGCGGAATGTTACTTGATCTGCAGAGAGTCTTGCAACTCCACCAAATAGTCCCTGTGTCCCCTTTTAGTGTATCTTCAAAGCACCCAATTCCTGGTTATTTCTCAATTAGCTGCAGGAATACTTAGATCCTCACTGTGTGGCATCCCAGAACTGCACAGCCTCCAACATCTACCTAGTGACCCCCTGTGCCAGAGGCATAACTAGAACATTCAGGGCCCCGGTGCAAGAAACCATGAAGGGGACCCCCCCAATTCTGACAGGGGCCCTTTACTCTGAGCCCGGGACCCTCAAACTCTATCTCTGCAGCCTCAGCTGCACAGAATGAATGGGCAATAATAACTCCGTACAGAGTTTCCCATTCATTCACAAACAGAAGCATAGTAAACACAGTTACTATGCTTTATGAATGGACACAGTGAGTGTGGCACCGATAACTCACTATGTCCATTCAGAAAAGGAAGGGGCCGGAGGGGGGCACTGTAAAAGGAGGGGGGAGGTATAACAAGAAGGGGGCAGTGTGACAGTAGGGGGGCAGTGTGATGGGGGAAGTAGTATGATAGGGATATTGTGACAGAAGGGGGGCAGTATGACAGGGCAGTGTGATAGGTAGGGGGGCAGTGTGATGGGGGACAGTATGACGGGGGCAGTGTTATAGGTGGGGGGGGGGGCATTGTGATGGGAGGCAGTATGACAGGGGCAGTGTGATAGGTGGGGGGGGGGCAGTGTGACAGCAGACAGTATGACAGGGGCAGTGTGATAGGTAGAGGGACAGTGTGACAGGAGACAGTATGACAGGGGCAGTGTGATAGGTAGGGGGGCAGTGTGATGGGGGACAGTATGACAGGGGCAGTGTGATAGGTGGGGGGGGGGGCAGTGTGACAGGAGACAGTATGACAGGGGCAGTGTGATAGGTAAGGGGGCAGTGTGATGGGGGACAGTATGACAGGGGCAGTGTGATAGGTAGGGGGCAGTGTGATAGGTAGGGGACAGTGCGATGGGAGACAGTATGATAGAGGCAGTGTGATAGGTAGGGGGCAGTGTGATGGGGGACAGTATGACAGGGGCAGTGTGATAGGTAGGGGGCAGTGTGACAGGAGACAGTATGACAGGGGCAGTGTGATAGGTGGGGGGGCAGTGTGACAGGAGACAGTATGACAGAGGCAGTGTGATAGGTAGGGGGCAGTGTGACAGGCGACAGTATGACAGGGGCAGTGTGATAGGTAGGGGGGCAGTGTGACAGGAGACAGTATGACAGGGGCAGTATGATAGGTAAGGGGGGAGTGTGATGGGGGACCGTATGACAGGGGCAGTGTGATAGGTAGGGGGGCAGTGTGACGGGGGACAGTATGACAGGGGCAGTGTGATAGGTGGGGGGGGGGGCAGTGTGACAGGAGACAGTATGACAGGGGCAGTGTGATAGGTAAGGGGGCAGTGTGATGGGGGACAGTATGACAGGGGCAGTGTGATAGGTAGGGGGCAGTGTGACAGGAGACAGTATGACAGGGGCATTGTGATAAGTAGGGGGGCAGTGTGACGGGGGACAGTATGACAGGGGCAGTGTGATAGGTAGGGGGGCAGTGTGATGGGGGACAGTATGACAGGGGCAGTGTGATAGGTAGGGGGGGCAGTGTGATGGGGGACAGTATGACAGAGGCAGTGTGATAGGTAGGGGGGCAGTGTGACAGGAGACAGTATGACAGGGGCAGTATGATAGGTAAGGGGGGAGTGTGATGGGGGACAGTATGACAGGGGCAGTGTGATAGGTGGGGGGGGGCAGTGTGATGGGGGACAGTATGACAGGGGCAGTGTGATAGCTAGGGGGCAGTGTGATGGGAGACAGTATGACAGGGGCAGTGTGATAGGTAGGGGGGCAGTGTGATGGGGGACAGTATGACAGGGGCAGTGTGATAGGTGGGGGGGCAGTGTGACAGGAGACAGTATGACAGGGGCAGTGTGATAGGTAGGGGGGCAGTGTGATGGGGGACAGTATGACAGGGGCAGTGTGATAGGTAGGGGGGCAGTATGATGGGGGACAGTATGACAGAGGCAGTGTGATAGGTAGGGGGGCAGTGTGACAGGAGACAGTATGACAGGGGCAGTGTGATAGGTAGGGGGGAAGTGTGACAGGAGACAGTATGACAGGGGCAGTATGATAGGTAAGGGGGGAGTGTGATGGGGGACAGTATGACAGGGGCAGTGTGATAGGTGGGGGGGGGGCAGTGTGACAGGAGACAGTATGACAGGGGCAGTGTGATAGCTAGGGGGCAGTGGGATGGGAGACAGTATGACAGGGGCAGTGTGATAGGTAGGGGGGCAGTGTGATGGGGGACAGTATGACAGGGGCAGTGTGATAGGTGGGGGGGCAGTGTGACAGGAGACAGTATGACAGGGGCAGTGTGATAGGTAAGGGGGCAGTGTGATGGGGGACAGTATGACAGGGGCAGTGTGATAGGTAGGGGGCAGTGTGACAGGAGACAGTATGACAGGGGCAGTGTGATAGCTAGGGGGGCAGTGTGATGGGCGACAGTATGACAGGGGCAGTGTGATAGGTAGGGGGGCAGTGTGATGGGGGACAGTATGACGGGGCAGTGTGATAGGTAGGGGGGCAGTGTGATGGGGACAGTATGGCAGGGGCAGTGTTATAGGTAGGGGGGCAGTGTGATGGGAGACAGTATGACAGGGGCAGTGTGATAGGTAGGGGGGCAGTGTGATGGGGGACAGTATGACAGGGGCAGTGTGATAGGTGGGGGGGGGGCAGTGTGACAGGAGACAGTATGACAGGGGCAGTGTGATAGGTAAGGGGGCAGTGTGATGGGGGACAGTATGACAGGGGCAGTGTGATAGGTAGGGGGCAGTGTGACAGGAGACAGTATGACAGGGGCAGTGTGATAGCTAGGGGGGCAGTGTGATGGGGGACAGTATGACAGGGGCAGTGTGATAGGTAGGGGGGCAGTGTGATGGGGGACAGTATGACAGGGGCAGTGTGATAGGTAGGGGGGCAGTGTGATGGGGACAGTATGGCAGGGGCAGTGTTATAGGTAGGGGGGCAGTGTGATGGGAGACAGTATGACAGGGGCAGTGTGATAGGTAGGGGGGCAGTGTGACGGGAGACTGGGGCAGAGCCAGGGGTCCTGTCAACTGACGACTGCCAAAAACACCTAGCACCCGGCTGGATAGGAGAGGCGGCGGGGTAGGCATATAGCTGAACTGATGCCCTACATCTTGCTCCTGCAGCCACTGAATGTCTGCTTCTCCTCCTCTCACTTCTGCAGGCATTCAGTGGCTTCAGGAGCAAGATTCAGGACATCGGTTCAGCTATATTCTGCCACCCCTGCTGCCCCTGTCATCAAGATGTAGACACGGGACCCCCTAAAGCATTGGGTCAGGTCTCAATTGCGACCTCTGCGATCCCTATAGTTACACCTCTGCCCTGTGCCTGCACACTTTTTATTAATTTCATTCGCTGCCTGAAATTATGAGAAAATTTGGCATGCATGGAAATGGGATGTACTTCCTGAATGTAATTCCTGAACGAAAATCACATACGCTGCTCAAAATTCGTTCATTCTATATAAATTTCCATCCTGCTCATTTAAATTTTCTCTTCACTGTGGTCGAAAGCAAATACCGATTTGACTATAATTAGAAAATCAAACAAACGTTCTTAAAATTTATTTTTTATTTAAAATCTATGTGTGTATGGCCAGCATTGTTCTTTAAAGTGTTACTAAACCCGGGACCCTGCATTCACTATATCTGGTCTCCCACAGTACGCAGAACATGGAAATTTTAGTAAATATAAACTATATAAATACCTTTTTTTATCAGCAGTATATCATAGCTCCCAACTGTCCCTGATTTTGAGAGACTGTCCCTGATTTGGAACAAAGTCCCCTTTCCTCCTCATTTATCCCTCATTTTGGTCTGATATATATATAATTGTATATAAAATTGGGTGTGGCTTAACCACTTCAGCCCCGGACCAATAAACAGCCTAAGGACCAGAGGTCTTTTTACAATTTCGCACTGCACTGCTTTAACTGGTAATTGCGCGGTCATGCAATGTTGTACCCAAACAAAATTTGCGTCCTTTTCTTCCCACAAATAGAGCTTTCTTTTGATGGTATTTGATTGCCTCTGCGATTTTTATTTTTTGCGATATAAATGGAAAAAGCCCGAAAATTTTACTTTTTGGTATAAGAAAAATCGAATAAACTCAATTTTAGTCATACATTTAGGGCAAAATTTATTCAGCCACATGTCTTTAGTAAAAAAAATGTCAATAAGCGTATATTTATTGGTTTGCGCAAAAGTTATAGCATCTACAAACTAGAGTACATTTTCTGGAATTCACTGCTTTTAATTTACGACTGCCTATCTCATTTCTTGAGGTGCTAAAATGGCAGGGCAGTACAAACCCCCCCAAATGACCCTATTTTGGAAAGTAGACACCCCAAGGAAGTTGTGGAGAGGCATGTTGAGCCCATTGAATATTTTTTCTTGTCCCAAGTGATTGAATAATGACACAAAAAAAAAAGAAAAGTTTACAAAAAGTTGTCACTAAATGATATATTGCTCACACATGCCATAGTTATATGTGGAATTGCACCCCAAAATATATTCTGCTGCTTCTCCTGAGTACGGGGATACCACATATGTGGGACTTTTTGGGAGTCTAGCCGCGTACGGCACCCCGAAACCAATCACTGCCTTCAGGATTTCTAAGGGTGCAAAATTTGATTTCACTCCTCACTACCTATCACAGTTTCGAAGGCCATAAAATGGCAAAATAACACAAACCCCCCCCAAATGACCCCATTTTGGAAAGTAGACACCCCAAGGAAGTTGTGGAGAGGCATGTTGAGCCCATTGAATATTTTTTTTTTGTCCCAAGTGATTGAATAATGACACAAAAAAAAAAAAAAGAAAAGTTTACAAAAAGTTGTCACTAAATGATATATTGCTCACACATGCCATAGTCATATGTGGAATTGCACCCCAAAATATATTCTGCTGCTTCTCCTGAGTACGGGGATACCACATACGTGGGACTTTTTGGGAGTCTAGCCGCGTACGGCACCCCGAAAACCAATCACTGCCTTCAGGGTTTCTAAGGGTGCACATTTTTGATTTCACTCCTCACTACCCATCACAGTTTCGAAGGCCATAAAATGCCAAAATAGCACAAAACCCCCTCAAATGACCCCATTTTGGAAAGTAGACACCCCAAGCTATTTACTGAGAGGCATGTTGAGTCCATGAAATATTTTATATTTTGCCACAAGTTGCAGGAATTTTACAATTTTTTTTTTTTTGCACAAAGTTGTCACTAAATGATATATTGCTCACACATGCTATGGGCATAAGTCAAATTACACCCCAAAATAAATTCTGCTGCTTCTCCCGAGTACGGGGATACCACATGTGGGCGACTTTTTGGGAGCCTAGCCACATACGGGCCCCCGAAAACCAAGCACTGCCTTCCGGATTTAAATATAAAATGCTACCAAAAAAACCTGTTAGCGATCGCAGGGATCAGGCCTGACTCTGCGAACGCTGCAGTTATGTGTTTAGTGTTTTGTAAGTGACAGTGATCGATCGATACTGCACTTGGGTGGGCTGGGCAGAGGGGCAAAACGCAGGTGCCAGCAGATATCTGGGCTGATCCCGCTAACAATGCGTTTTTTTTGGAACCCTAAACTGCTGGGGATGCTAGTATAGATCTGATGAGATCAGATATTGATCTGTTCAGATTCTATACCACTACAGGAGGTTTATGCTTTGCGCATGGTTGTTAGCGGTACTGGCACTAACCTAGCGCTGCCTGGGGCGATGCAGACCCTGACCCTAAAACCTAATTGATATCACCCGCCGGGTGATCAGGGGGTTAAACCTTTATTGGGTAATAAATGGTGGGTGCCCTGATGCTATAAAAAAGTAAACTAACCAGAGTCACCCGTAACACTTATACGGTGATCACTGGGGAAAGGGTTAACTAGGGGCAATCAGGGGGTTCAAATTTTTATTAGGTAGTATATGGGGGTCCCTGGCGCTATATAAAAACCTGACGGGGAACCTAAATAACTAACTGGCTAACCGGCGTCACCAGTGACACTTATACTGTGATCGCTGGTGAAAGGGTTAACTAGGGGCAATCAGGGGGTTAAAACCATTATTGGGTAGTATATGGGGGTACCTAGTGCTATAAAAACCTGGCGGTGAACCTAAAAAAATAACTAGCTACCTAGCGACATCAGTGACACTAATGCAGCGATCAGAAAAACGATTGCTTAGTGATACTGGTAAAAGGGGGTGAAAGGGTTAACTAGGGGCAATCAGGGGTTAAAACCATTATTGGGTAGTATATCGGGGTACCTAGCGCTATAAAAACCTGGCGGTGAACCTAAAAAAATAACTAGCTACCTAGCGACATCAGTGACACTAATGCAGCGATCAGAAAAACGATTGCTTAGTGATACTGGCAAAAGGGTGTGAAAGGGTTAACTAGGGGCGATCAGGGGGTTAAAAACATTATTGGGTAGTATATCGGGGTACCTAGCGCTATAAAAACCTGGCGGTGAACCTAAAAAAATAACTAGCTACCTAGCGACACTAATGCAGCGATCAGAAAAATGATTGCTTAGTGACACTGGCAAAAGGGGGTGAAAGGGTTAACTAGGGGCAATCAGGGGGTTAAAACCATTATTTGGTAGTATATCGGGGTACCTAGCGCTATAAAAACCTGGCGGTGAACCTAAAAAATAACTAGCTACCTAGCGACACTAGCGACACTAATGCAGCGATCAGAAAAATGATCGCTTAGTGACACTGGCAAAAGGGTGTGAAAGGGTTAACTAGGGGCAATCAGGGGGTTAAAGCCATTATTGGGTAGTATATCGGGGTACCTAGCGCTATAAAAACCTGGCGGTGAACCTAAAAAAATAACTAGCTACCTAGCGACATCAGTGACACTAATGCAGCGATCAGAAAAACGATCGCTTAGTGATACTGGCAAAAGGGGGTGAAAGGGTTAACTAGGGGCAATCAGGGGGTTAAAAACATTATTGGGTAGTATATCGGGGTACCTAGCGCTATAAAAACCTGGCGGTGAACCTAAAAAAAATAACTAGCTACCTAGCGACACTAATGCAGCGATCAGAAAAATGATCGCTTAGTGACACTGGCAAAAGGGGGTGAAAGGGTTAACTAGGGGCAATCAGGGGGTTAAAACCATTATTTGGTAGTATATCGGGGTACCTAGCGCTATAAAAACCTGGCGGTGAACCTAAAAAATAACTAGCTACCTAGCGACACTAGCGACACTAATGCAGCGATCAGAAAAATGATCGCTTAGTGACACTGGCAAAAGGGTGTGAAAGGGTTAACTAGGGGCAATCAGGGGGTTAAAGCCATTATTGGGTAGTATATCGGGGTACCTAGCGCTATAAAAACCTGGCGGTGAACCTAACAAAATAACTAGCTACCTAGCGACACTAGCGACACTAATGCAGCGATCAGAAAAATGATCGCTTAGTGACACTGGCAAAAGGGGGTGAAAGGGTTAACTCTAGGGGCAATCAGGGGGTTAAACCTTTATTGGGGGGTGGTAGGGGGCTACCCTGGACCTAACACTAACTGCCCTGACAGTTTTTACTTTTACAACTGACACTGAATGCAGTGATCAGTAAATAAACGATCAATGCAATCAGTGACACTGTGACTGGGGGGGAGGGGGGGCGGGTGGGGGATCGGGGGGCGATCGGGGGGGTTTGTGTGCCTGTGTGTGCCTACATGTCAGTGTAGTGTTGGTGCACACTTACTTTCTGTCTTCTCCTCGTAGTCCGGTCAAAAAGACCGCCCGAGGAGAATGACATCACTTCCTCCCTGCCTGTGTATACAATACACAGTGGGAGGAAGCTTCTCATTCGCCAGGAGCGATCGAGAGGGGATGGCCAGAAACCAACGGCCATCCCCTCATCCCGGATCGCTCCTGAAGCGGAACGGACCGCCGTATCCAGCGGGAGGGGATCTGATCGGACCCCCCACCCGCTGGAAGGCAAGCACGTACATGTACGTGCTTGTGCCTGTACATGCCATTGCAATGACGTACATTGGCAATACGGCGGTCCTTAAGTGGTTAAATGGGGTGTGGCTCAAAAGGGGTGTGGTCAGAGTCTGAGATGAACAAGGGAAGGAGGGAGAACGTAAGGGAGAGAGAGAGAAAGTAAGAAAGAAAGAAGTGAGAAAGGAGTGAGAAAGGAGTGAGAAAGAAGGAGGGATGGAGGGACAGCAGGCCCAGATCCTACACAACAATAGAAATATGTGTATTCCAGAAGGTTTAATAATCAGCATATAAAGATACTCCAAACACGTGGTGTTGGCACTTCAATCATCACGGCACCATGTTTGTTATGGTGTCAGGATGATTGAAGCACATTATTTATATTATTACATTGTAACATTAAATTAAATCATTCAACTCACTATAATGCAGAATCAGTTGGAGCCCTGAGCGTGTCACTTGTCACCGTCACCTGCCACCAGATGCCAACAGGTGTCCCCAGTAGAGTCCCTCCTTACACCAGCCATTTCCAGTAGAGTCCCTCCTTACATCAGGTGCCCCCAGCAGAGTTTCTCCTTACATCAGGTGCCCCCAGCAGAGTCCCTCCTTACATGAGGCATTCCCAGCAGAGTCCCTCCTTACACCAGGCATTTCCAGTAGAGTCCATCCTTATATCAGGTGCCCCCAGCAGAGCTCTTCCTTACATCTGGAGCCCACAATAAAGTCCCTCCTTACACCAGGTGCCCCCAGCAGATTCCCTCTTTACATCAGGTGTCCCCAGCAGATTCCCTCCTTACATCAGGTGTCCCCTCTTCACCCAGGTGCGGGTCACCGGTAATTTGGTCTCCACACCATTTACAGAAGACCAGCTCGTGGAGGCCGAAGGGAAGAATCAAGAGGTGGAGCCTGTGGACCACTCAATCTCCCTGGGGCTTGTAGTTCTCCTCCCGAGTGTATACAGTGGAGAGGGGAGGGGCCTGTGACCCCGGCAGCTATCAGCAAGAGTGTATAAGTAGAGCCATTCACTTGTACACTGATGAGTGAAACTGATAGCTGCCCGGGTCAGAGGCCTCTCTCCTCTCCCCTCCGGCTCAGCACAGCACACACTCCACACCCAGCACAATCTGTATACTCAGCACTGCACACACCCTACACCCAGCACAATCTGTATACAGTGGAACCTCGGATTACGAGCATAATCTGTTTCCAGGAGAATGTTCGTAATCCAAAGTACTCGCATATCAAAGGGAGTTTCCCCATTAAAGTCAATGGAAACTAAAATAATTTGTTTCGTGTTGACTTCAATGTCATGTAATACCGCATGCAGCCAGAGGTGGGGGGTGCCGGAGAGTCTTGAAAACGGCCGGAAAATGCCCGAGGACACCTCGGCTGACCTCGGCTAACCCCGGAAAGACTCCGTTCCCGAGGTTTGCCAAGGTCAGCCGAGCTGTCCTCGTGCCTTTCCGTGCATTTCGGAACGTTGGCGATTGGCGCCGCTCGGCTCCGGCGCCATCGCCACCTCAGGCCAAACGCGGTACTGCACACTCTTTGGCCTGAATCGTGCTCGTTTTGCGAGACAACACTCGCAAACCGAGTTACGATTTTTAAAAAACGGTGCTTGTATTGCGAAACGCTCATTAACCGCGTTACTCGCGATTCGAGGTTCCACTGTACTCAGCACACACCCAGCACACTCTGTATACTCAGCACAGCACACCCTACACCCAGCACAATCTTTATACTCAGCAGACACTCCACACCCTACACTGAGCACAATCTGTATACTCAGCACACACTCCACACCCAGCACAGCACATTTAACACTTTAACCAACACGTAATCTACACCTGCCACAATCTGTCCACCCATCACAGCACACATGTTACATCCAATACAATCTGTATTCCCATTACATAAACGCACTATAACACCCAGCACAACACATACTCTGCACCCGACACAATCTGTATACACATATACTGTATAGTGTCATTCTTCTCCAGACTGATTTCCTCTGCAGTGTCTTAAATGTTGCATGACACAATTACATTACAAAAAAACTAATATTGAATCATCATACAACAGGACCTAATCTATGTAAAGCTAGATATACACTATGGACATTTTTGAACTTCCAGATAATATAGAAATATTATTCATTATCTCCCATGATACTTTAATTTGATGGCCATGTATAAATACCTTCCACAATAAAGAAAAGAACTCTCTTCCAGTTATCCTTCTGATCCCCAAAAAATACGGGACTATACAAAACGAATGTTTGAGGTCAGGCCACTCTCAATCAATCCACAGACATCCAAGAACTTCCTATACCGTCTGCCGCCATCACCACTGTCACCGTCATACATGAGGCCACCAAGATAGCTGGTCTTTAGTAAAACGGTGGCTGGCGTAGACTTTTTACCAGTGTTGGTCACGGACCTCTAGCGGCGGCAGCGGGAAAACCACGAAATGGTGATTTCCAGAGACATTTACCGGGAAATGGTAAGACCGGGATAAAGATCTAAATCCCGGGAATTTCGCGGGAAATTCGGGACAGTTGGCAACTATGGACTATGCAAGAAAGATCAACTTTCAACTAGTTTATAAACGGAGGGAAAAAAAAGTAGTTGTACATTGCTCGACCAGTGTTGGCTATGGACCTCTAGCGGCGGCAGCGGGAAAACAGCGAAATGGCGATTTCCCGGGACATTTACCGGGAAACGGTAAGACCATCTGCAGCCACCACCACTGTCACCGTCATACATGAGGCCACCAAGATAGCTGGTCTTCAGTAAAACGGTGGCTGGCGTAGACTTTTTACCAGTGTTGGCCACAGACCTCTAGTGGCGGCGGCGGGAAAACAGCAACATGGCGATTTCCCAGGATATTTACCGGGAGACGGTACGACCGGGATAAAGATCTAAATCCTGGGAATGTCCCGGGAAATTTGGGACAGTTTGCAACTATGGACTATGCAAGAAAGATCAACTTTCAACTAGTTCATAACTAGTTCATAACCGGAGGGAACAAAAATTAGTTGTACGTTGCTCGGCCAGTTATGTACAGCAGTCTCATTCAAAAGGGAGAATTTCACAATGCATGTCCACATGAAGCAAAAAATTGAGGGAGCTGTAATTCTCTGAAAGACCCAGAGGTGACAGCAGGGCTCAAGTCCTGCGGGAACGCATGGGAACGGAGTTCCTGTACTTTTTCCACAACAGGAACTCAGTTCCCGTTAGCAGACAAGACTTTGAAGTATGCAAGCTGTGTGGCAGGTGCTACACCAGCAGCCGCCGGCACAGCTTGCAATAGTAAGTGCCGCACACTAGGGGTGGACTGACCATTCAGGCATTGCCAGTAGGGGGCCCCATGACTAGTGAAGGACGAACTTCCGACGGGACGTTTCGCGAACGCGGACCGCGAACGCGGCCGATAGTTCGCGAACCGGAACATTCGCAGCGGGCCCCATTGACTTCAATGGGAGGCGAACTTCGCAAACCTTTAGGTCAAATTTGCAGCCACAAAATAATTATTAGCTGTGCAAACATAGTCCCACCACATGGCCAATGACATAACACATGTATGAGGTGAATCTGGGATCGACAACTACAAGCATTCTTTTTTTATATGGGAAATTGTTGTGACAATTCAGGACTGTGGAGCGCATGAAGGCAATGGAGGAGAGGGAAGGTCAGGGACCAGGGTAGGCAAAGAAGAGGGTGAAGGAGATGATCACCAGCAGCGTGACATACAGCAATGACACCTGCACCGTGATAGAGACATCTGACAGCAGCACCGTGATACAGAGCACTGACATCAGCAGCGTGACATACAGCAATGACACCTGCACCATGATAGAGTCATCTGACAACAGCACCGTGATAGAGAGCACTGACATCAGCAGAGTGACATAAAGCACTCACACCAGCACCGTGATATACAGCATTGACAGCAGCACCGTGATAGAGAGCACTGACATCAGCAGCGTGACATAAAGCACTCACACCAGCACCATGATAAACAGCACTGACAGCAGCACCATGACAGAGAGCACTGACATCAGCACCGTGATATACAGCACTGACACCTGCACCGTAAGCAGCCCCAGGAGGAAGTCAGCATAGCACAGGGATGGTGGGAGCCCCTCATAATGAGCATAGCACAGGGATGGTGGGAGCCCCTCATAATAAGCAGTCCCAGGAGGATGTCAGCATAGCACAGGGATGGTGGGAGCCCCTCATAATAAGCAGCCCCAGGAGTAAGTCAGCACAGCACAGGGATGGTGGGAGCCTCTCATAATGAGCATAGCACAGGGATGGTGGGAGCACCTCAAAATATGCACAGCAGAGGTACAGCCCCAGGAGGAAGTCAGCACAGCACAGGGATGGTGGGAGCCCCTCATAATGAGCATAGCACAGGGATGGTGGGAGCACCTCAAAACATGCACAGCAGAGGTACAGCCCCAGGAGTAAGTCAGCACAGCACAGGGATGGTGGGAGCCCCTCATAATGAGCATAGCACAGGGATGGTGGGAGCACCTCAAAATATGCACAGCAGAGGTACAGCCCCAGGAGGAAGTCAGCACAGCACAGGGATGGCGGGAGCCCCTCATAATATGCACAGCAGAGGTACAGCCCCAGGAGGATGTCAGCACAGCACAGGGATGGTGGGAGCCCCTCATAATAAGCAGCCCCAGTAGAAATATGACACCGCTCAAACTCTTCAAAGAGGAGGGTACGGGCATATAGTACGGTGTGCTTTTTTTGGACAAGGAAGTGAGCCAAATGAAGAAAGAAGGTCTGTGTGCTTGATTTAAAAAATTGTTTATAGACATATACATGGTCTACTGGTCCCATGTGTTGAATTCCTCCGAGATCCATGCCTCATTCATTTTTAGAAATGTGAGGTAGTTAACACTGTCGTGAGCTAGGCGAGTATGCTTATCGGTCACGATCCCCCCTGCTGCGCTGAACGTCCTTTCGGACAGGACACTGGATGAGGGGCAAGCCAACAGTTCCATTGCAAATTGGGAAAGCTCTGGCCAGAGGTCAAGCCTGCCCATCCAGTAGTCCAGGGGTTCATCACTCCTCAAAGCGTCCACATCGGCCGTTAACCCGATGTAGTCAGACACCTGACGGTCTAGGCGTTCCCTGATGCTGGATCCGGATGACACCTGTCGATGGGTCGGCTGAAAGAATGACCTCATATCCGAAGTCACCAACACATCTTGAAACCGGCCTCTTCTTGCAGGCGCTGTTGGATTGGTAGCCGCAACTCCTTCTCTGGGAGTGGAAATTGCTCCTCTGCCAGCGCACGCAAAAGCAGAATGCAGCATATCTCGCAGCAAGGCCTGGAAGTGCTGCATTCTGACAGCCCTCTGCGACGGCGGTAACATTTCCGTCATTTTGTGTTTGTTCTGGGGGTCTAAGTACGTTGCCACCCAGTACTGGTCCTTGACCCTTATGCTTTTTATACGGTGTCCCTATTAAAACACTGGAGCATGAAGGCCCCCATTTGCACTAAAGTGGAAGCGGTGTGGTGGCCTGGCTCCTGCTCATCATCCAGGATAATGTCGTCCTCTTCATTCTCCTCTCCCCATCCATGCACAACAGGGATCCCAGAAAGGTTTAAAGCATGCTCTTCTTGCTCCTCCTCATCCGCCCCGGCACCATCCTCCTCTGACTCCTCTTCAGACTCCTATTGTTGACTTGTCTCAGATAGAGTAGCCCCCCCTGGGAATTCATCCAGCATTGCGACTTCCTCATCTTCCCGCTCCTGCTCCTCCACAGCTTGATCAATGACACGACGCAATGCACGCTCCATAAAGAAGGCATAAGGTACCATGTCACTGATGGCGCCATGGCTGCGACTGACCAGTTTGGTGATCTCCTCAAATAGCCGCAGAAGTCTGCATGCGTCGCGCATAAGCAGCCACTAGCAAGGTGAAAAAAAACCCAGCTCCCCAGAACCGGTTCTGCCGCAGAGTTCATACAGGTAGACGTTAACTGCACGTTTCTGCTGGAGCAGCCTATCAAGCATATAGAAGGTTGAGTTCCATCGCGTCGGGCAATCGCAAATAAGACGTCTGACCGGCAGATTGTGTCGCCGCTGAATGTCAGCAAGGCGAGCCATGGCCGTGTAAGATCTTCTGAAATGGGCCGAGGTTTTCCTTGCCTGCCGCAAGATGTCCTGGACCCCAGGGTATTTGACAACGAATCGCTGCACGACCAAGTTTAAGACGTGTGCCATGCATGGCACGTGCGTGATTTTGCCCTGTTTCAATGCGCTAAGCAGATTGGCACCGTTGTCACACACCACTTTACCAACTGTCAAATTGAGCGGTGTTAGCCACTGATCTGCCTGTGAACGCAAAGCTGAAAGGAGTGCCGAGCCAGTGTGGCTCTTGGCTTCCAGGCACAACAGACGCAGCACGGCATGGCAACGTCTCACCTTGCATGTGGAATAGGTTCTGGGGAGCTTGAGTCAGCTGAGGAGGAGAGGGGGGAGGAGGATGGAGTAGGAGGAGGAGGAGAAGAAGAGTCAGGCATGCATGCAATCCGTGGCGGTAAAACCAAATCTACACGGGTGCCACGGGTTACATGCTTGACGGCCGTCAGAAGGTTCACCCAGTGGGCAGTAAAAGTGATATACCTTCCCTGCCCGTGTTTGCTAGGCCACGTGTCTGTGGTCAGATGTATCTTGGCACCGACACTGTGTGCCAGAGATACATTCACTTGCCGCTGAACATGGCCATATAGCTCTGGGATGCCCTTCTCTGAGAAATACTTCCTTCCTGGGACCTTCCATTGTGTTGTTCCAATGGCCACAAATTTGCGAAAATCCTCCGAGTCCACCAGTTTATATGGCAGTAGTTGGCAGGCTATGAGTTCTGACAAGCCAGCCGTCAACCGTTGGGCAAGAGGGTTATCCGGCATCATCATTTTTTTACGCTCGAACATTAGGCCCACGGAAGCCTGCCTTTTTTGCAGAAAAACGTGAGCTTGGCGTGATGGAAGGTGGAGTGGAGGACAATTGTGAGGAGAGAGGAGAAGGAGAAGTAGAAGACGAGGCTGGACGGTGAGAGCCTGCAGTGTGGCTTTGTGTGTTCCGTTGCTCCCACTCGGCTCGGTGATGGCTGCCCATGTGCCTTCTTAAGGCGGTCGTCCCTAGGTGAGTGTTGGGGTTACCGCGACTAATGCGTTGACTGCAAAGATTGCAGATGGCAACGCTATTGTCAGCAGCGGACACGTTAAAAAAAGCCCACACTGCGGAGCCATGTGCCAGTGTCCTGGGAGCACCAGATGTGACCGTACATGGTCGATGACTCGCTCCTGATACATTTGCAGTCTGCTTTGTCCCTCCTGTGCAATGTAAGTTATTCCTGCTTCTCCTCCCTATCTGCTGGTCCATATCTCCCTCTGAACTCCCCTCCTCTTCTTCTCTTGTGGGCACCCACGTGACATCACTAGACACGTCATCATCAACGTCAACTTCCCCACTGCTATAAGTAGAGATCTCGGAGTAGGCAGCAACACCGGGGACCAATCTCCTCCTTGGGCTGATCTGGGTACTGTCGTCAGACTGCTGAGTAGCGGTTGTTGCTACCTCCTCTTCCTGATCCAATACCAAGAGTGGCTGCGCATCAAAAATGTCCTCTTGATATGGATCGGAAAATAATTCCTGTGACTCAAGCGGAAGGTATGTGGTGGAGGTGGTGGGGGTGTTGTTGGTGGTAGTGTCTTTGGGGGTGCACATAGCAGAGAGTGAAGAAGAGGGTGCAGATCGAGAGGATGAGGAGGGTGCAGAAGAGTAAGGCTGAGCGAGCCATTCAACCAAGTCTGGTGCATCCTTTAAAGTAATTGAACGCACCTTCTGCAACTTCCCACTTTGGCTCAAGCCTGTTGCTCCTGCCCTACCCCTACCACCCCTGCGGAAGGGCCTGCCTCTTCCTCTGCCTGTCATTTTTTAAATGACCCTGTGACAAAACTCTCAGTCCCTATACCAATGAAGGACTGCTGCAGTATAGGGCAGCGGTCAGCAGTAGTGCACCTCAACCCTATGTATTGTGGACCGATACCAGTCCTTATAGAATATCAGACTGTACCTCACTCAACCCTATGAACTGTAGCACCCTAGACAGACCAAGTTACCAGTCCTTATAAGGACTTTTGTGGACCAAGTAGGTTGTGTGTGAGTGATTAGCAGACTGTACGTCAGTCCCTATACCGATGAAGGACTGCTGCAGTATAGGGCAGCGGTCAGCAGTAGTGCACCTCAACCGTATGTATTGTGGACCGATACCAGTCCTTATAGAATAGCAGACTGTACCTCACTCAACCCTATGTACTGTAGCACCCTAGACAGACCAAGTTACCAGTCCTGATAAAGAGCTTTGTGGAACAAGTGAGTTGTGAATGATTAGCAGACTGCAGCAGAAGGGCAGCAGTCAAGTATAATATTCTTTCTATATTTGGAAGAAAGAATATTATACGTGTACAAGCCTATTACCATACCACTGATACCAGTCCTGAAAAGAACCTTTGTGGAACTAATAGTAACAGCTACTGTTTAAACTGACCCTCACTGCCTGACACACTGCTTCCTGCCTGTCCCTATATAAACTGGCAAAACAGAGGCTGCTGGAACAATAACTGGTTACTGGAATAGCACTTTTGTGGACCTGATAGTAACAGCTAATGATTAAACTCACTCTCCCTGCAGCACACACCATCCTGTCCCTTTCTCTAAACTGACAAAAGACACTCAGACTGCTGCAACAATCACTAGCACAGCACTGCCTATCCTGAACTACACCTAACACCTATACCAGTCCTGAAAAGAACTTTTGTGTACCAAATAGCTAGCGATTTGGGTCACTGTAATCTCTCCCTGCTCCACACAGCAACCTCTCCCTATAGTGACAGAAGAAAGAATGTAAAATGGCCGCCGGATCGGGTGTATTTATAAGTTAGGGGGAATGTCCAAGTGTCCATGTGCTGTAATGTCTCAATTGGCTGTCCTGTACCCCATGATGGATGTGTCATCAGGTCAAAATTCTTTTACACAGTAAAAAAACGGAAGTCCGCTGGGCGAATGGTGCCAATAGTCCGCCGAACGGGCGGACCGTGAACAGCCGAAATTCGCCGCGAAACGACCGCCGGGCGAACTGTCCGGCCATCACTACCCATGACAGCTTCTGCTTCGATCTACCTGTCAATCACAGCTAGCTGACGGGTAGATCAGGTCCCTGCTGCTAAGAGACTGTATTTAGTCAGACCTCTTGTGATGCGCTCCTCCCGCCGGCCCCTCCTGAATTTCCGTCTCCTCACCTGCCCCCCCCCCAGTCTCTTGCATACTTGCTCTGTGTGTCCCGCTGAATCCCCCCTCCTCTTTCTTTAGTGCCATATGATGAGAGAACCTAGAGGAGGAGCACAGCTATTCTGCTCACAGGACATGCAGGGAGAGAGGTGAGCTGAGGGAGGAACATCATTTTGGGGTGGTA
This sequence comes from Lithobates pipiens, assembly GCF_037356315.1. Lineage (NCBI taxonomy): Eukaryota > Metazoa > Chordata > Amphibia > Anura > Ranidae > Lithobates > Lithobates pipiens. Next base: position 27,802,263 of record NW_027507784.1, on the reverse strand, counting down.
AGCTGAGCACAATACCTGGCAAAGTTTAATGCCAGGAGGGAAGTTTATGTGGAAATATGTGAAGGGTTGGAATAGCAGCGAGTGTGTGTTGGAGCCCCTGCAAAGTTTGCAGTCCCCCCAAGCTAACATACATCTCCTAAGCAGGAACACATCACTATCTCCCCAAGCATTCTGTCCAGATAATGTGCAGTTCATTTATGACCTTTCTGTTCAATGAAAAGTGTAAAATCACCACATAAACACTCTATATACAAAATAACATTCCCCAATAAAGATCAGAACATGATGGTCACATTTGCATGGAAGCACAATTGAATGAATGCTGATTATTCAGAGAATTACCGTATTTATGTTTATTGAGGATTGTTTTTTTAATGTACTAACAGTTAAGCTTCATACACACAATACGAAATTGGATGAAAAATACCACTTTTGAAGCGTTCATGCATATGAGTGTATCATTTTTTATTTTTTTTTGGTGGGGGAGTGGATCTTGGGTGGGAGTTCCCACACTTTTCCCCCCAAGACTTGACCCATGGGTGACAGCGTGTGCAGTCCGTAGCAGTAACACCGATCTGGCAATGGATTTAGCCGCAGAGTAGAGCCTTATATTTCTCTAGTGAAACAGATGATTGACATTGGTTTCCAAGGTGGAAAACCATTCAAACACACAATTATTGTTTTAAATTATTTATAATGGTAATGGTTAGCATTAACATAATCTTATGTTCTTTTTACAGATAAATTGAAGATTTTTCAGAAACTTCTTGTCAGTTTAAATATGGAACATTCAACCGATTCCAAACTGACATTGAGTCACATCCTAGAAATCGGAGCAGAGATTCTGAGTGATGTCCATCCCCAGACCATTCAAGATGTACCATGGCATTTTTTGAGAAATTTGATAGCTTTAAACAGTGCTGCACGTAATACTCAATATGGAAAAAATACACAAATAAGCAATTTGAATACAAGCAACACAATGTCTGATATACCAACGAGTGCAGAGAAAAGTGGTTTATCTGAATCTATTCACCCCCTGGATGTCCTGTGTGTTCTCCTGCATTGCTCAGACAGTTTTCTACAACAAGAGATTGTATCCAAACTGTCCTTGTGCCAATTTGCTGTCCCTCTGCTGCTCCCTGCTGCTGATGGGTCAGACTGCACCCTCCTGCTTTGGGCAATGAGGGATGTTGTGAAGAAGTGGAGACCCCAGTCACTATCTGACAGCAAAGGGTTCAGAGAGGAAAACGTGGTGAATATTTCCATGCCTATTTTCTCCTTCGTCAGATTGGGTGACACCAAACTATCCAAATCTAAAATCCTGAATCAAGTCCTTAATCCAACCCAGCAAAATCAAAACTTCTTCATACATGATGATATAGAGGGTGGAAACATTGAGAGGAAAATATCTGATGGACTGGTGGAAATGTCTTGGTATTTTCCATGTGGTAATTCTGATGTTTTCCCAGAACCCATTGCAGTGACCAACCTCCGAGGAGGCCTGGAGACCAACTGGGACCAGTTTATGTTTCTGACTCGAGTCTCATCAGCTGTGTTTATATTCATTGAAAGTATTTCTGAGATACAATTCAGACTGTTATCATCCTTGAGTAACACTGACACCAAGTTTTATCTCATTGTTAAACTAGAAAAGGGTAAAGAAACAAACAAGGAGATCTCAAAATACATAAACAATCTAATGCCAATTTTAAAGATGAGTAGACCAAATATTATTACAAAAATCAGCACTGAAAATGATGCAACATTAGTGAAAAAAGTTCGAAATGGCATTGAGAATGTTTTAAAAAACTGTCAGAAAGAAAAGAGAAACCTGTGTAGTGCTAAAAATAATACTGAAGGACTTCATATCTTTGTTGATGAGAATTCTGCTGAATGTCAGAAAGCAAAAAAAAAAGCAAACCAAATTACTTCTGTAATAAAAGATGTGGAAGGATATAAAAAGGAAACCCTGAAATTACAGGGAGATCTGTGGAAAGAATTGTCAACAATAGAAAAAGAACTTTGCAGAATGGAGAAACAAGGAGGAAAAGATGCACAAGAATATCAATCTGAGCTCAAACAAAAGCGCAATTCACTCCACGAAAATCAATACCAGCATCATATTCCTGTCGGCATATCAGATTTTACTAAAGCAATAACTGGCCTCTCCAGGGCTGAAAAACATTATTTCTTGAAATGGATGAAATTTGAATTGGATTCAGTTGCAAGAAATAACATTTCCTTGTTGCAGTCTGAATACAATGAAAAATGTAACAGTAAACCAGATACTTCAGAACTTAAGCAGCTGGATCAGAAGATCTCAGACAGTTCTTTAGGAATAGAACATTTTGTACGTGAGCTGGGACAGTTTTATGAGGCCGAGTATTCTACAGTTGTTCGCAAACAGAATAATGAAGCCAAAAGACAATTTACTAAACTCCCAGGAATTGCTGCGGATCTCCTACTAGATGGATTCCCATTGGAGTTGATTGATGGGGACGCCTCTAATATTCCTTTACAGTGGATAACTGATGTTCTGACTGAGCTGGACAATAAGACAGGAGGACAATGTAAAATGAGAGTAATAACGGTGCTGGGAGTGCAGAGTACAGGGAAGTCAACCCTTCTGAACACCATGTTTGGTCTGCAGTTCCCGGTGGCCAGTGGAAGATGTACACGAGGAGCCTTCATGACTCTTCTGAAAGTGAAAGAGAACCTCCAGAAGGAGCTGGGCTGTGACTTCATCCTGGTGATTGACACTGAGGGGCTGAAGGCTCCAGAGTTGGCATCTTTGGAGGACAGTTATGAACATGACAATGAACTGGCCACACTAGTGGTTGGGTTGAGTGATATCACCATCATTAATATGGCCATGGAGAACACGTCAGAAATGAAGGATATTTTACAAATTGTGGTCCATGCTTTTCTTCGGATGAAAGAAATTGGGAAGAAACCCAACTGTCAGTTTGTGCATCAGAACGTGAGTGATGTGTCCGCTCATGATAATAACATGAGAGACAGGAAGAAATTTCTAGAACAACTTGATGAAATGACAAGAGTAGCTGCAAATATGGAAAAGAAAGGTGGAATTACCAGTTTCAGAGATGTGATGGATTATGATCCTGAGAAGCACAACTGGTACATTCCTGGACTGTGGCAAGGGGTTCCACCAATGGCTCCGGTAAACAATGCCTACAGTGAACATATTTATGACTTAAAGAAGTATTTACTGGAATTTTTAAAATCACAAAAATCTAACAGTACTCAATGCAAAATCCCCGACTTCATCACATGGATAAAAAGTTTGTGGAAGGCAGTGAAACATGAGAAATTTATCTTCAGTTTCAGAAACAGTCTGGTGGCCGAAGCTTATACCAAACTGTCTATGCAATACTCTCAGTGGGAATGGGACTTCACCAAAAAGATCCATAGCTGGATGATCAGCAAAGAAACTTACATCAGAAATCAATCTGAAGCCACTCTCAATACTGAGATGCGCATGCAGTTTAACGGAGATCTTCAGAGCTTACTAGTAGAAGAGGAAAATACAATGCTGAAGCTACTAGAAAAATATTTTGACAGTAAATGTGAGAATGTTCATCTCATTGAGCGATACAAGGAAGATTTTTTCAAGAGTGTGACGTTCCTGAAGAAAGAATTGGAAAGGAATACTCTTAATAAGCTTGACAAAGCAGTTTCAATCCAGAAAGGCAAATTCAAGATCCTGAATATTCAAAAGACATTACAGGAACGGATTGAGGAAAAAATAACAAATCTCTTAAAAAGTTGCAGAGAAAGAAATTGTGAACTTGGTGACGTAGAGAAAGAATTTGAAGAGATATGGAAGGAAACACTCTCTGATTTACAAATAGAAGACCTAGAAAAACGTAACATTGGACAAACAATTCTTCAGCAGTTGAGGAAGGAAATGGATCTAAAGGGAAGTGATATTAATGAAGATCTATCCCAAGTGATGACATTGGATGACTATGGGAAAAATCAATTTGTTCCTGAAAAAATCCACATTAACAAAGTACATGATTCTCAAAGGCAAAATGAATTTGATATAAGTCAGAAACACCTGGACAAAATAGGAGATTTTGCAATGACTCTGATAGATATGTGTGAGACACACATCAAAGAGCAGGCAGCCAACACAGGGGATTACGATGATACTTACTATCAGGAGTTGCTACACATGATTAATGCTAAACTCAAGGACACAACTTCCACAAACCTTAATTTTTCTCCCAGGTTTGAGCTAGACATAAAACTTTTCATCTTTGGAAAAGCATCTAGAGCCTTTCAGGACATGCATGACAGGTTCATTCAAGAAAACGACCCCAAAATGTACCTTGAAAGATTAAAGCCTCAATACTTGGCCTCATTTGATAAGAGTCAGACTAGGGCCATACCTTTCTGTGAACATTGCCTGAAGCCCGCACTAACTGATTATATTCTGGGGCATATAGGCAAGGAAATCATTGAGGAAATTCTGCAAAGTCCTAACTGTGGCATATTTAGCAGCAGAAGCGCTTTTCAGTTTTCTGTACTGTTGTACTTGCTAATGAAAATGGAATTTAAACAATATTTGTTGTACATTAATAATTATAGGCTCTTTTTAAAACGCTGGATCCATCAATATATTGTTGAGACATACAAGAGTCCATCCACTCTAAAAGAATTAGAAGAAAAACTTCTATCCCCAATCATTAAAAAAATCGAAGAAGTCCTGAAGAGTGAGGAATGTGTGAAAACGGCATCCGTTGCGACATTTTTGGAAAGTTTCTGCAAATTACTTGAGAACGAAATTGCGATTTCACAGAAAGAAATGAAAGTGATCACTTTCTGCAATACAGCCAACGTCATCCAGTTCTCCAAGGAAGTTTTTTCATATCTTCCTAACATAATGGAGCAAATTTTATCAGACACGGAATTGTTAGACATCGAACGCCTTCTCAACAGAGTCACACTGAAGCCTCAGGAGGAATTGCTGAATAAATTTATTAGGTGCAGTAAGCAGTGTCCGTTCTGTAAAGTCCCCTGTGAGAATCCCTTTGGTGACCACAAGGAGCACTTTGCATCTCTCCATAGACCCAAGGGACTGAGAGGTTTCAAATTGGAAGCAAATGGAATTTTAGACACTGACATCTGCTGCACCGCGGTGGTGTCTAAAGCTAACTTTGGAAATTCCGACACAGGCGGAGATCTTTGCCCATACAAAGACTATCGTAAATATTATCCAGATTGGGTAATTCAGCCTGACCCCAGCCTCGAATCGTCTGATTACTGGAAATACATTTTTGTACAATTTAATCGTGAATTTGCAGAAGAATATATTGCAAAGCCAGCAAACACTCCAAAAGACTGGATGGAAATCACAGAAGAACAGGCTTTTCAAAGTATACTGAAAGCCTATATTTTCGATTTAACCTCTTCCAGACTGATCCGTTTATGGATTGATTCGTTTGTGCAATTAACCACTTAAGCCCCGGACCAATATGCAGCCAAAGGACCAGGCCCCTTTTTGCGATTCGGCACTGCGTCGCTTTAACTGACAATTGCGCTGTCGTGCGACGTGGCTCCCAAACAAAATTGGCGTCCTTTTTTTCCCCACAAATAGAGCTTTCTTTTGGTGGTATTTGATCACCTCTGCAGTTTTTATTTTTTGCGCTATAAACAAAAATAGAGCGGCAATTTTGAAAAAAATGCAATATTTTTTACTTTTTGCTATAATAAATATACCCAAAAAATATATATAAAAAAAATTTTTTTCCTCAGTTTAGGCCGATACATATTCTTCTACATATTTTTGGTAAAAAAAAAAATCGCAATTAACGATTATTGATTGGTTTGCGCAAAAGTTATTTCGTTTACAAAATAGGGGATAGTTTTATAGCATTTTTGTTAATATTTTTTTTTTTTTTTTACTAGTAATGGTGGCGATTTTTATTGTGACTGTGACATTATGGCGCACACATCAGACATTTTTGACACATTTTTGGGACCATTGTCAGATATACAGATATCAGTGCTATTTAAATGCATTGATTTCTGTGTAAATGACCACTAGGGGGTAGTGTAGTGTTATGTATGACGTTATGTGTTTTTTTATCGTAGGGCGGTGTGGCCTGGCATGTGACGTCACTGATCGTCCTTCCCTGTAAAAGGGAAGAGACGATCGTGACAGCCACACAGGGAAGCACGGGGAGAGGTTTGTTTACACAGACCTCTCCTCGTTCTTCAGCTCTGTGACCCGATCGCGGGACACCAGCGGCGATCGGGTCCGCTGGTCCCGCGGCCACGGTCACGGAGCACACGTGATTGTGCCCAGCCGTGCCATTCTGCCGGCGTACATCAGCATGAGGCGGTCCTTAAGTGGTTAATAAGTAAAAATTAATTAATAATTAATAATTTTTTTTTTTACTAGTAATGGCGGCGATCAGCGATTTTTATTGTGACTGCGACATTATGGCGGACACATCGGACATTTTTGGGACCATTGTCATTTATACAGCAATCAGGGCTATACAAATGCACTGATTCCTGTGTAAATGACACTGGCAGTGAACGGGTTAACCAGGGGGTGGCAGTGTAGGGGTTAAGTGTGTCCTAGGGGCGTGTTGCTAACTGTAGGGGGAGTGTGGCTGTGTTCTACAGATCACTGATCTCTGCTCCAATCACAGGGAGCAGAGAACAGTGTCACTTGTTGCTAGGCAGAACGGGGAGATGCTGCTTACATCAGCATCTCCCCGTTCTTCCTCCTTGTGAGACGAACGCGGGTATCACCCATGGCGATCGAGTCTGCGGGACCCGCGATCGGACTCACGGGGGTCCTGACCGGCACGCGCGATGGCACGGCGGCAAATTCAAAGGGACATACCTGTACGCCCTTATGCCTGTACATGCCATTCTGCTGTCGTACATCGTCGTGCGCCGGTCGGGAACCGGTTAAAGTGGAGGTCCACCCTAAAAAAAAAAAAAAAAGCATAAAAAGGCTCCAAAAAAATAAAGAAATAAAAGACTTACCAGAAATGGCTTTTGCTAGACAGAGCATCCTAATCTGCCTCTTCCTATTCCGCGGTGATCTTCGGTCTTCTCCTTATCACATTGTCTTCTGGGGAACGGGGCGCGGTGTGTTTTGGGAACTGTGTGTGTCCCAGAACACAGCGCACCCTATTCACAAAGCGCCGCGCGACTCGCGCATGCGCAGTAGGAAACGGGCAGTGAAGCCGCAAGGCTCCACTGCCTGTTTCCCTTACTTTGAATGGCGGCGCTGGGACCCGAGAGCCGAGGGACAGGTCGGCCTTAGGCGGCCGACATCGCGAGCACCCTAGAAAGGTAAGTGCTTATTAAAAGTCAGCAGATACAGTGAACTTTAAAATAACATGGCTGTATCTCTGTCATCACTCACATATACAATATTCATGTTTTTCTGAACATCACAGTTATACGTTTTCTAAATCATTTTTTTTTGTGTATTGACTTTAATTTGCCTAAATTCCTCTTTTGCATACTCTTGTCACTCTAAACCCGAAGTGCCCTACAAATAGTAAGCGAGGATGCCAGTAAACAGATATAAAATTAGGTATGGAAATGAAGCTGGATTCGAAGCTTGTTTTTAAACATTTCCCCAAGCCTGCACTGCGTCTTAAGAACTGAGCCCTAAAAACCCAGTGGAACCCAGATTGGGTTCAAGATCTAAATTGTCTTTGCTTTAACTATTATGGCAACCATCCCCAACTTTTACAAATTTTAAGAACTATAGTACATGTTCAGAATCAGAACGGACATCAGAGCTGTTTGATTTTTTTGTTCTTGTATTTCAGTGAACATCCTTTAACATCTTTAACCACTTGCTTACTGGGCACTTAAACCCCCCTCAGTCCCAGACCAATTTTCAGCTTTCAGCGCTGATGCACTTTGAGTGACAATTACGCGGTCATACAACACTGTACCCAAATGAAATTTTTATCATTTTTTTCCCACAAATAGAGCTTTCTTTTGGTGGTATTTAGTTACAGCTCGGAGTTTTATTTTTTGCTAAACAAACAAAAAAAGATGCAAAAAAAAAAAAATCATGTTTTAATAGTTTGTTATAAAATTTTGCAAACGGGTCATTTTTCTCCTTCATTGAAGTGCGCTGATTAGGCGGCACTGATAGGCTGCATTGGTGGGCACTGATGGGCTGCATTGGTGGGCACTGATGGGCTGCATTGGTGGGCACTGATAGGCTGCACTGGTGGGCACTGATAGGCATAGTTAAGGCGGCACTAATAGGCACAGATAAGGCGGCACCGATGGGCACAGATAAGGCGGCACTGATGGGCAAAGATGGGCACAGATAAGATGGCACGGATGGGTGGCACGGATAAGTGGCACGGATGGGTGGCACGGATGGGCACTGATAGGTACCACAGATAGATGGGACTGATGGGCACTGATAGGTGGCACTGATAGGTGGCTCTGATAGGTGGCACTGCTGGGCACTGATGGGCGGCACTGCTGGGCACTGATGGGCGGCACTGCTGGGCACTGATGGGCGGCACTGGGGTGCAGCACCTTTGAGGCAGATTTTGGGTGGCACTGTGGGTGGCACTGCTGGGTGGCACTGTGGGTGGCACTGTGGGCACTGCTGGGTGGCACTGTGGGCACTGCTGGGTGGCACTATGGGCACTGCTGGGTGGCACTGACAGGGGGGCACTTACTTTATTTCAGGATGGCACTGCGGGTGGCAGGTGGGCACTGGCAGGGGGCAGGTGTCCGTTTAAATTGCTGGCCGTGATCGGGACTGATGTCCCGAACACGGCCGCCGGCGATCGGCTTTTTTTTTTTCTCCTCGCGCTGTCAGCGCGAGGAGGAATACTAGCCGATTACCGGCTCCGTTTTATCACATGATCAGCTGTCATTGGCTGACAGCTGATCACGTGATAAGGGGTCGGGATCGACCCCTTACACGGATCGGTGATCAGGCGAGTCTCACGGACTCGCCGATCACAGAGCGCGCCGCGCGCGCCCCTCAGGGGGCGCGCAGGCCGCTCGTAACCGGGACTACGTCAATAGACGTAGTCCCGAAAATGTGGGTCCGCGCTATTGCCGTCATTTTGCAATAGCGCGGATCCCAAGTGGTTAAACAGCATTCTCTTTGCAGGGATCAAAAATAAAAAGTTGATAGCAATGCCCAGAGAAGTAACTCTTGATGAAAAGGTTAAGTTATTATACAATCTCCCTTCATCACCGTCCACCCATTGAAAAGCCATATTTTCATGGCAATGTGGGTCCTTTTTCTGACTTCAAGCCATGTGATCTGCTCAACAGTAATCTTTTTGTGCAAGTAGGGGAAATTAGTATAAACTACTCAACAAAAAGGAATGGACCTACCAAACCCCCTTACCTGTCTGGAGTATATTCCACTTTAGGCATGCCCAAAGGTTTTAGCTGAAAAAAAACACTCTGCTTGATAACCCTGTATATTTTCCTTAGGACAGAAATCTCCACTTCCACAATTAATTTGACTTCCACAATCAAGCCCACGATCAGTAGAGCCTATATCAGTGATGGCGAACCTTGGCACTCCAGATGTTTTGGAACTACATTTCCCATGATGCTCTGGCACTCTGCAGTGTAGTTGCGCGTCATGGGAAATGTAGTTCCAAAACATCTGGGGTGCCAAGGTTCACCATCACTGGCCTATATAGTGTGCAGTCTTACATTACAACAGTGGCTCTATGGTGCTGGATGGATATCTGTCTGACTCATGATATATTAAAGTAGAAGTCCAGCCTAACGCTAAAATATCTAAATCTACCGACATCCACGATCTAACAATAACCTATCTAGCCCTGTAAAAAAAAAAATCACTATACATACCTTTTTTGAAGCCATTCCGGTCCGGTCTCCAGCGGCAGAAGCTCTGCAGAGGACACAGCCGTCAACGGCTGTGAAATGAATGGGAAGTGACGTCACTCATAGAGTTACTATGGGGCTTCTGTTGTTGGCTGCCTCCTCTGCACCCTCCTCCACAGCAAAGCCGCGGCTGACAGCCCATCGTGGGTTTGGGTCAGTTCGGCTTCAAAAAAGGTATGTCAACTGATTTCTTCTTTACAGGGTTAGATAGGTTAGTGTTTACATGTAGCTGTCTGTAGATGTAGAGATTTTAGTGTTAGGCCGGACTTCTCCTTTAATATACTGGCCCATATCAGATCATGGACATTGGCTTCCTTGACTTTGGAGCTTGAAGGAACCCTTAAAAGAGAAGTATGTTTTTTTTTTTTTTTCCCTCCATTATACTTACCTAGGTGGATACCATCAGTGCGATATTGCATCTGTCCCCCCGCCGCCTCTGCACTGAGAACCGAGCGATCAAGCATCGCCGATGGCTCGATTCTCACAGCTCCCCAAGCTGAGCTGTGGAGGGGGTGGAACGGCCATCTCAGGCTCTCAGCGGCTTGCTGAGAGGCTGAGACAAGTGTCAGTCCAGGCACCTGGTGGATCCCGACTTCATTGTCCTGATGACGCAGTGCCTGGACTGATTCCTGTGATGTCAGCATAGAACGGAGCTTCAGCCCACTCTCTGCTGAAAACGGGTCACATGAGTGCAAAATGAATTTCATACCTGTGACCCTGAGGAGAAACCCAACCAAACGAGCTCAGGCTGGACTTCTCCTTTAATATATGCTGGAGTTCTGTCCTAAGGAGCATATTCAGTGTCAACAAGCTGAGCGGCAAAATCTGACTTATCACCATTCTTAAAGCGGTAGTATAGTCATATTTGTAACCTTGACCTACAGGTAAGCCTATAATAAGGCTTACCTGTAGGTAAAAAGAATCTCTCCTAAACCTGTACAGTTTAGGAGATATTCCCCTCACAATGAGCCACTGACTTCAGCGGCGCATGCGCTCCGGGGATTCTTGGCTGAAAGTCCCGCAGACGCCAGACCCTGCCGGGAAGAGAGTTCCCATGTGCAAGTGCGGGAGTGACGACATCGCACTGCATACTAGCTCATTATGAAATACTTACCCAACAAGGCGCTGGCATCTCACTCGGTCCACGCGAGGGAGCTGACATTTTCCCTTGGCTATCGCGGCTCTGACGCTGTGAGTGGCCGGAGCCGCGATAGCCGAGGGAAAATGTCAGCTCCCTTGCGTGGACCGAGTGAGATGCCAGCGCCTCGTTGGGTAAGTATTTCATAATGAGCTCGTATGCAGTGCATACGAGCTCATTATGTCTTTTCCCTTACAGGTGTAGACATTTTTTTTTTTAAAGTCAGCGGGTTTGCTACCGCTTTAAGGATTGCTTTTTGGCACATTAGTTACCCAATGGATGATTTTCATGTTATTTTCTTTTTTTGGCAAGCCTTGCTTTTTATCTCTTACCAATGAAAATAATAATTTTTCTTCACTGTCTATGAGTGATATATGGCTAATTTTTCCAGCTATATGTTGTCCACCTATTGCCGATTCTTCATGCAGAGTTATAGAAAATTAGCCATCAACTGTATATAATATTGTCCACATACCTGTTGGCACTCTTTGTCTCATGTACTGTATGTCTTCATAGAGAGCGGTTTTGATCTTTCATATTTTCCATCATGATACATATGTATGCTTTTAATGATGCCAATCCCCATTTGAAATATTGTTTTAGTCTCCACCTCTGGAATTTTTTTTTGTCCTGGGACTGATAACATTTTTTAAACAATATGGGTGTGTTTTGGGGAGGAATGATGGGTTTAGTTTTAATAGAATTTATTATACCTTGGTAATTGTTTAAATTTAATACAATAAAAGATCTTAATAAAGTATGTTTTGATTATTTATCAATTGTTTTATATACCTGTATAATAGATATATACAGTATATTAGGGATGCACTGATTCCCTTTTTTAATCGGAGAGTATGAGTACCGATCCTTTCGGTCAAGTACTTGCAGATACCGACATAGAGGATCGGACCCTATATAGGATAATGTAAAATCTCTGATATATATTCAGTATCTCAAAAGGTATGATCCAACCAGTCCTCCATGTTTGCTTGTCTGTTATCTGTTGACCTTGTCAAGTAATAGGGCAGTGATGGCGAACCCTGGCACCCCAGATGTTTTGGAACTACATTTCCCATGATACTCTGGCACTCTGCAGTGTAGAGGAGCATCATGGGAAATGTAGTTCCAAAACATCTGGGGTGCCAGGGTTCGCCATCACTGTAATAGGGTATTGTTGGTTAGTTATATGTTTTTTTTTCCATTCAAAATTTTATTGAAAGTTAAAGAGAAAAAGAACATGGTGCACAATTTGCAACAAGCAGATGCAACTGCATAAGTATTTTGTCATTGCGTCATGTATATGCGTATTACATATAAATCATGTATTTTGGCTATGTTCATTGCAATCCATATGCATGTAAATCAAGCTTAGTATGATTGAATAAAGAATTTTTCGCATGAAGGCGTGATTGGAGCGAAATTATTCAATTTGGTCTGAAACAAAACTATTGACATAAACATATAATCAACGGCATCCACCATCACGGTTAATGCTGCGATCTGTTAGAAGAAAAGAAAGAGGGTGAGGTAAAGATGGATAAGGAAAGGTAAAGTGAAAAGGTTAGGTCATTTGCTTCTAGAGTGTTACGGTAAGAATCTGCGAACCAAGAGACCCTTAGAGGAAGGAGTCAAGGGGAGAGTCTAGCGGCTTCAAAGTCTTGAGAGTATTTAAAGATCAGACAAGGCTGCCAAGTTTTGTGGAATCTCTTCACAGTGTCCTTATCTTGTGCCAGGGTGTCTTCCATTTCGTAAATGTCCCCCACTCTGTTCAACCACTCGGCAGGGCCATCTTTAATATTGATTGGACCCTGGGCAAAATTTTTTTTAGTGCCCCCCTCCCCCCATGCAATTTCGCTCTCCACCTTCTCTGAGACATACAATAAATAGCAGCTAGACTTAAAATCAGTTTACTGTATCAGATCAAGCAGCGATTGTGATTGGTTGCCAGAGGTTACAGCATATCATTACTGCTTACTGACTGGTTGCTAGAGGTTACAGCACTCCTTAAGGCTCACTGATTTGTTGCTAGAGGTTACAGCACATTTCTGCTTGTTGATTGGCTGCTAGAGATTGCTGTACAGTAATACTGCTCACTGGTTGCTATAGGTTACAGCACATCTTCTCCTCACTGCAGGGGGGCATGATATACCTATGAATGCTGCCTTTATTTACATATCAATGCAGTTGGCCTCAGCTATTTACATATGCATGTCACTGCTTTTTACATATGAATGCCAGTATTTACATGTAAACACAGGGTCTGCAGGTGAGTCATCTGTACACAACAATAGGGCAGAGCTGGGCAGCATTAGTAGCAGCACAGGACTAAAACGTCAAGGGACAAGGGAATGTAAACTGGGATAGTTGGCAAGCAAGCTGCTTTGGGCCCCACAACAATGACAGGGCCCAGGGCAGCTGCCCCTTTTGCCCTGCCTTAAAGACGGCCCTGCCACTCGGAGATGGAAGGGACCCGGGGTGAGATCCAGTGTCGGGGGATCAGTGACTTGGCAGCATTAAGAAGATGTTTTGTCAAGGAATGCTTGTATTTCTTAAAGGAGAAGTTGGCTACGTGCAATAAACAGCAGGCGGCATTTAAATCTGAGTTGGTTTCAGTGATTTTTTGTATTAACCTCCGTACTTCTATCCAGAAGGGGGTAATCAAGGGACAGTGCCACCAAATGTGGATCAGAGTGCCCCGTGTAGAATTGCATCTCCAGCAAACCTCTGGTTTAAATACATTCCATTTGTGAAGTTTATCAGGGGTGTTATACCAGTGTGTCAACAGCTTGTAATTCGTTTCCTGCATGTTCACGCTAATCGAGCATTTATGTGCTAGAATACAAGCATACCTCCAGTTCTTCTCCGAGATCTCCTCCCCCAGATCTGCCGACCACCTCCTTTCTTAGTTTACCGGTCCCCACAGGTCTCGAATGCTGTAGCCACGCGTAAGTGACTGACGTGGCCTTTTCTAAAGACGTTTTGTCATGGCATATCGTCTCTAGATCAGTCAGAGGTCTGTGTAGGTTTAGAGAGGAAGCTACGGATCTGAAAGTAGGTCCAGAGCTGTAGGTGTGGCAGGTTCTTTTCAGATTTGAGAGATGACCACTCTCTGAATTTGTCATTTATGTAGCAGTCACCTGCCAATAGCGGGGTATTCTGTCCAGTCGATTGGAGTGTTATGTTATGTAAGCCTGGGATAAAGGCAGGGTTGTCCTTCAGTGGGGTCAGTGGGCTCGGCGAAGTGGTGATCTTACTTTGTTTAGCTAACGTGTGTATTATCCCCAGCGTGGTACCCGTGAGGGGGTGTTTGCGTACTTCGGGTGTGTGGTTCCTCCAGGGGATCCACGGTGAATACCTGAGAGGGATTGAGCATGTGTCTGCTTCTAGAGAGACCCAGTCCTTCATGTGGTCATGACAATGCCAGTCAATCACTCTTGCTATGTGTGATGCATAGTAGTAGTGCTTGTAGTTCGGCAGTCCTATAGTTATGTTTTTCAACTTTTTGTAATAAAATAAATTTTCAATATTAATACTGCCTCATGATATGCCCACAGAGTCCGCCTATTTTTTGAGAGAGTTTTTCAACCCTTTCAACCTTGAATGTACCTATTGGATGTTGGCATAGAGGGGGTCCTCCCTTTCTACTTGTGAAAATCCTCTGTATTGGCACTGATACAGGTATCTGTGCGTCCCTAATATACACATATATACCGTATTTATCGGCGTATAACACACGCCGCCGTATAACACGCACCCCAAGTTTAGGAGGGAATTTTAAGGAAAAAAACTTTTAGGAGGGAAGTTTAAGGAAAAACACTTACATTTAAATGTCCATCAGTGCAGCCTTATCAGTGTCCATCTGGTCTATAACAGAAACCTGATATAGAAAAACAGGTGACATTCTATTAAGGACCAACATGAGCTCCATCCCGATACGTTCAACATGTTTCGCCTTAATCGGCTTCCTCAGGAACAAGGGACTAGGAGCATCCACATCACAGAAAAACAATATGTTACTCTCTAAATACACATAGAAAAAACAAAAAATCAATTAGTAAATAAATAACAATAAGACTCAAAACTTTGTAATATAGGTAACATAGCAGTATATACAAGAAATATGACACAACGTGTGACATAATATTCCAAGTCAAAGGTCAAAGATTGCAAATGAGTAAAAAAAAAAATAAAATATTTGACTTGGAATATTATGTCACACGTTGTGTCATATTTCTTGTATATACTGCTATGTTACCTATATTACAAAGTTTTGAGTCTTATTGTTATTTATTTACTAATTGATTTTTTCTTTTTTCTATGTGTATTTAGAGAGTAACATATTGTTTTTCTGTGATGTGGATACTCCTAGTCCCTTGTTCCTGAGGAAGCCGATTAAGGCGAAACATGTTGAACGTATCGGGATGGAGCTCATGTTGGTCCTTAATAGAATGTCACCTGTTTTTCTATATCAGGTTTCTGTTATAGACCATAGGCAACTGTATTAAATGTTGGATTTTATATGTATGTGGAGTATTTGTTAAATAAATTTATATTTTTTGATTATATTTTTCTTTATTCTTGATCTTTTGGTATCGTAAAAGTCCCTCACCTCCAAACTTTTTGTGTATATACAAAGTGCATAAGTGTGACGGAATAAACCTTGTGGTGTAAAAATAATTGTCCATAAAACCAATAATGGAAATGGGGACTGCGTTCTTAAAATCTCAACGTGTTTCGTCGATAATCCGACTCATCAGGAGCCGATGCTGGAGTGTCTGTAGATAATAAAAGATGGTCTAAATAAAAACTTGTGTTATGGGAAAGTTATATGTAAAAAAATTGTTAAATAGATGATCTAATCCACAAACTTACATCCCATTAAATGTTAGACCTGAGTGATACTGGTGTGTAAGAGTCGCCATATCAGTCTAAAAAAGGAAACAAATTTAGCCACCACATCTAAGGACCAGTAATTTGCAATATATTACATTTTTCCTCACCCTGCTCTGCACAGCCTCAGTTGCTCTCTATTCTTGCACTGTGCTGATAATCAGAGCCACTGGAAGCCGATATGCTGACAGCCTAAGACCCCTTTCACACTACACCGCCCATTGCGTCGGCGGTAAAACACCGCTATTTTGTGGTGCATTTCGGCCGCTACGGGGCACTTTTACCCCACGCTAGCAGGCGAAAAAAGGTTAAAACCGCCGGCAATACGTCACAATAGCGGCATTTTGCCGGCGGTATTACAGCGCTGCCCCATTGATTTCAATGGGGAGCAGCGGTGGAGGAGCGGTAAACACACCGCTCCTTCACCGCTCCAAAGAAGCTGCTGGCAGGACTTTTCCCTCGGGCTTTCACACTACAGACAATGGTGCAGCTTTTTTAGGGCGGATTGCAGGCGCTATTTCTAACGCTATAGCGCCTGCAAAATGGCAGCCTCTGGCAAGAAGAAACAGGAGCAATGCTGGAGGCAATTTACAACACACATTTACTTTGGTGGCATAATTAATGATGTGGAATGTTTATTCCTTGTTAAGAACATTACTTTTTATCAAGGTGTTATGGGTAAAATTCTGCTTTAATGTCCATTACAGAGTTAAAGTGATACTAAACAGTGAAGGGTTAATTGCCATAATTCAATCACATAAATCATATATATAATGCCACTGCATTTTTTTTTCTATCCTCTAAGTACCCTATTCCTGCAGATCAGTTGTGTGGTCACGTGACCTTTCCCTATTCTTTGACATCTGCAGGGAAAGATCCTTGGGGGAGGGGCTTCTATTACTCTGCTGATATATGCTCTCTACAGTGTGAGTCTGTGTCTGGCCAGCCCTGATTGGTGCTGTGTCGGTTACACTACTTAAAAAAAAAAAAAACATTTTCAAAAGAGCAATTCATATTCAAATATAAATATAAAAAAACTGTTGTACAGCTCCCTATAAATCTTTATTGAAGATCAAATGTGTATTTTTTTGTGCATTAATATGCTATAGGTGGAGTCAGATGACTGACACTAGCTTTCATTTTGTTCAGATGACATCTGTATTCAAGGTTTTTCTTTTTTACTTTACAGGTACTAGCAATTACATTTGATATTCGTAAAGGGTGGCTCCCTTTTCGTGGAAAAAACAAAAAACAAATAAAACAAAAAAAAATAGCATATACAATTTCTACACAAGTCATATTGCAATTGAATGTGAATAAAAATTACCTTTCCTTTTCAATCTGCAGCCTCTGTAATTTTCTGTAAAATGCAATATGGCTACCTGGAGGTGTTCCGTACCCCGAATGTGTACAGAACACCCCCAGAAACATCATTTCCTGCTTGTGTGATTGTCTCTGCGATTTTCCCAGCAATCTGCACTGAGATTTCAGGCATCCCCTGCAACAAATATGTCATTTTTGGTGAGGTACTCACAATTGGAAATCACATCAAAAGGGATGCAGACCCTGTAATTTTCCTCATTAGAGCCTTGCACGTGCAGCGGCATATTGATAATTATGAAACCGCTCCCATGCAGACCCACTGAACACATGGGCACAGACAAACAAACCGGGATTTCTTCAGAATAACAAAAGATAGGAATCTGCAAAAAAACTTTGTCCCTGCAATGTACATAGATCACCCAGAGGGGAGTGTTTTTTTCTCAACAAAAGTAGAGTTCATATTAGAGTTACCGATTCATATTAAGGCTGGGTTCACACTGCTGCGGGGGGAGATCCGGATGTGATTCGCACCGCACTGCAATGCAAATCACATCCGATCTCCATAGCGATGCGAGTTCAGCCATACAGATAGTATGGCTGAATTCGCATCGCTCCCGCAGCAAACTCGCACGGGACCCTTTTTTTGGTCCGCAACAGAATCTGTGCGAGTCGGCAGATCGCACTGCGATATGCGGACGGATCTGGGGGTGTCATTAACATATCATTGACACTCCCAGCCGTTCGCATAGGGCAGTGTGAACTGCCGGCGGGAGTAATGCGATGCGGGAAAACGCCGCGGATTCGCGGCGTTCCCGCATCGCAGCAGTGTGAACCCGGCCTAAAACTGAGCTTTTAGTGGGCAGTTTTAGTGAATGTAATCAATCAGCATTCTATATCCTGCCCCCATAGTGTTTAGCAATAGGAGGACAAGGAGGAGGGAGGAGGGGAGTGTAATTTATCACTGTGTATATGCCCACATGTCTGAAAAGCTTAGAAGGGAACTGAAGTATAAGCATGCTCAGTAGAGGACATTAGCTCCATCCCTGCATATATATGTATAAAAACCAAAGGGGGGGGATAGGATTGGGATTTTAAATGGGGCCTGTAGGTGTGTATAATAATATAATTATATCGCCTGAAATGAACCTGAGTGTCACAGACCCCAAGGGGCAGTTCATGGTAGTGATATTAAGAGGGTATAATTTTTTTTTAACAGAAAGGTTTTTTATTTTTTACAACAAAGAAGACAGTACAAACACAACAAGTATCGTACAGAGGATCTGACATCAGGTAAGTAGTTACATGACTTCAATATTGCATGTGCAGGGGGTATTCAACTACATCAACATATTTTCCAGGATATGCAGAGTACATATTGCAGAATTGTGTTATCGTATGGTGAGTATTACATCGAGGGGTGGTCATAGAAAGACTATAAGTAAGTCCCCCTCGTCCCCCCAGCCAGGAGCGCAAGGGGGAGGGGGGAGAGAGGGGAGAGAGAACCCCACCTCTGGTCCAAATCAAACAGGATATGCCCCTGAGGTCTAGAAGGAGGGAGCAACCACGGTTTCTCCCACAGACAAGGGTGGTTCCCTGGTACGAGCTTCCACATGAGCGGTCTCCCCTTAACAGGGGTCAAGAAAGCATAATTAGATAATATAAAAAAGCATTTATGATGTAAAAATACAATCATAGAAATTGAACATAAGTTGATATAATCATAATACATTTAATAATAAAGAATTAATCACTAGGACATGATTTGTGACAAACAGTAAAATTCATGACAGCAAAAGATTCGGACAAAAATGATATATACGGAATTCATATAATTAGTACAAACAAAGAACGTGATTAGTTGGGATTTATTGGAACAAGCATAACTTGGCATCACTGGATGGACACTCTACGCGTTTCATGGCCTTTCGCCAATCGTCAGGAGTTGGATGCATGCGTTGTACTGTAAAGTAATGAAATATAGGATTGTTTTAATGGTTAACTACGTATAAGGCCCCCTTGGCTTCTGTGACACTCAGGTTCCTTTCATGCGATATACTTATGTAGCGGTACCCCCATGGAGGCTGCTGATTTTGTTCATTTACCTTTTTACCAGCCTGCTCCGGTTCCGACCCCCCCCCCCCATGCAATTCTATAAACAACACTCAACGTTCTGAAATGTTATGTTGCTTTATTTGGGAATCGAGCTATAGGGCTATCCAATGAAGCATATGAGATGCCCTGCCAAACCCCATTTTTGAAGTGAAAGGGGATATTAATCAGTAGCCGTGGCCTTGTTAATTAAGTCCCTTCCAGCGATCCTTCCCTGGTTCCATTTCTCTCTCTCTCTAACGCGCTCTCAATATGGGCAGACGAGCATTACTCTGAATAATGAGGTGGATGTTGAACTCAAAGTCATAGGCCTCACCGCCTACTTCCATGACTTGCGGTGTCCAACTTCCTTCACTAGTCCCGGAAAGTGCTTGATACTGTGGTCCCTGGATACACAGCAAGTTCCTAAATAGATCCACTGGGCTTGCACTCCCTTTGCACTCTCCCAAACAACAGTCCATGTTCTACTCACAGAAGGTTGTTTTCCCAGTCTTCTTCCTCCTCTTAGTTCCTACTTCCACCTCTCATGCAGTCCGGTACATCCCGGCATGGGGCATCCCACATTCCTCCAGCGCTACAGGATGACTTCTGCTCAAGGGGCCCGACTTCAGCCATCCTGGAGTCGCCTCTGGCTATCTGGCTCCGGGATCTCTGAACTCCCGGCCTCAGCCTCACCCCGAACCTCCCGAGGACATGTGACCCCCCCTTTTATGAGAGACCTCCTGTCATGGTTATGCAATAGAGTTTGTCAGCTTACCTGTCTCCATGTGTTCATCTCTAGAGACCAGCCGACTCTCACCTGACTGCTTTTGTAATCCATCCTCTGGCATGGCTCCACCCTAGCTCCTATCAGAGAACTCTATATTAACCTGTGCACTGCAGGCCAACCCTGCTGATCAACCTTTGTGTGTTTGGCTTCCTGTTTCCTGCTGTGTGCTCTTGTTGTTCTGTTACCGACTTTGGCGTGTCCCTGGCTATCCCTGTTTGCCTGTGACCCTGACCTTTTGGCGTGTCCCTGACTATCCCTGTTTGCCTGTGATCCTGAACCTTTGGCGTGAACTCTGCTGTCCTTGTCTGCTTGTGGCCCCGACCTTGGCTTTATCCCTCACTATCCCTATCCACCTGTTGCCTACTGTGGGTGTGAGATGGGGGACACTGGGGGTCGCGACCTGGAGCCAGTTGCAGCCCAGTCCATCCTCACCACTAGAGGCTCTCGTGAACACCTGCTGGCTCTTAGACTCCGCGCCCCAGGGAATCTTATGCTCTAACCCCCGGTGGGATCCGTCTTGGTGTTCCGGCGGCCCTGCCTTCCTTATCACCTTGACTCCCGTCTGCAGCAGTCAGCCGTAGGGTCCACTACCTTGCGGTGCACTCCTGATCCCTACGGTGTGCATCTGTCACCTGGTCTCAAGGTGACCTGACACCTCCCTTTCGACCACTCAAATTAACCATTGGTCAGTTCTCTCATATGGGGTTTCCTGCCACTCAGGTCTTACCCCATCCTCTCTTTCCAGCACACTCACTGTCCAGCAGAGGAGGCATTCCTGAGCCCAAGTGTAGGCGGCCACACCCCCCTTTTTCCTGACACTCCCAACACTGAATCCACAACCAGGCCCAACAAAGGACATGGTCCTGGTTAAATTTACCTGTCTCTACACCCTAGTCTATCAAAAACATCACTAAGCCTCTACCTAAAACTAGAGGGCGCTACACTTATATTATTATACACACCTACAGGCCTCATTTAAAGTCCCAATCCAATCCCCCCCTTTTGGTTTTTATACTTACTTTGTATATTGTTTCTGGTGAACCTTGAACTCTTTGCTCATCCCATGAACTTTCTATTGAAGCCATGGCTCTGCCCTTCCTGGTTACCAGATTATTATGCATTCTTCAGAAAATACAGTATCTTGCTCTTTCCATACTTGCTGCTATCCTTATGTTCACTACCCCTGGCCTCTTATTGACTACACTTCCTGCTGATCCCATCCAGCTACGACTTGTTACTGACCTTCTGGCTTTGTCATCGACTACTCTTCTGCTTGTTCTTCATTTGCTTCATCTGCTACCTGACCCCCGCTTGCTCTCTTCCTGCTGGGGCAATCAGGAAGCAACAACCTGGCATAAGCATGAAGTGAAATCCATTTCCGCCATCAAGAGCTCTGGTAAAGACTGGCTAGTGCTTAGACCCTGCACCTCCTATGAGCCCGTGTCATTAGCTAGGTTGTTCTTCTTCTGTATTCATCCAGATGAGTACTGTGTGAACTTCTCTTCTGCTACACAGGGAGAAACAGCAGCACCAATCTGAGTGTAGTATTAAAATGTAAATGGTTTAATGAAAGGTAAACAACTCACAGGATAAAAGATGATAAAGCACATATCAAGCAGTAGACCTCTCTGCACTAGACTCACCTGAATCGATGTGATCTGTGTAATCCTCAGTCACGGTTGATCCCAGAGATCCAGAGCTGGTGGAGTGACACAGGGCGGACAGCTGAGACATCACCGGAAGGAAGGCGTGATGGCACACGTTCGGAGAAGGCTTTCATCTACTGCTACAGTAATCAATAAAGTGAAATATACATATAAACATACAAAAACATATAAGCACATCTGATGAAAAAAATAAAAAAATATATTACGTGTAATAAAAGTCCAGTGCAAAAATGTAATGGTGAACACAAATAAAGTTCTCATTGGTGAGATAAATAAGTGCTTCCCAAAGAAATTCCAGTGTCAGCATTCACAATCCAGTGCAAGATCCAGAGAAACATATAAACTCCACCACCATGTGCATTGGCCTTTCACCTCTAGTCCAAAGATAATGGGCATCAAACTGCTGGAGCGATCTCCAAATGGTGTAATCCATCACAGATCACCACACATGTGATAAGGAAAAGAACTCCTCATGGTGTAGTATTAAGATGTGTTTATTAAAAACAATATGCAGACTTCCAGTTAAAACAGTTGTTTTGCAAGTGGTGGTCAGGACCAAGGGGCCACACAGCAGCTGAATGCTGTGGAATCCGAAATTCTGGTTTTGGCTGTAACGGGAAGTAATGTCACCCGGCTTTTCCTGATGCATTGCGTCACTATCAGGTGACTTTCTCAAGAAAATCATGTGATAGTGACGCAACGCGTTGGGAGAAACACGGTTAACGGCACTTTCCGGTTACGGCCGAAACTGGAAGTTCATTTACCACAGCGTTCAGCTGGTCTGTGGCCCCTTGGTCCTGACTACCACTCGCAAAGCAACTGTTTTAACTGTAAGTCTGCATATTATTTTTAATAAACGCATCTTAATACTACATCATGAAGAGTTATTTTCCTTATTACATGTGCGATGATCTGTGATGGATAACACCATATAGAAATCATTATAGCAGTTTGATGCCCATTATCTTTGGACTGGAGGTGAGCGGCCATTGCACATGGTGGTGGAGTTTATATGTTTCTCTAGATCTAGCACTGGATTGTGATAGCTTACACTGGGATTTCTTTGTGAAGCATATATATATATATTTCATCAGATGTGCTTATATATTTTTTGTATGTTTATATGTGTATTTCACTTTATTGATTGATATACCGCCGCTCCATTCTTATTAACTAAATGCCTTTGATGGTGTAGCGACACTATAGGAATTGGCAGCTTTATTTCGTTTTAATACACTTTTTTAATTTTTCACTCATTTTTGTAATACACACACAGAGTAGTGCATAAGTCTTTCTGCTTATTTATTCATCTACTGCTACAGCCACTGACCTCTGAAAAAAAGCAGCGTTAAAAACGTGATTTTATTAGCATTTTGATTTGGCGTCAATTGGCGTTTAACAACGTTTTTAAGCATTGACGCTAAGGCACGTGTTTTTAAAAAAAATCCCTCTGCTATTTTCCACTCTCAAATTACCCACATAAACATTTTTACAGCTTAAATGCAGTTAATGCACGTTTTTAAGCTCTTTTGAGCTTTTTTTGGCATCAGCGTCAAAACAGCTCTAGTGCTGGAGCCTCTGAAGGCGCTGGTCCTTGTTTTTTTTTTTGGAACTTAAAAACGACCATGCCTGTTACAGCTCAAAAACGCCATGGTGTGCATGAGCCCATTGAATAACATGGAGTTGCCTTCTTAAAGTGGTTGTAAACCCTTACAAACCACTTTGACCTACAGGTAAGCCTAGATTAAGGCTTACCTGTAGGTCCAAGAAATATCTCCTAAACCTATATGGTTTAGGAGATATTTGCCTGAAGACAGGCACCGCTGTCTACGGCGCATGCGCCGTAGACAGCGACGCGCAGGCGCACTGAGCGCGGCATTTCCAACAATGGATCTGCCGCGCGTGTCGGCTCCCGTGCGCATGCGCGGGAGTGACGTCATCGCGGCTCCGCCGAATGACAGCGGCGGAGCTGCGAGACGCCACCAGCAAGATGGATGCGGCGGACTACAGGGGACAGCGGCGACTTCGCTGGCTCCTGTGTCAGGTAAGTGACACATAATGGGCTACTATGCGATGCGATGCATAGTAGTCCATTATGCTTTGCCTTTGCAGGGAATGAAAGAGGAAGTAAACCCATCAGGGTTTACTTCCTCTTTAAGCAGCAAAAAAAGCTCAAAAAAGCTGCTTTAACCACTTCAGGACCGCCGTATTGCCAATGTACGTCAGCACAATGGCACAGGCAGGCACAATCACGTAGATGTACGTGATTGCCTTCCAGCGGGTGGGGGGTCCAATCGGACCCCCTCCCGTTGGATACGACGGTCCGGTTCCCTCCAGGAGCGCTCCGTGATGAGGGGATGGCTGTTCGTTTTCGGCCACCCCCTCTGGATCGCTCCTGGCCAATGAGAAGCTTCCTCCCACTGTGTATTGTTTACACAGGAAGGAGGAAGTGATGTCATTCTCCTCGGGGCGGTCTTTTTGACCAGACTACGAGGAGAAGAGTAAAAGTAAGTGTGCACCAACACTACACTGACATGTAGGTACACACAGGCACACAAACCCCCCCCGATCCCCCCCCGATCTCCCCCCCCAGTCACAGTGTCACTGATTGCATTGATCATTTCTTTACTGATCAATGCATTCAGTGTCAGTTGTGACAGTAAAAACTGTCAGGACAGTTAGTGTTAGGTCCAGGGTAGCCCCCTATCACCCCCCAATAAAGATTTAACCCCCTGATTGCCCCTAGAGTTAACCTTTTCACCCCCTTTTGCCAGTGTCACTAAGCGATCATTTTTCTGATCGCTGCATGTGTCGCTAGGTAGCTAGTTATTTTTTTAGGTTCACCGCCAGGTTTTTATATCGCTAGGTACCCCGATATACTACCCAATAATGTTTTTAACCCCCTGATTGCCGCTAGTTAACCCTTTCACTCCCTTTTGCCAGTGTCACTAAGCGATCATTTTTCTGATTGCTGCATGTGTCGCTAGGTAGCTAGTTATTTTTTTAGGTTCACCGCCAGGTTTTTATAGCGCTAGGTACCCCGATATACTACCCAATAATGGTTTTAACCCCCTGATTGCCGCTAGTTAACCCTTTCACCCCCTTTTGCCATTGTCACTAAGCGATCATTTTTCTGATCGCTGCATGTGTCGCTAGGTAGCTAGTTATTTTTTTAGGTTCACCGCCAGGTTTTTATAGCGCTAGGTACCCCGATATACTACCCAATAATGGTTTTAACCCCCTGATTGCCGCTAGTTAACCCTTTCACCCCCTTTTGCCAGTGTCACTAAGCGATCATTTTTCTGATCACTGCATCAGTGTCGCTAGTGTCGCTAGGTAGCTAGTTATTTTTTTAGGTTCACCGCCAGGTTTTTATAGCGCTAGGTACCCCGATATACTACCCAATAATGGTTTTAACCCCTTGATTGCTGCTAGTTAACCCTTTCACCCCCTTTCACCAGCGATCACAGTATAAGTGTCACTGGTGACGCTGGTTAGCCAGTTAGTTATTTAGGTTCCCCGTCAGGTTTTTATATAGTGCCAGGGACCCCCATATACTACCTAATAAAAATTTGAACCCCCTGATTGCCCCTAGTTAACCCTTTCACCACTGATCACCGTATAAGTGTTACGGGTGACTCTGGTTAGTTTGTTTTTTATAGCATGAGGGCACCCACCATTTATTACCCAATAAAGGTTTAACCCCCTGATCACCCGGCGGGTGATATCAATTAGGTTTTAGGGTCAGGGTCTGCGTCGCCCCAGGCAGCGCTAGGTTAGTGCCAGTACCGCTAACACCCACACGCAAAGCATACACCTCCCGTAGTGCTATAGAATCTGAACAGATCAATATCTGATCTGATCAGATCTATACTAGCGTCCCCAGCAGTTTAGGGTTCCAAAAAAACGCATTGTTAGCGGGATCAGCCCAGATACCTGCTAGCACCTGCGTTTTGCCCCTCTGCCCAGCCCACCCAAGTGCAGTATCGATCGATCACTGTCACTTACAAAACACTAAACACATAACTGCAGCGATCGCAGAGTCAGGCCTGATCCCTGCCATCGCTAACAGGTTTTTTGGTAGCATTTTATATTTAAATCCGGAAGGCAGTGCTTGGTTTTCGGGGTCCCGTACGTGGCTAGGCTCCCAAAAAGTCCCCCACATGTGGTATCCCCGTACTCGGGAGAAGCAGCAGAATTTATTTTGGGGTGTAATTTGACTTCTGCCCATAGCATGTGTGAGCAATATATCATTTAGTGACAACTTTGTGCAAAAAAAAAAAAAGTTTGTAATCTTCCCGCAACTTTTGGCAAAATATAAAATATTCCATGGACTCAACATGCCTCTCAGTAAATAGCTTGGGGTGTCTACTTTCCAAAATGGGGTCATTTGGGGGGGTTTTGTGCTATTTTGGCATTTTATGGCCTTCGAAACTGTGATAGGTAGTGAGGAGTTAAATCAAAAATTTGCACCCTTAGAAATCCTGAAGGTGGTGATTGGTTTTCGGGGTGCCGTGCGCGACTAGACTCCCAAAAAGTCCCACACATGTGGTATCCCTGTACTCAGGAGAAGCAGCAGAATGTATTTTGGGGTGTCATTTCACATATGCCCATAGCATGTGTGAGCAATATATCATTTAGTGACAACTTGGTGCAAAAAAAAAAAAGTTTGTAATATTCCCGCAACTTGTGGCAAAATATAAAATATTCCATGGACTCAACATGCCTCTCAGTAAATAGCTTGGGGTGTCTACTTTCCAAAATGGGGTCATTTTGGGGGGTTTTGTGCTATTTTGGCATTTTATGGCCTTCGAAACTGTGATAGGTAGTGAGGAGTTAAATCAAAAATTTGCACCCTTAGAAATCCTGAAGGTGGTGATTGGTTTTCGGGGTGCCGTGCGCGACTAGACTCCCAAAAAGTCCCACACATGTGGTATCCCCATACTCGGGAGAAGTAGCGGAATATATTTTGGGGTGCAATTCCACATATAACTATGGCATGTGTGAGCAATATATCATTTAGTGACAACTTTTTGTAAAAAAAAATTTTTTTTTTGTTGTTGTCATTATTCAATCCCTTAGGACAAAAAAAATAAATATTCAATGGGCTCAACATACCCATCAGCAATTTCCTTGGGGTGTCTACTTTCCAAAATGGGGTCATTTGGGGGGGATTTGTACTGCCCTGCCATTTTAGCACCTCAAGAAATGAGATCGGCAGTCATAAATTAAAAGCTGTGTAAATTCCAGAAAATGTACCGTATATACTCGAGTATAGGCCGACCCGAGTATAAGCCGAGGCCCCCAATTTACCCCCAAAAAACTGGGAAACCTATTGACTCGTGTATAAGCCGAGGGTGAGATATGCCTGTCCATCCCTGTGTGTGTGTGTCCATCCATCCATCCATCCCTGTGTGTGTGTGTGTCCATCCATCCCTGTGTGTGTGTGTGTCCATCCATCCATCCATCCCTGTGTGTGTGTGTGTCCATCCATCCATCCATCCCTGTGTGTGTGTCCATCCATCCATCCCTGTGTGTGTGTGTGTCCATCCATGTGTGTGTGTGTGTGTGTGTGTGTGTGTGTGTGTGTGTGTGTGTGTGTGTGTGTACATTTTCTACATTCCCTAAAAGAGAGAACATGCAAATAAAGCATTGCATAGGGGGAGGATGCATGAAGTTGAGAGTTCCTGGGACATTAAGGCAGTGGACTGTGGAACTGGAGGAAGTAGGAATGTCAGCAGCACTTGCCAAACAGGTGTGGTAGTGATCAAAGTATGCAGATGGCACATAATGTGTGTGTGTGGCCTTGTGTGTCCAGCCTACCTGTGTCCCGAGCCTCCGTCCCGTCCCGAGCCTCCGTCTGGTCCCGTCCCGTCCCGAGCCTCCGTCCGGTCCCGTCCCGTCCCGAGACTCCGTCCGGTCCCGTCCCGTCCCGAGCCGAGACTCCGTCCGGTCCCGTCCCAGGATCACCGCTTTTCGTCGGCGCCCATTCCCCTGTTCAAATGCCGCGCCTCCCTGTCTGTGATAGGCGGAACACAATTTCCCAGCAGTCTGTGTTCCGCCTATCACGGACATCCTCTTATCCTCGTCCGTAGTATGATGATGAGCGGATGTCCGTGATAGGCGGAACACAGACTGCTGGGAAATTGTGTTCCGCCTATCACAGACAGGGAGGCGCGGCTTTTGAAAGTTAGAATGGCCGCTGTCTGTCTGCTCGACACGCTGTTCGGGCAGACAGACGGCGATGACTCGAGTATAAGCCGAGGGGGGCACTTTCAGCCTCAAAAAAGAGGCTGAAAATCTCGGCTTATACTCGAGTATATACGGTACTCTAGTTTGTAGACGCTATAACTTTTGCGCAAACCAAAAAATATACGCTTATTGTCATTTTTTTTACTAAAGACATGTGGCTGAATAAATTTTGCCCTCAATGTATGACTAAAATTTAGTTTATTCGATTTTTCTTATAACAAAAAGAAGAAAATATCTTTTTTTTTCAAAATTTTCGCTCTTTTTCCATTTATATTGCAAAAAAAAAAAAATCGCAGAGGCAATCAAATACCATCAAAAGAAAGCTCTATTTGTGGGAAGAAAAGGACGCAAATTTCGTTTGGGTGCAATATTGCATGACCGCGCAATTACCAGTTAAAGCAGCGCAGTGCGAAATTGGAAAAAGACCTCTGGTCCTTAAGGTGTTTATTGGTCCGGGGCTGAAGTGGTTAAAAACGTCTGTATTCATGAGGCCTAAGAAGGGAAATTGAAGGAAAAGGTAAGTGAACCAACAAGGCACTAGCTTAAACGAACCTATTTAGAAAATAAAAAACAAACCTTTACAACCTCTTTAATTCACAAAACTTTAAACACATAGATAAGAATTGTAAATGTAGCTTTATGACTACATTTTCAAATCTGATTGGATAAAAATAGCTGTCAATTTTTTTTCCGTATCCTTGTCAGTATTGTAATAAAAATTTAGCCTAATGACTTTTTTTTTTTTTTTAAATGGACTACATAAATGTATTCAATTACCGTATATACTCGAGTATAGGCCGACCCGAGTATAAGCCGAGGCCCCCAATTTACCCCCAAAAAACTGGGAAACCTATTGACTCGTGTATAAGCCGAGGGTGAGATATGCCTGTCCATCCCTGTGTGTGTGTGTCCATCCATCCATCCATCCATCCCTGTGTGTGTGTGTGTCCATCCATCCCTGTGTGTGTGTGTGTCCATCCATCCATCCATCCCTGTGTGTGTGTGTGTGTCCATCCATCCATCCATCCCTGTGTGTGTGTCCATCCATCCATCCCTGTGTGTGTGTGTGTCCATCCATGTGTGTGTGTGTGTGTGTGTGTGTGTGTGTGTGTGTGTGTGTGTGTGTGTACATTTTCTACATTCCCTAAAAGAGAGAACATGCAAATAAAGCATTGCATAGGGGGAGGATGCATGAAGTTGAGAGTTCCTGGGACATTAAGGCAGTGGACTGTGGAACTGGAGGAAGTAGGAATGTCAGCAGCACTTGCCAAACAGGTGTGGTAGTGATCAAAGTATGCAGATGGCACATAATGTGTGTGTGTGGCCTTGTGTGTCCAGCCTACCTGTGTCCCGAGCCTCCGTCCGGTCCCGAGCCTCCGTCCGGTCCCGTCCCGTCCCGAGCCTCCGTCCGGTCCCGTCCCGTCCCGAGACTCCGTCCGGTCCCGTCCCGTCCCGAGCCGAGACTCCGTCCGGTCCCGTCCCAGGATCACCGCTCTTCGTCGGCGCCCATTCCCCTGTTCAAATGCCGCGCCTCCCTGTCTGTGATAGGCGGAACACAATTTCCCAGCAGTCTGTGTTCCGCCTATCACGGACATCCTCTTATCCTCGTCCGTAGTATGATGATGAGCGGATGTCCGTGATAGGCGGAACACAGACTGCTGGGAAATTGTGTTCCGCCTATCACAGACAGGGAGGCGCGGCTTTTGAAAGTTAGAATGGCCGCTGTCTGTCTGCTCGACACGCTGTTCGGGCAGACAGACGGCGATGACTCGAGTATAAGCCGAGGGGGGCACTTTCAGCCTCAAAAAAGAGGCTGAAAATCTCGGCTTATACTCGAGTATATACGGTATGTTTTTTATGTGTTTGGAAATTACCGTATTTATCGGCGTATAACACGCACTTTTTTCCCCTTAAAAGCAGGGGAAAATCGTGTGTGCGTGTTATACGCCGATCCCCCGAAATTCTGAGCCTCTGGGCGGCTTTCAGCCTTTGGTCGTTCTCGGAAGCTTTCGACCGCTCTCGGAAGTCTTCGGCTCTTCTCGGTGGCCGAAAGCTTCCGGCTGCCTTCGGCTCTTCTCAGCGGCCGAAAGCTACCGAGAACGGCCGAAAGCTACCCGAGAAGAGCCGGAGGCCCGCCAAGAACTACCGCACGCCGCCGAGATACACATCCGGTTCTGTATCTCGGCGGTGGCATTTTTAAAAAATAAAATAGACACGGCTGCAATGGGGGACACGGCTGCAATGGGGGACAAGACTGCATAAGGCTGCAATGGGGGACAAGACTGCATAAGGCTGCAATGGTGGACAAGGCTGCATAAGGCTGCAATGGTGGACAAGGCTGCAATGGTGGAAAGGACTGCAATGGGGGACAAGACTGCATAAGGCTGCAATGGTGGACAAGGCTGCATAAGGCTGCAATGGTGGACAAGGCTGCAATGGTGGAAAGGGCTGCAATGGGGAACAAGACTGCACTGGTGGACAAGACTGCATAAGGCTGCAATGGTGGACAAGGCTGCATAAGGCTGCAATGGTGGACAAGGCTGCAATGGTGGACAAGGCTGCAATGGGGGACAAGACTGCACTGGTGGACAAGGCTGCATAAGGCTGCAATGGTGGACAAGGCTGCAGATGACACTGATGGGCATATAAATGTAAGGTTTTTTTTTCCCTTAAACTTCCCTCCTAAAAGTTTTTTTCCTTAAAATTCCCTCCTAAACTTGGGGTGCGTGTTATACGCCTATAAATACGGTACTCATTTTGAGGGTTTCATTTCAGCACATAGATTAGGAGATAAAATTGTAAACAAAAGATCCAACACAAATTAGAAGGTTCAAATCTAACTTTATTTTTGAACACATTGCACAATTTAATGCTATGTGCAATAGTCTTAAAGATTAAGAACAAATTATTGTGGGTTACTTCTAGTATAAAAGGCAAACAAATACGTAAAGTTCATAAAAATAAACACATATTATTCCAGAATTGCAAAAGATAGGTAAGAAACTTTGATAAAGAAATCAGGTTGGCAAAGGATTAACATCAAATGTTGCATCATATTGCTAAAGATAGTAAGACAAATACTATTAAAGAAATACCCCCCCCCCCCCCCGTACAAAAAAAGAAAAACATTGTTGTTAATAGTACATCTTAACATGTAGAGTTCCTAAAAAATTACAATGCTAGACAAAGGACAGCAATTGTATTAAATATCTCACTTGTGTTTAGTGAATGATGATGATGTCACAATGGCAAATGACCTGCCTGGGCCTAACAGTGATACATTTCAGGGAGAACTGCACAAAATAATTTTAATGGATGTACCCGGACCAGAATATTTATATCCATGAGTTCTAGAAGAACTAAGCTGAATAATTTAATTGTTTCTATGTATTAAAGATTTTCTAGTGCCCAATCTGGTATCAATAAATTGATGTGAAGCCATTGTAATATCTCTTTATGAAAGTAATGCAAATATAGACATGTTTGTTTTGCTGCTAATGTTGAAAAGATAAGGGAGGAGTTGGTAAAGGTCATATATAATATACGATGAAAAAAAAAAATGATATCCTAAATGGTAGCTAGCTAGAACTGAAAATCATTAATAACACCATGGATTTATAAAAGTCTAATTCTATTTGTTAATGGGTTAAAGGCATGTAAGCACCCAGAGTAAATATAAGAATATCCCAAACTGAAAATTAAGTGGAAAACCTTTAGACATTATTACGTTTACGCTTTTTTAAAAAAATTTTTAGTTTTGTACTTTTGTACTTTTTTATTTTGTATAACATAGGGAAATGTTAAAACCCCTATTTTTTTATCTGTCCAAATTATTGGCTTTAGATACACTTTGAATATACACATATAATAACCTTCAGTTGAAATTGAATGAAAAGTGTAATTTTAGGCTGCAAAGGATTCCTTGCTGCAAGAGCTGTGAAACTATCAAATACAGTAGGTGGTTTAAAAAAAGGGATTGGGTCGATTTCGCAGACTAGCTGTTAATGGTCAGTCCTCGCCTAGACTGTCAATCCAACACACTATTTAGGCTGTGCTCATACCACCATCCATTGCCTGAGCAATAGGTATCATCCCTGGCTACAGGCCCCAGAACCTGATTGTTCCCAGTTCCTGTCTTCAGTCCTCTCCTCATTGCCTCCAGTCACTCTGTTGTCACTGTGCACTCTTGTTACCTTAGGCCCCTTGAACGATATCTGCACCCTTGTGTTCCCACTGATTCACTGACCCCAGTGTCGCTAGTGATCTCTACACCCTTGTGTCTCTAGTGGCCATGTGTTTCCAATGGCTCCAGTGTCTCCAGTGACCACTACACCCTTGTGCCTCTAGTGGCCATGTGTTTCCAATGGCTCCAGTGACCACTACACCCTTGTGTCTCTAGTGGCCATGTGTTCACAATGGCTCCAGTGTCTCCAGTGACCACTACACCCTTGTGTCTCTAGTGGCCATGTGTTTCCAATGGCCCCAGTGTCTCCAGTGACCACTACACCCTTGTGTCTCTAATGGCCATGTGTTTCCAATGGCTCCAGTGTCTCCAGTGACCACTACACCCTTGTGTCTCTAGTGGCCATGTGTTTCCAATGGCCCCAATGTCTCCAGTGACCACTACACCCTTGTGTCTCTAATGGCCATGTGTTTCCAATGGCTCCAGTGACCACTACACCCTTGTGTCTCTAGTGGCCATGTGTTTCCAATGTCTCCAGTGACCACTACACCCTTGTGCCTCTAGTGGCAATGTATTTCCAATGGCTCCAGTGACCTCACCCCATGCCCTTCCATCTTCACAGAATCCTTTGTCACTCACCAAGTGACCTCCTAGAGCAGGGTATCTCAACCAGGGTTCCGTGGAACCCAAGGGTTCCTCCAACGGTTGCTAGGGGCTCCTTGAGAAATTATCAATTTCTGCCCCTTAGATATGTTCCCACTGACACCATTAATCTTTTTAGCTATCTTTAAGGGGGTAATTCTTCCCAGTATCTACAAGCGTAAGGAGCATTCTTCCCACTGACCATTACACTAATGTATCATGAGTTGTAGATATAGACATTTTTAACAGGGGTTCCCTGAGACCAGAAAGTTATATCAAGGGTTCTTCTGTGTTGACCTAGAGCAGTGATGGCGAACCTTGGCACCCCAGATGTTTTGGAACTACATTTCCCATGATGCTCTTGCACTCTGCAGTATAGTTGAGCATTATGGGAAATGTAGTTCCAAAACATCTGGGGTGCCAAGGTTCGCCATCACTGACCTAGAGCATTCTGTGTCACCCAGTTACCCCACAGCATCCCATGTCACCAGTGCTTCCCGTGTCACCCAGTGGCCCCCCTCCCCCTGCCATATTGCAGAGTTCTTGTATCTACAGTTATTGAATTGAGCTTTGCAACTTACTTAGTTCACTGTCTGCCCTGCCCTTAAGGTGATACTAAACCTAAAAACGTTTACCTTAATTTATTGCTTGCATTAAGGTAAAAAACTTTTTCAGTTTCCCTGTGCCCTCCTTCCCTGTGTAAATGGTAACCATTGGCTCTTGCTGCTGTCAATCAATTGCAGTGAAGAGGAAGTATGTGGCGGGCCTAAGTCCTGCTGTGTGAGGCCTGGTTCACACCTATGCAGGTTGCAGTTTGCATATTCCAGGTGCATTTTGCGTTTTTCAATACTAATTTTTGATCCACTGAAGTCTATGGAACCAAAAAGCAGAAAACAGTCCCTGGCCCTGTCCATAAAACACACAGATGTGAACTACATCCATAGGAAACCATGTTACCTGGACTGTAGTGTGTTTCAGAGGGATGCCATAGGTGAAGGAGTTCAGCCTGCCCTGGATGCCAGCACTGACCAGAATGATTGGGAAGCATGATATCCTTCTCTCAAAGACATCCTCTACTTAGCCAGCTGCTTCTCCCCCACATGCTTGTTATTCTACCATGGGACCCCAGCTCTACACTCTGCTGATAGGGGCTGAGGGGACGGTCGGGGGTGCTTTGCTGGGCTGATTATGCAGCAGGTGTCCCGGAGTGACCAGTACCAGCTCCTTCCCCTAACATTTCAGAGCCCACACACTCCTGTTGCCTGCACTTACTTTCCCATCTGAAGCTCCGCCTTTATCCTGCAGGGGTCACCTGTTCAGAGATTATGGAGGAGCAAAAGGGCAGTCTGTCTCCTGCCGAGGATTATGAGCTGCTGTTTGCTGACATGGTCCAGGCTCGGGGACGATGCACACAGGCAAATTGGCATTTGTACCGCCCCCTCCTGGAGCCGGGGGCCAGGCCCCTTGGAATGTCTGGACCCCTTACATGTGTATGGGCTGTACCCCCCTGATGGCGGCTCTGGCTATCAGCCCTATACACGGTTGCTAGCATTGGTAGAATCTGCCTCCCTATCTACATGGTGATTCTCTGATGATCATTTGGGAGATCTCCATATGGAGATAATCTTATGCCGACAAGGTAATGAGACCTGTTCCTTTCAACTACCCCCAAGTGTGTCCTGATGAAGCAAAATAGCGAAACACGTTGACACACAAGGGCTCACTGCTATCTATTTGGTGTCAACCTTCTGTTCACATCATATACCTGCGACCATTATGTGTTTACTGTATGTTTTTTAATTATTTTTTTTTTACTTGACTTGTCTGATAAAGTACCAATTTTATTATACTCTCGTCCATCTTGCCTATAAAGTCCGATTTAATCACAGCAGAAGTGGTGCGCCAGTGGTGTGCACGCGTTCTGCCCGGTGCGGAAGTGCAGAATTACGTATATAGAGTATACCTGATTATGCACAGAAGGGCCGCCCTGTAGCAGTAAATCTGCTATAGGGAAATCAGCAAGTGGTTAAAAGTGTACAGTGCATCATGATGCAAAATATGAAAGAATGGAACCCCTCCCTCTATATAGATATATACTGTATGAGACAGAGTCCCAACAGATATGTGGAAAATCGTATATACAGTTGCCACAAATTTTCTAGAACTTTGCATGAATGAGTGAATATATAGTTAGAGAAATTAGTTATGTATCACTAATGAACGGTGAGGAAAAATAATAATTCTTATTGGTAAGAGATGAAAAGCAAGGTTTCCCAAAAAATAGAACAACATGAAGCTTCTCCACTGGGTGACTTAATATGTCATTGAGCAATCCTTAAAGGGGTTTTTGTAAAGGTTCAGGTTTTTTTTTTTTTTGTAAAACAAACATATCATTCTTACCTCCGCTATGCAGTTGGTTTTGTACAGAGTGGCCCCGATCCTCCTCTTCTTGGGTCCCTCAGCAGAGCTCCCGGCTCCTCCTCTTCACGCGTGCAACAAAAAAAAAAGCACTCTCCTTCATGGACAACCATGCGGGCATGCTTCTGTGTCCTGCTGCGGCGTCTGTTGACACAGACAGCAGGACTCGGCTCCACGCCCCCCCCCCCCACGTCATTGGATTTGATTGACAGCAGCGGGAGCCAATGGCTGCGCTGCAATGAATCTATCCAATCAGGACACAAAATACTGGCTGGATCTGGTGTGCTTGTTCTCGTCATGGGAAACACAGGGCTCAGGTAAGTAAAATGGGGGCGCTCTGGGGGGATTTACCAACGGAAAATGTGCGACCGGATCTTGTTGTCGTTTAAATTCCGATCGCGTGTAGACAATTCCGATGGACAAAGTGCCACGCATGCTCAGAATAAACGATGAGATGAAAGCTATTGGCTACTGCCCTGTTTATAGTCCCGTTGTACGCGTTGTACGTCACCGCGTTCTGAACGATCGGATTTTCCGACAACTTTGTGCGACCGTGTGTATGCAACACAAGTTTGGGCCAAAATCCGTCTGAAAAAAATCAGATGGATTTTGTGGTCGGGATGTCCAACTGTGTGTACAGGGCATAACAGGTAATATGGGAAAAATGTGTCTCCACTGATGCTTTATCACCAATCCTTGTTTCCCTAATAACCCAAAATTTTCAAAATCAATTTTTCATTGGGACAGAAAGTGAGGCGAAATCTTCTGAACAGGGGCACAGACAACAAAACCAATGTTACAGGGGTGATAACCCTTCCCTATGTTATCCAAAAATCTTTAAAAAAAATTTTTTGGGCTGGAGCTACACTTACAAAATGTACCAGTTCCAAATTACAAACAGATTCAACTTAAAGAGGGATTCCACCAAAAAAAAAAAAATATTAAAAGCCAGCAGCTATAAATACTACAGCTGCTGACTTTTAATAAATGGACACTCACCTGTCCCGGGCTCCAGCGATGTCGGCAGCCGAGGCCGATCGATTGCTCGGCTCTCGGCTGCTGTTGCCACCATTCTAGGTGAGGGAATCAGGAAGTGAAGCGAATCGGCTTCACTTCCCGGTTCCCTACTGCGCATGCGCGAGCCGCGCCGCGCCGCGCAATAGGAAATCTCCGCGCTGTCACTGGCACCCGTGTGTGTCCCAGCAGACAGCGCGGTAGGGCAGGAAATGGCGTAGACTCCCACGGGAGTCTATGCCCGGAAGTGGGTGAAAATACCTGTCTTTGACAGGTATCTCCACCCCCCTCCCCCCTGAAAGGTGTCAATTGTGACACCGGAGGGGGGGAGGGATCCGATCAGCGGAGGTTCCACTTTAGGGTGGAATCCCACTTTAAGAACAAACCTACAGTCCCTGTCTCATTTGTAACCCGGGGACCGTCTGTATAAAGAAATAGCAGTGGTAAAAAAACAATTGAGGGTTTAACCGCTTGCCAACTTTCGCACGTACATATACGTCGGCAGAATGGCACAGCTGCGCAAATGGGCGTACGCCGTGTACCTATATGTCCCTTTGAATTTGCCGCCATGTGGTCACGTGCGCCGCACTGGCAGCACGTGCGCGACCCTGCCATGAGCTCTGTGAGTGTGATCGTGGGTCCTGTGAACTCGATGACCACGGTGATACCCACAATTGTCTCATGGAGCTGAAGAACAGGGAAATGCTGATGTAAACACTGATCACCGCTCACAGTAATCGGGAGCGGTGATCAGTGTCATATCACACGTAGCCCCAAACTTAACCCCTTCAGTGCCCCCTCCTGGTTAACCCCTTCACTGCCAGTCACATTTACACAGTAATCAATGCATTTTTAATTGCACTGATCACTGTATAAATGTGAATGGTCCCAAAATAGCGCCAAAAGATCTGTCAGAAATAATGTCGCAGTCGTGATAAAAATTGCAGATCTCCGACATTACTAGTAAAAAAAAAAAATATTCATAAAAATGCCATAAAACTATCCCCTATTTTGTAGACGCTATAACTTTTGCGCAAACCAATCAATATACGCTTTAGTAAGTTGTCAGGAAGCTGCCAACTATACTGATTTTCTTGGGAAGTACCGTATATACTCGAGTATAGGCCTACCCGAATATAAGCCGAGGCCCCCAATTTACCCCCAAAAAACTGGAAAACTTATTGACTCGTGTATAAGCCGAGGGTGAGACATGGCTGTCCATCCCTGTGTGTCCGTCCATCCCTGTGTGTGTGTCCGTCCATCCATCCCTGTGTGTGTGTCCATCCATCCATCCATCCATCCCTGTGTGTGTGTCCGTCCATCCATCCCTGCGTGTGTATCCATCCATCCATCCATCCCTGTGTGTGTGTGTGTGTGTGTGTGTGTGTGTATTCATCCATCCATCCATCCCTGTGTGTGTGTGTGTGTGTGTGTGTGTATCCATCCATCCATCCATCCCTGTGTGTGTGTGTGTGTGTGTGTGTGTGTGTGTCCGTGCAGCCTTGTGTGTGTGTCCAGCCTACCTGTGTCCCAAGCCTCCGTCCCGAGCCGCCGTCGTCCCGAGCCTCCTCTGTCCCGTGCCTCCTCTGTCCCGTGCCTCCTCTGTCCCGTGCCTCCTCCGTCCCGTGCCTCCTCCGTCCCGTGTCGTGCCGATGGATCGCCGCTCCAGGATCGCCGCTCTTCTCGGCGGCCATTCTACAATTCAAAAGCCGCGCCTCCGCCTGTGATAGGCGGAACACTCAATTTCCCAGCAGCCTGTGTTCCGCCTATCACGGACATCCTCTCATACTCGTCCGTAGTATGAGAATGAACGGATGTCCGTGATAGGCGGAACACTGACTGCTGGGAAATTCAGTGTTCTGCCTATCACAGGCGGAGGCGGAGAAGGAGGCGCGGCTTTTGAATTTTAATGTCCGCCGTCTGTCTGCTCGATACGCTGATCGAGCAGTCAGACAGCGGTGACTCGAGTATAAGCCGAGGGGGCACTTTCAGCCTCAAAAAAGAGGCTGAAAATCTCGGCTTATACTCGAGTATATACGGTAATATTTTGGTTGTGCGCGTTAGTACATTTATTTTAATCAATGTACGCTTATTGCGATTTTTTTACCAAAAATATGTAGAAGAATACGTATTGGCCTAAACTGATGAAAAAAATTTTTTTTTATGTATTTTTTGGGGGCTATTTATTATAGCAAAAAGTAAAAAAATAATGCTTTTTTTTCAAAATTGTCGCTCTTTTTTGGTTTATAGCGCAAAAAATAAAAACCGCAGAGGTGACCAAATACCACCAAAAGAAAGCTCTCTTTGTGGGGAAAAAAGGAGGCTAAATTTGTTTGGGAGCTACGTCACACGACCGCGCAATTGTCAGTAAAAGCGACGCAGTGCCGAATCACAAAAAGTGCCCTGGTCTTTGGTCAGCCAAATGGTCCGGGGCTTAAAGGGGTTGTAAAGGTAAATGTTTTTTCACCTTAATGCATTCTATGCATTAAGGTGAAAAAACATCTCACACTGCCTGCGCCCCCCAGCCCCCCCCGTTTTACTTACCTTACCCCTCGAAGGTCCCGTGCTCGCCCCCGCCGTCCTCTTCGCCGCTCAGCCTGGCTGGTGTGGATGGATTGAAAGCAGCGCAGCCATTGGCTCACACTGCTGTCAATCACATCCAATGACGCGGAGTGCCGGGGGTGGGGGCCGTGTGATACAGTGAGCGGCTATAGCCGCCGGCTGTATCAGGGAAGCGTGCCCGCAGGTGCTTCTCACCATGTGAGGGAGCTCGCATGAACGTGAGAAGTACCTGTGGGAGGAAGCAGAGACAGCCGCCGAGGGACCCCAGAAGAGCAGGTCCGGGGCCACTCTGTGCAAAACAAGCTGCACAGTGGAGGTAAGTATAACATGTTTATTATTTAAAAAATTACTTTACAATCCCTTTAAGTGTTTAACCATTAATTTTTTTTTTGTCCAATTCTCCTTTAATTCGGGGTGTGTCCTCTGCGTGCATACTTTTGCTGTCCCTCATTCCCATCTCAGAAAGTTGGGAGGTGTGAACCCGCACCCCACAGGGACTGAATCGCAGGTGGGATGTGGATATTTTAATTAAATCTGATGCTTTCTGTATTGTAATGTAACTGTACTGTCTGTTCTCATGTTGTAAAGCACTGCACAAAGTGTTGGCGCTATACAAGTCCTGTATAATAATAAAATATGATCTTTATTTAGTATACAGGCAGTGTCTGTGCTCTTTATGAAGCACCCACCAATGTAATTAGGTTCTGTTTTGAAACAATATAAACTATACATGCTATTGTGGATCATTTTTTATATGCCTGGATTTTCATATATCTACATTTTCTCTGATGTGTTTTATTACATTGAATCCTGTCGGGTTTATAAACCACGCATTCTACTGGGGATCGCTTTTCATATACATACAATGTTTTTTTTTATGTGTTTTTTTTAAATGATTCTTATTAATTTAATGTCCAGGCAGTATCATCTTTATGAAGCCCTCCCTGATATTATGATATTCGGTTTTGAGATAATATAAACTACGATTGTGGATCGCTTTTTATATGCCTGGATTTTCATATGCTTACAAATGTATCTATTTGTTTTCTGTGATGCGTTTCTTAAATGATTCTTATTAATTTAGTGCCTAGGCAATATAATCCCTATGAAGCACCCACTAATGTTAAGATGTTCTATTTTGGAATAATATAAACTATGCATGCTATTGTGGGTCACTTTTTATATGCCCGGTTATTCATATGCCTATACCTTCTGTGATGTGTTCCATTGCACGTCAGGTTTTCCCTTTTGCATTTTTATTTCATGTTGGTTTCATAGTTAGGTTGAATAAAGACACCAGTCCAACCTGAGTGAGTGTCTACAATTGTCCCTATCCCTGTACATTGCACACTCACATTGGTCCCTACCCTCAATCCAAGGTCCCCATTCATATGCGAGGGCCAATTTTGGACAGAAGCCAATTAACCTACCTGCATGTCTTTGGATTGGGGGAGGAAACCGGAGTACCTGGAGGAAACCCACACAGGCACAGGGAGAACATGCAAACTCCAGGCAGGTAGTGTTGTGGTTGGGATATGAACCAGCGACCCTTCTTACTGCTAGGTGAGAGTGCTAACCACTACACCACTGTGCTGGTTAATCATGTGATCTTTTTATATACTATTTAAGTGTTATTTATTCAGTTTTTTTATCATCCATGACTAAGGACTACCGTCCGAAATGTGTAGGCTGGTTTTACAGCATTGTACATGTTTAAGAAATACTATTGTGCCGTCTATCCTTTTCCTTACTCAGATAACAGAAAAATATTACTTTTGGTAAATATACCATTGTCAGAATTTTATGAAATGTCAGCAATGATTTCCTTGCTGAGATGCCCAATATAATCAGATAGTGGGGGATTGAGGCAGGCCTCACAGATCATATTGACACTAATCTGTCATTGAAAATTCACTTTTAAACATGGCCAAGTATTTCGGTTTTAATTTTTCAAGGCAAATTTTGGGGTCATTTTCTTCAATGAACCTGTCATGTAAGTCCTGAAATGCTCTGGATGCTTTTCCAAAGATAAAAAGTTTTATATCTAGCTCAAACTTGGAAGAAAAATGAAGTTTTGTACTGGATTTATCTTTGAGTTTATCATTGATCATGTGTAGCAACTCCTGAAAGTAAGTATCATCATAATCCCCTGTGCTGCCTGCCTTCTCTCTGATGTATGTATCACACATCTCTATTAAATTAATTGCAAGACCTTCTATCTTGTCCAGGTGGGCCTGACTTGTATAGAGTGCATTGCGAATTTTGGAAAAAACTGTGAACTCGACATGGCTTTTGTCAGTAACAAACGCTTTGATCCCATAGCCATCCAAGCTCTTAACATTGGTTAGTTTTTCATTAATACCGGCTCCCCTTACACCCATTTCATTCTTAAGCTGCTGCAGAATTGTTTGTCCGATGTTACGTCTTGTCAGTTCCTCTATTTGTAAATCAGAGAGTGTTTTCTTCCACATCTCTTCAAATTCTTTCTCTGCTTCTATGTCACCAAGTTCACAATTTCTCTCTCTGCAGCTATTCAGGAGATTTGTCATTTCTTCCTCGATCAGTTTCTGAGATGTCTTCTGAATATCCAGGATCTTGAATTTGTCTTTCTGGATTAGAAACTGCCTCATTGAGTTTATTAAGAGTATTCCTTTCCAGTTTTTTTTTAGGAACGTCACACTTATGAAGAAATCTTCCTTGTATCGCTCAATGAGATGAACGTTCTCACATCTGCTGTCAAAATATTTTTCTAGTAGCTTCAGCATTTTATGTTCCTCTTCTACTAGTAAGCTCTGAAGATCTCCTTTAAACTCCATGTACATCTCAGTATTGAGACTGGATGCGGATTGATTTTTAAAGTTTCTTTGGTGATCATCCAGCTATGGATCTTTTTGGAGAATTCCCATTCCCACAGGGAGTATTGCATAGACAGTTTGGTATAAGCTTCGGCCACCAGACTGTTTCTGAAATTAAAGATGAATTTCTCATGTTTCACTGCACTCCACAAACTATCCACCCATGTGATGAAGGCAGGGATTTTAAATTGCGTTTTATTAGAGTTTTGTGATTTTAAAAATCCCAGAAAATATTTCTTCAAATTTAATTCATAAACATTTTCACTGTAGCCAAAGTTTACCGGCGCCATTGGTGGAACCCCTTGCCACAGTCCAGGAATGTACCAGTTGTG
This sequence comes from Lithobates pipiens, assembly GCF_037356315.1. NCBI lineage: Eukaryota > Metazoa > Chordata > Amphibia > Anura > Ranidae > Lithobates > Lithobates pipiens. Next base: position 27,760,200 of record NW_027507784.1, on the reverse strand, counting down.
CTTCTCTGGATCATAATCCATCACATCTCTGAAACAGGTGATTCCACCTTTCTTTTCCATATTTGCAGCTACTCTTGTCATTTCATCAAGTTGTTCCAGAAATTTCTTCCTGTCTCTCATGTTCTTTTCATAAGCGGACACATCACTGACATTCTGATGTACAAACTGGCAGCTGGGTTTCTTCCCAATTTCTTTCATCCGAAGAAAAGCATGGACCACAATCTGTAAAATATCCTTCATTTCTGACGTGTTCTCCATGGCCATATTAATGATGGTGATATCACTCAACCCAACCACTAGTGTGGCCAGTTCATTGTCATGTTCATAACTGTCCTCCAAAGAGGCCAACTCTGGAGCCTTCAGCCCCTCAGTGTCAATCACCAGGATGAAGTGACAGCCCAGCTCCACCTGGAAGTTCTCTTTTACTTTCAGAAGAGTCATGAAGGCTCCTCGTGTACATCTTCCACTGGCCACCGGGAACTGCAGACCAAACATGGTGTTCAGAAGTGTGGACTTCCCTGTACTCTGCACTCCCAGCACCGTTATTACTCTGATTTTACATTGTCCTCCTGTCTTATTGTCTACCTCACTCAGGACATCAGTTATCCACTGTAAAGGAATATTAGAGGCGTCCCCATCAATCAACTCCAAAGGGAATCCATCTAGTAGGAGATCAGCAGCAATTCCTGGAAATCTGGTGAATTGTCTTGTGTATTTATTATTCTGTTTGTTAACAACTGTAGAATACTCGGCCTCATAAAACTGTCCCAGCTCACGTACAAAATGTTCTATTCCTAAAGAACTGTCTGAGATCTTCTGATCCAGCTTCTTAAGTTCTGAAGTATCTGGTTTACTGTTACATTTTTCCTTGTATTCAAACTGCAACAAGGAAATATTATTTCTTGCAACTGAATCCAATTCAAATTTCATCCATTTCAAGAAATAATGTTTTTCAGCCTTGGAGAGGTCAGTTATTGCTTCAGTAAAATATAATATGCCTACAGGAATATGATGCTTGTATTGTTCTTCATGGAGTGAATTAAGCTTTTGCGTGAGCTCAGATTGATATTCTTGTGCATCTTGTTTCTTTTGATTTGTCATTCTGCAAAGTTCTTTCTCTACTTTAGACAATTCTTTCCACAGATCTCCCTGTAATTTCAGGGTTTCCTTTTTATATCCTTCCACATCTTTTATTACAGAAGTAATCTGGTTTGCTTTCTCTTTTGCTTTCTGACATTCATCAGAATTCTCATCAACAAAGATATGAAGTCCTTCTATTTTATTTTTAGTACTACACAGATTTTGCCTTTCTTTCTGACAGTTTTTTAAAACATTCTCAATGAAAATTTGAATTTTTTTCACTAATGCTGCATCATTTTCTGTTCTGGTTTTGGGAATAATATTTGTTGCACTCATCTTTAAAATTGTCATTAGATTTTTTATATGTTTTGAGGTCTCTGAGTTTATTTTTTTACCCTTTTCTGGAGTAAGAATGAAATAAAACTGAGTGTCAGCGTTACTGAAAGATGATAACCGTCTGAATTGTTTCTCAGAAATACTCTCAATCAATATAAATACAGCTGATGAGAGTCGAGTTAAAAATATAAACTGGTCCCAGTTGGACTCCAGGTCTCCTCGGAGGTTGGTCACTGCGATGGGCTCTGGGAAAACATCAGAATTACCACAGGGAAAATACCAGGACATTTCCACCAGTCCATCAGATATTTTCCTCTCAATGTCTCCCCCCTCCATATCATCATGTATGAAGAAGTTGTGGTGTTGTTGGTTTGGATTAAGAACTTGATTCAGGATTTTGGATTTGGATAATTTGGTGTCACCCAATCTGATGAAGGAGAAAATTGGCATAGAAATATTCACCACATTTTCTTCTCTGAACCCTTTACTGCCAGATAGTGACTGAAGGCTCCACTTCTTGACTATGCCTCTCATTGCCCAAAGCATGAGGGTGCAGTGTGACCCGTCACCAGCAGGGAGCAGCAGAGGGACAGCAAATTGGCACATGGACAATTTGGATACAATCTCTTGTTGCAGAAAACTGTCTGAACAATGGAGGAGAACACACAGGACATCCAGGGGGTGAATAGATTCATTTGGACTATTTTCCTCTTCAGTCATTGACTCAAACATGTTTTCAATTGAATTGATTATTTGTGCATCTTTTCCATACTGAGTATTAAGTGCAGCTCTGTTCAAGGCCATCAGCTTTCTCAGAAAATGCCATGGTACATCTTGAATGGTCTGGGGATGGACATCACTCAGAATCTCTGCTCCGATTTCTAGGATGTGACTCAATGTCAGTTTGGAATTAAATAAATGCCCCATATTTAGACTCACAACAAGTTCATGAAAAATCTTAAATTTATCTGTAAAAAGAACATAATTGTTGTTAACATATAACCTAATGTTAAGCATTATCATTATAGATGATTTAAAACAATAAATGTGCATTTAAATGGTTTGCTACTAGTGATGGACGAACTTCCGACGGGACGTTTCGCGAACGCGAAATGCGAACGGACCCAAACGTTCGCGAAACCGAACGTTCGCCGCGGGCCCCATTGACTTCAATGGGAGGCGAACTTTGCAAACCTTCATGTCGAATTTGCGGCCACGTGGTAATTATTAGGGGGTAAAACGTAGTCCCACCATCTGGACAATGACATAATACATGTATGAGGTGAATTTGGGATCGATAACTACAAGCATTTTTATTTTATTTGGGAAATTGTTCTAACAATTCAGGACTATGGAGCTAATGAAGGCAATGGAGGAGAGGGAAGGTCAGGGACCAGGGTAGGCAAAGAAGAGGGTGCAGGAGATGATCACCAGCAGCGTGACATACCGGAATGACACATGCACCGTGATAGAGGCATCTGACAGCAGCACCGTAATACAGAGCACTGACAGCAGCACCGTGACATACAGCGCTGACAGCAGCACCGTGACATACAGCGCTGACAGCAGCACCGTGACATACAGCGCTGACAGCAGCACCGTGACATACAGCGCTGACAGCAGCACCGTGACATACAGCGCTGACAGCAGCACCGTGACATACAGCGCTGACAGCAGCACCGTGACATACAGCGCTGACAGCAGCACCGTGACATACAGCGCTGACAGCAGCACCGTGACATACAGCGCTGACAGCAGCACCGTGACATACAGCGCTGACAGCAGCACCGTGACATACAGCGCTGACAGCAGCACCGTGACATACAGCACTGACAGCAGCACCGTAAGCAGCCCCAGGAGGAAGTCAGCACAGCACAGGGATGGTGTGATCCCCTCATAATAAGAACCCCCAGGAGGAAGTCAGCACAGCACAGGGATAGTGTGATCCCTTCATAATAAGAACCCCCAGGAGGAAGTCAGCACAGCACAGGGATATCATAAGCAGCCCCAGTAGAAATATGACACCGCTCAACCTCTTCAAAGAGGAGGGTAGGGGCATATAGTACGGTGTGCTTTTTTGGGTCAAGGAAGTGAGCCAAATGAATTAAGAAGGTCTGTGTGCTTGATTAAAAAAATAGTTTATAGACATATACATGGTCTACTGGTCACATGTGTTGAATTCCTCCGAGATCCATGCCTCATTCATTTTTAGAAATGTGAGGTAGTTAACACTGTGGTGAGCTAGGCGAGTACGCTTATCGGTCACAATCCCCCCTGCTGCGCTGAACGTCCTTTCGGACAGGACACTGGATGAGGGGCAAGCCAACAGTTCGATTGCAAATTGGGCAAGCTCTGGCCAGAGGTCAAGCCTGCCCACCCAGTAGTCTAGGGGTTCATCACTCCTCAGAGCGTCCACATCGGCCGTTAACCCAATGTAGTCGGACACCTGACGGTCTAGGCATTCCCTGATGCTGGATCCGGATGACACCTGTCGATGGGTCGGCTGAAAGAATGACCTCATATCCGAAGTCACCAACACATCTTCAAACCGGCCTCTTCTTGCAGGCGCTGTTGGATTGGTACCCGCAAATCCTTCTCTGGGAGTGGGAATTGCTCCTCTGCCAGCGCACGCAAAAGCAGAATGCAGCATTTCTCGAAGCAAGGCCTGGAAGTGCTGCATTCTGACAGCCCTCTGCGACGGCGGTAACATTTCCGCCATTTTGTGTTTGTACCGGGGGTCTAAGTACGTTGCCACCCAGTACTGGTCCTTGACCCTCATGCTTTTTATACGGGGGTCCCTATTAAAACACTGGAGCATGAAGGCCCCCATTTGCACTAAAGTGGAAGCGGTGTGGTGGCCTGGCTCCTGCTCATCATCCAGGATAATGTCGTCCTCTTCATTCTCCTCTCCCCATCCTCGCACAACAGGGATCCCAGAAAGGTTTAAAGCATGCTCTTCTTGCTCCTGCTCATCCGCCCCGGCACCATCCTCCTCTGACTCCTCATCAGACTCCTGTTGTTGACTTGTCTCAGATAGAGTAGCCCCCCCTGGGAATTCATCCAGCATTGCGACTTCCTCATCTTCCCGCTCCTGCTCCTCCACAGCCTGATCAATGACACGACGCAATGCACGCTCCAGAAAGAAGGCATAAGGTACCATGTCACTGATGGCGCCATGGCTGCGACTGACCAGTTTGGTGATCTCCTCAAATGGCCGCAGAAGTCTGCATGTGTCGCGCATGAGCAGCCACTGGCGCGGTGAAAAAAAACCCAGCTCCCCAGAACCGTTTCTTTCGCAGAGTTCATACAGGTAGACGTTAACTGCACGTTTCTGCTGGAGCAGCCTATCAAGCATATAGAAGGTTGAGTTCCATCGCGTCGGGCAATCGCAAATAAGACGTCTGACCGGCAGATGGTGTCGCCGCTGAATGTCAGCAAGGCGAGCCATGGCCGTGTAAGATCTTCTGAAATGGGCCGAGATTTTCCTTGCCTGCCGCAAGATGTCCTGGACCCCAGGGTATTTGACAAGGAATCGCTGCACGACCAAGTTTAAGACGTGTGCCATGCACGGCACGTGCGTGATTTTGCCCTGTTTCAATGCGCTAAGCAGATTGGCACCGTTGTCACACACCACTTTACCAACTGTCAAATTGAGCGGTGTTAGCCACTCATCTGCCTGTGAACGCAAAGCTGAAAGGAGTGCCGGGCCAGTGTGGCTCTTTGCTTCCAGGCACAACAGACGCAGCACGGCATGGCAACGTCTCACCTGGCATGTGGAATAGGTTCTGGGGAGCTTGGGCGGTGCAGTGGAAGAGACGCTAGCAGCGGAAAAGGAGGAGGCAGCTGAGGAGGAGAGGGAGGAGGATGGAGTAGGAGGAGGAGAAGAAGAGTCAGGCCTGCATGCAATCCGTGGCGGTAAAACCAAATCTACACGGGTGCCACGGGTTACATGCTTGACGGCCGTCAGAAGGTTCACCCAGTGGGCAGTAAAACTGATATACCTTCCCTGCCCGTGTTTGCTAGACCACGTGTCTGTGGTCAGATGTATCTTGGCACCGACACTGTGTGCCAGAGATACATTCACTTGCCGCTGAACATGGCCATATAGCTCTGGGATGCCCTTCTCTGAGAAATACTTCCTTCCTGGGACCTTCCATTGTGGTGTTCCAATGGCCACAAATTTGCGAAAGGCCTCCGAGTCCACCAGTTTATATGGCAGTAGTTGGCGGGCTATGAGTTCTGACAAGCCAGCCGCCAACCGTTGGGCAAGAGGGTTATCCGGCGTCATCATTTTTTTACGCTCAAACATTAGGCCCACGGAAGCCTGCCTTTTTGCAGAAAAATGTGAGCTTGGCGTGATGGAAGGTGGAGTGGAGGACAATTGTGAGGAGAGAGGAGAAGGAGAAGTAGAAGACGAGGCTGGACGGTGAGAGCCTGCAGTGTGGCTTTGTGTGTTCCGTTGCTCCCACTGGGCTCGGTGATGGCTGCTCATGTGCCTTCTTAAGGCGGTCGTCCCTAGGTGAGTATTGGGCTTACCGCGACTAACGCGTTGACTGCAAAGATTGCAGATGGCAACGCTATTGTCAGCAGCGGACACGTTAAAAAAAGCCCACACTGCGGAGCCATGTGCCGGTGTCCTGGGAGCGCCAGATGTGACCGTACATGGTCGATGACTCGCTCCTGATACATTTGCAGTCTGCTTTGTCCCTGCTGTGCAATGTAAGTCATTGCTGCTTCTCCTCCCTATCTGCTGGTCCATATCTCCCTCTGAACTCCCCTCCTCTTCCTCTCTTGTGGGCACCCACGTGACATCACTAGACACGTCATCATCAACGTCACCTTCCCCACCGCTATAAGTAGAGATCTCGGAGTAGGCAGCAACACCGGGGACCAACCTCCTCCTTGGGCTGATCTGGGTACTGGCGTCAGACTGCTGAGTAGCGCTTGTTGCTACCTCCTCTTCCTGATCCAATACCAAGAGTGGCTGCGCATCAGAAATGTCCTCTTGATATGGATCGGAAAATAATTCCAGTGACTCAAGCGGAAGGTATGTGGTGGTGGTGGTGGTGGTCGTGTTGTTGGTGGTAGTGTCTTTGGGGGTGCACATAGCAGAGAGTGAAGAAGAGGGTGCAGATCGAGAGGATGAGGAGGGTGCAGAAGAGTAAGGCTGAGCGAGCCACTCAACCAAGTCTGGTGCATCCTTTAAAGTAATTGAACGCACCTTCTGCAACTTCCCACTTTGGCTCAAGCCTGTTGCTCCTGCCCTACCCCTACCACCCCTGCGGAAGGGCCTGCCTCTTCCGCTGCCTGTCATTTTTTAAATGACCCTGTGACAAAACTCTTAGTCCCTATACCGATGAAGGACTGCTGCAGTATAGGGCAGCGGTCAGCAGTGGTGCACGTCAACCCTATCTATTGTGGACCGATAGCGGTCCTTACAGAACAGCAGACTGTACCGCACTCAAGCCTATGTACCGTAGCACCCTATACCAAGTTACCAGTCCTTATAAGAACTTTTGTGGACCAAGCAGGTTGTGTATTAGTGTTTAGCAGACTGTATGTCAGTCCCTATACCGCTGAAGGACTGCTGCAGTATAGGGCAGCGGTCAGCAGTGGTGCACGTCAACCCTATCTATTGTGGACCAATAGCGGTCCTTACAGAACAGCAGACTGTACCGCACTCAAGCCTATGTACCGTAGCACCCTATACCAAGTTACCAGTCCTTATAAGAACTTTTGTGGACCAAGCAGGTTGTGTATTAGTGTTTAGCAGACTGTATGTCAGTCCCTATACCGCTGAAGGACTGCTGCAGTATAGGGCAGCGGTCAGCAGTGGTGCACGTCAACCCTATCTATTGTGGACCGATAGCGGTCCTTACAGAACAGCAGACTGTACCGCACTCAAGCCTATGTACCGTAGCACCCTATACCAAGTTACCAGTCCTTATAAGAACTTTTGTGGACCAAGCAGGTTGTGTATTAGTGATTAGCAGACTGTACGTCAGTCCCTATACCGCTGAAGGACTGCTGCAGTATAGGTGAGCGGTCAGCAGTGGTGCACGTCAACCCTATCTATTGTGGACCGATAGCGGTCCTTACAGAACAGCAGACTGTACCGCACTCAAGCCTATGTACCGTAGCACCCTATACCAAGTTACCAGTCCTTATAAGAACTTTTGTGGACCAAGCAGGTTGTGTATTAGTGTTTAGCAGACTGTATGTCAGTCCCTATACCGCTGAAGGACTGCTGCAGTATAGGGCAGCGGTCAGCAGTGGTGCACGTCAACCCTATCTATTGTGGACCGATAGCGGTCCTTACAGAACAGCAGACTGTACCGCACTCAAGCCTATGTACCGTAGCACCCTATACCAAGTTACCAGTCCTTATAAGAACTTTTGTGGACCAAGCAGGTTGTGTATTAGTGATTAGCAGACTGTACGTCAGTCCCTATACCGCTGAAGGACTGCTGCAGTATAGGTGAGCGGTCAGCAGTGGTGCACGTCAACCCTATCTATTGTGGACCGATAGCGGTCCTTACAGAACAGCAGACTGTACCGCACTCAAGCCTATGTACCGTAGCACCCTATACCAAGTTACCAGTCCTTATAAGAACTTTTGTGGACCAAGCAGGTTGTGTATTAGTGTTTAGCAGACTGTATGTCAGTCCCTATACCGCTGAAGGACTGCTGCAGTATAGGGCAGCGGTCAGCAGTGGTGCACGTCAACCCTATCTATTGTGGACCGATAGCGGTCCTTACAGAACAGCAGACTGTACCGCACTCAAGCCTATGTACCGTAGCACCCTATACCAAGTTACCAGTCCTTATAAGAACTTTTGTGGACCAAGCAGGTTGTGTATTAGTGTTTAGCAGACTGTACGTCAGTCCCTATACCGCTGAAGGACTGCTGCAGTATAGGGCAGCGGTCAGCAGTGGTGCACGTCAACCCTATCTATTGTGGACCGATAGCGGTCCTTACAGAACAGCAGACTGTACCGCACTCAAGCCTATGTACCGTAGCACCCTATACCAAGTTACCAGTCCTTATAAGAACTTTTGTGGAACAAGCAGGTTGTGTGTTAGTGATTAGCAGACTGTACGTCAGTCCCTATACCGCTGAAGGACTGCTGCAGTATAGGGCAGCGGTCAGCAGTGGTGCACGTCAACCCTATCTATTGTGGACCGATAGCGGTCCTTACAGAACAGCAGACTGTACCGCACTCAAGCCTATGTACCGTAGCACCCTATACCAAGTTACCAGTCCTTATAAGAACTTTTGTGGACCAAGCAGGTTGTGTATTAGTGTTTAGCAGACTGTACGTCAGTCCCTATACCGCTGAAGGACTGCTGCAGTATAGGGCAGCGGTCAGCAGTGGTGCACGTCAACCCTATCTATTGTGGACCGATAGCGGTCCTTACAGAACAGCAGACTGTACCGCACTCAAGCCTATGTACCGTAGCACCCTATACCAAGTTACCAGTCCTTATAAGAACTTTTGTGGAACAAGTGAGTTGTGAATGTTTAGCAGACTGCAGCAGAAGGGCAGCAGTCAAGTATAATATCCTTTCTATATTTGGAAGAAAGAATATTATACATGTACAAGCCTATTACCGTACCACTGATACCAGTCCTGAAAAGAACCTTTGTGGAACTAATAATAACAGCAAGTCTTTAAAATTACCCTCACTGCCTGACAACACTGCTTCCTTCCTGTCCCTATACAAATTGGCAAAAAAAGAGAACGATTAGTGGTTACTGGAACAGCTCTTTTGTGGACCTTGATAGTAACAGCTAATGATGATGATGATGATGATGATGATGAAAGACTAATCTGGCTGTCCCTGTAGCATACACCGTCCTTTCCCTTTCTCTAAACTAACAAAAGACACTCAGGCTGCTGCAAGAATCAGCAGCACAGCAAACCTATCAACACCTAACACCTATACCAGTCCTGAAAAGAACTTTTGTGTACCAAATAGCTAGTGGTTTATCTCTCCCTACTCCACACAGGAACCTGTCCCTATCTTAACAGAAGAAAGAATGTAAAATGGCCACCGGATCGGGTGTATTTATAGGTTAGGGGGAATGTCCAAGTGTCCATGTGCTGTCATGTCTCAATTGGCTGTCCTGTATCACATGATAAACGTGTCACCAAAGGTTAAAGTTCTTGTATACATTAAACACGTAAGTCCGCCGCGGCGAACGACGGAAAAAGGCGTTCGAACGTGCGGACCGCGAATGTCGGAAATTCGCCGCGAAACGACCGCCGGGCGAACCGTTCGGCCATCACTATTTGCTACCTTGAAAACCAATAGACATCGTGTGTTTCAATGAAGAAATACATGACCATCAAAGTACCAGTCACTGCACACATTTTTATCATACTAAGATGCACTGGAAATCCACAGAGATCAATAAATTTTTTTGACAATGTCTGTATTATATTCTAGGGAAGGGGATGTCATCGCTCCAGGTAGGTCAAACAAAGGTGAAAAACCTCTCTTCCAGTTTGGAAGCCCAGGTGCTGGTAATGCATATGGCAATTAAAACAGGAAGAAGTTCTGGACAGCCGCACTCCAAAAACGTTTTTGCCTTTTATTCAAAAGATGTAATCAAAAATACATGCCACAGCAGAACAGACAGAGGAACTGACGCGTTTCACACTACCAAACAGTGCTTACACTAAGCACTGTTTGGTAGTGTGAAACGCGTCAGCTCCTCTGTCTGTTCTGCTGTGGCATGTATTTTTGATTACATCTTTTGAATAAAAGGCAAAAATGTTTTTGGAGTGCGGCTGCCCAGAACTTCTTCCTGTTTTAATCATTTGTATTATATTCTAGGTCTGAGCAAGATCAAGACCTTGGAGGCACTTCAGGACTGTAAGTATTGAACAAAATGCTAAATACATATACCTAAAGCACAAACATTTTCAAGAACCCAGGAATATCTGGTTGGGAGAGTAGTATATACTGCTCAGGAATTTAAAAGAGGTAAATTGTACATTTATTTTTAATTACTTGAGTCCAAGGTACCAATATAAAACAGCGCTGGGGCATTGACTATTCATCCCAGCACCAGATTAAAACTGTACAAAGACTTAGCAACTGCTGAGAATCCTGTTCTGGAACTGCCAGCCACAGTACTAAGCAGTGACAGCCCGTCCTTATGGCCCAGGCGCTGCCCACCCTAATCCATGTGCCCGGCCCCTAATCTATATGCAACAAAGAAGAGGGGGTCCCCTGGGGGTGGACTTTTAAGGCACGTACAATTTATAATAATATACAAATTATTTTATTACATAAAACCAACAAAAGGTAATTGAATATACAGTATACATTAAAAAGTACACCAACAGGTATATATAAAACCAGTATTGATGCTATGTCGTATCATTCATTTGAACAGAAATACCCTACGCGTTTCGGAGCTTGGAAAAGCGTGTCCTTCTTCAGGGGTGTGTGGATACAATGTTTCTGTAGAATAATACTGTTAACATATATGACAATAGCCGCTGGGCACCATTTGATAAAAGAACAAACAATTGTACAGGACCATATGGGTATATTTGACTCTGCCAATGCTCGAGGTATATGCCCCAGTCTATCTCTATTCAATAAAATGTTGTAGAGATCCTGCAGGAGTGGTGTGAAAACAGGTCTGCAGTCCCCTATTGGGGAAGAAGATTTTTTTCATATGAACTGGGACTTTTATAGTTGTTTTACCCAGAATAACACTTCACCATATGGAGTTGTGGGAGAGGATGAGAGGTCCGTCCAGCCAGCGTCCTGCCAATAAGGTCAGACTGCAGACCTTATTGTGCACATTGCATAGGCAACAATTCAACTGCTGTAATAGGTAGCATTTTAGGCATAAAGGCGTGTATTTATAAAAAATAAATATATGGTATAAAAAAGCAAATTGTATTAGGCTATTTCCTGTGCTGGACAAATTATTTTTCATTAATTTAAAGCCCATCTCTGGGAGATTTAAAAGGGAAAAAAACTGCATTTGGCCACTAAATTATGTAAAGTATCATAGGAATTGGTCAAATATGGTATTTTCCATTTTAAATCAATACAAAATAAATTAGTTTGGCACAGGAAATAGCCTAATAATATTTGCTCTGTTTGCCCCATTTGCACTGAACGAATGTGTATGTATTTTCACTGGGAGAATTACTATGTGATTTTTTTTTAAATACACACCAAAGCATGCAGCGGTTCAGGCCAAATATATGCAATAAATAGCATCTTTCGCACTATATAAACAGATGAATATTATGCATATCAATCCCGGACTATAAATGGTTTAACCACTTAGTAACCGGCCCATAGGCGAATGACAGCTACTGGGCGGTTGCTTAACTCTGGGAGGGCGTACTATGACATCCTCCCAGAATTCTGCTCTCGCGCACCCCCTGAGGCATGCATTCGAGAACCTCCATGACCGCTGGGTCCAGAGGACCCGGCACATCATGGATCACGGTGAACGAATGACGGAGCGATCACATGTAAACAAACTGGTGTGATTTCCAGTTCCTCCCTTCTCTCTTCGTCCAGTGTGAGTGGAGAGGGGAGAGATCAGTGGCAGCAGCGCTGTGGGCTGCATGTGTTGTGCCCACAGCGCAGCTCAGTGAGAGATCCATCCATCCATGCTCACCCATCCATACTCTGCATACTCTGCATAATCATCCATACTCTGCACCCATTCATACTCTGCATACCCGTCCATACTCTGCATACCCATCCATACTCTGCATAACCATCCATACCCATCCATACTCTGCATACCCATCCATACTCTGCATACCCATCCATACCCATCCATACTCTGCATACCCATCCATACTCTGCATAACCATCCATATCCATCCATACTCTGCATAACCATCCATACTGTAACATGGGGTTAAATTCTGTGTAACATTTATACATAGGTTAATTCGTATATTTACCCTTTCAGATATGTGGTCAGTAAATGCAAGGATTAAAACACAACAAGACACAAAGAATGTAATAAAAAGATTTACTTAGCTTTGATTAGAGATGTATACAGATGATACGATACAGGATAAATTCCGCAATCAATCCAGGGGAGTCACTAGCTCATTATAAATGAGCTACCTGGAGAAAACAGTCAACATGATTCAAACTCTAATGCCCCGTAGACACGATCGGACTATCCGGCGGACAATCCACCCATGTGTGGGCTCTGGCTGACTTTTTTTCCCCAAAGGTCCGGCAGACTTAGAATAAGTTTTGACTCAAAATTGTCTGCTGGACTCGGCAGTCCGGCGGACAATCCGGCCTTCTGTGTGCTAGTCCGCCGGACTTTTAAAATGCACGGACTTGCCCACACACGGAGAAAAGTCCGTTCATTTTGAACGTGGCTCCAGGTAGGCGGGAGTAGTGAAGGAAGTGAATGTCGCCGCCTCCATCGGCAAGATTGACACCTCGCTGGCCCGGTCACCTGGTATGGACTTAAAGGTCCCCCAAAGTCCATATCAGACCCTTATCCAAGCACGCAGCCTGGCCAGTCAGGAAAGGGGGTGGGGATGAGCGCGCGCCCCCTCCTGAGCCATACCAGGCAGCGTGCCCTCAACATGGGGGGTGCTTAGGGAAAGGGGGGCCCTGCGGCCCCCCCAACCCAAAGCACCTTGTCCCCATGTTGATGAGGACAAGAGCCTCTTCCCAACAACCCTGGCCGTTGGTTGTCGGGATCTGCGGGCGGGGGGCTTATCGGAATCCAGGAGCCCCCTTTAATAAGACGCCCCCAGATACCGGTCCCCCACCCTATGTGAATGAGTATAGGGTACTTCTCTTCTTCCGTCTTGGGGGTCTTCTCACCGGACTCCTCTGCTCTTTTACTAGCTCTTTTACTAGCGTCACCGCTGCCATCCAGGGTTCCTCTTACGACTTTGGGGGTCTTGTCCCCCTCTTCGGGGGTCTTGTCCCCCTCTTCGGTTCTTCTTGCTGGGCCTAGTGAAAGGTAGTCTTTTCACTTGTGCTCCTAATATAAACATTTCTGGCTTCATTCATTTCATCCTTCACATTTCCAGTATTATGAGTATGTATGCGAAACACCCCTCATTATTAAATATGGTCCATCTCCTATATATCCCACTCCTTGGGTATTTTCCACATGTAAATTAATGTATGAAAGTTTTACTTCCTTCCACCCCTCGTCTTATCTATCTAAAGTTCTATCTCTTGACCCACTTTCTCTGTCTGATTTACCTGTCCAGGAAATCTCATTCTGCTATGTTAGGGCTGAAAAATATAAAAAATATCCAAACTTCCAAAAATATAAAAACAACTATATGTTGGACTAACAGAATAACACCAAACCTCCTTTTGAAAGTACAGGTATGAACATCAAACTTTCCTTTCCAAGAGTTTAAACGCATAGCTACTTGTCAAAGTCCTCCATATCTGGTGATGGACAGCAGAGTCTTATACATCCGGTTACTAGATCGCAGCTGCAGCATAGCACTTGCAACACTGTAGAACTGAAAGAACTGTAGGATACACAAGTCATAGATGTGCAGGCACCTAACCACATAGTAGCTGGAACTTTTACAGACAGTTCAGGCACATGACCGTAAGAGCAGATAAAACAGTTCAAGTACTTCACCATCAGATTCAGGTACTTAACCATGATAGCGGATGGAACAGTTCAGGTACTCGTCCCTCAAAACAGGTGGAACTTGCACCAACAGTTCAGCTGCTGATTAGGGATGGCCGAACTGTTCGCCCGGTGGTCGGTTTGTGGCGAATTTAGCATGTTCGCGATTCGCCCGATTGGCAGACTATTGCCGCTGTTTGCCCGGTGAAAATATGTGTTTACAGTGTGAAAGAACTTTGACCCATGATGACACATCCATCATGGGGTACAGGACAGCCAATTGAGACATTTCAGCACATGGACAATTGGACATTCCCCCTACCTTATAAATAGACCTGATCTGGCGGCCATTTTACATTCTGTCTTATGTCATTGTAGGGACAGGACGCTGAGTGCAGCAGGGAGAGACTGTAGTGACACAAATCACTAGCTATTAGGTCCACAAAAGTCCTTTTAAGAACTGGTATAGGTGTAGTACAGTATATAGGGTTCAGTGCACTGCTGTGCTGGTGATTGCAGCTGTCTTTTGTCAGTGTAGGGACAGGACGCTGTGTGCAGCAGGGACAGTCAGTTTAATCACTAGCTAGCTATTACTATTAGGTCCACAAAGGTCCTTGTATAAGGCCGCGTACACACGCGGGGACTGTTCGCTCAACTTTGTCCGTCAAACAGTTTCAGCGGACAGTCCGCTCAAAATTAGTATGGACGGACTTGCCCACACACGACGAACGAACAGTCCGCTGAAACCGTGCGTGATGACGTGAACGGCACGTACGACGGGACTAGAAAACGACGTCCTATACACTGCAATGCAAACTTCGGCGTGTAAATCCTTTCTGAGTATGCGCGGAACTTAGTTTGACGAACAAGCCTACACACGGGCGGACTGTCCGCTGAAATTCCGAAAAACTTTGTTCGTCAGACTGTCCGCTGAAACTGTCCGCTGAAAGCCCACACACGAGCGGACTGTCCGCTGAAACACTGTTCAGCGGACAAAGTCGGGCGAACAGTCCGCCCGTGTGTATGCGGCTTTAGTGTACAATATATAGGGTACTGGTGCATTACCATGCTGCAAATTACTGCTCGTTTCTGCAGCTGTCTTTTATCAGTGTAGGGACTGAGGGACAGTCTGCAAATCACTAGCTACTAGGTCCACAAAGGTCCTTTTAAGGACTGGTATATGTGTACAATATATAGGGTTGTGGTGCACTGCTGATGACTGCTGCCCTATTCTGCAGCAGTCTTTTATCAGTGTAGGGATTGAGGGACAGTCTGCAAATCACTAGCTACTAGGTCCACAAAGGTCCTTGTAAGGACTGGTATAGGTTTACAATATATAGGGTTGTGGTGCACTGCTGCTGACTACTGCCTTATTCTGCAGCAGTCTTTTATCAGTGTAGGGACTGAGGGACAGTCTGCAAATCACTAGCTACTAGGTCCACAAAGGTCCTTGTAAGGACTGGTATAGGTGTACAATATATAGGGTTGTGGTGCACTGTTGCTGACTACTGCCCTATTCTGCAGCAGTCTTTTATCAGTGTAGGGACTGAGGGACAGTCTGCAAATCACTAGCTACTAGGTCCACAAAGGCCCTTCTAAGGACTGGTATAGGTGTAGTACAGTATATAGGGTTCAGTGCACTGCTGTGCTGGTGATTGCAGCTGTCTTTTGACAGTGTAGGGACAGGACGCTGTGTGGAGCAGGGACAGTCAGTTTAATCACTAGCTAGCTATTACTACTAGGTCCACAAAGGTCCTTTTAAGGACTGGTATAGGTGTACAATATATAGGGTGCTGGTGCATTGCTGTTCTGGTGATTGCAGCTGTCTTTTGTCAGTGTAGGGACAGGATGCTGTGTGGAGCAGGGACAGTCAGTTTAATCACTAGATAGCTATTACTACTAGGTCCACAAAGGTCCTTTTAAGGACTGGTATAGGTGTAGAACAGTATATAGAGTTCAGTGCACTGCTGTGCTGGTGATTGCAGCTGTCTTTTGTCAGTGTAGGGACAGGGCGCTGTGTGGAGCAGGGACAGTCAGTTTAATCACTAGCTAGCTATTACTACTAGGTCCACAAAGGTCCTTTTAAGGACTGGTATAGGTGTAGTACAGTATATAGGGTTCAGTGCACTGTTATGCTGGTGATTGCAGCTGTCTTTTGTCAGTGTAGGGACAGGACGCTGTGTGGAGCAGGGACAGTCAGTTTAATCACTAGCTAGCTATTACTACTAGGTCCACAAAGGTCATTTTAAGGACTGGTATAGGTGTACAATATATAGGGTGCTGGGGCATTGCTGTGCTGGTGATTGCAGCTGCCTTTTGTCAGTGTAGGGACAGGATGCTGTGTGGAGCAGGGACAGTCAGTTTAATCACTAGCTAGCTATTACTACTAGGTCCACAAAGGTCCTTTTAAGGACTGTTATAGGTGTAGTACAGTATATAGGGTTCCGTGCACTGCTGTGTTGGCGATTGCAGCTGTCTTTTGTCAGTGTAGGGACAGGATGCTGTGTGGAGCAGGGACAGTCAGGTTAATCACTAGCTAGCTATTACTGCTAGGTCCACAAAGGTCCTTTTAAGGACTGTTATAGGTGTAGTACAGTATATAGGGTTCAGTGCACTGCTGTGCTGGTGATTGCAGCTGTCTTTTGTCAGTGTAGGGACAGGATGCTATGTGGAGCAGGGACAGTCAGTTTAAACACTAGCTAGCTATTATTACTAGGTCCACAAAGGTCCTTTTAAGGACTGGTATAGGTGTACAATATATAGGGTGCTGGTGCATTGTTGTGCTGGTGATTGCAGCTGTATTTTGTCAGTGTAGGGACAGGACGCTGTGTGGAGCAGGGATAGTCAGTTTAATCACTAGCTAGCTATTACTACTAGGTCCACAAAGGTATTTTTAAGGACTGGTATAGGTGTACAATATATAGGGTGCTGGTGCATTGCTATGCTGCAGATTACTAATCGTTTCTGCAGCAGTCTTTTATCAGTGTAGGGACTGAGGGACAGTCTGCAAATCACTAGCTACTAGGTCCACAAAGGTATAGGTGTACTGGTATAGGTGTACTATTTGGTGTGCAGTATATAGGTGTGTAATACACGTATAAAATACTTTCACATATAGAAAGCATAGTATAGTGCATTTCCACTGTGCAGCATTGTAACTGCTGAGCGGTTCTGCAGCGATACTACAAATAGTGACAAACGCAATAAAAAAAAGTATTATAACTGGTGTGATAGACCAGTGGCCCCCAAAAACGACAGATTGAAGCTGGGTGTTATATACCTTTTTCCACATACATACTGCACTTCTCTAGAGACTTTTGTCACAGGGTCAATTAAAAAACGACAGGCAGAGGAAGAGGCAGGCCCTTCCGCAGGGGTGGTAGGGGTGGGGCAGGAGCAACAGGCTTGAGCCAAAGTGGCAAATTGCAGAAGGTGCATGCGATTACGTCAAAGGACGCACCAGACTTGGTTGGGTAGCTCACTCAGCCTTACTCTTCTGCACCCTCCTCATCCTCTCGATCTGCACCCTCTTCTTCACTCTCTGCTATGTGCACCCCCAAAGACACTACCACCAACACCACCACCACCACCACCATATACCTTCCGCTTGAGTCACAGGAATTATTTTCCAATCCATATCAAGACATTTCCGATGCGCAGCCACTCTTGGTATTGGATCAGGAAGAGGAGGTAGCAACAACTGCCACTCAGCAGTCTGACGACAGTACTCAGATCAGCCCAAGGAGGAGGTTGGTCCCTGCTGTTGCTGCCTACTCCGAGATCTCTACTTATAGCGGTGGGGAAGGTGACGTCGATGATGACGTGTCTAGTGATGTCTCGTGGGTGCCCACAAGAGAGGAAGAGGAGGGGAGTTCAGAGGGAGATATGGACCAGCAGATAGGGAGGAGAAGCAGGAAGAACTTACATTGCACAGGAGGGACAAAGCAGACTGCTAATGTATCAGGAGCGAGGCATCAACCATGTATGGTAACATTTGGCGCTCCCAGGATGCCGGCACATGGCTCCGCAGTGTGGGCTTTTTTTAACGTGTCCGCTGCTGACAATAGTGTTGCCATCTGCAATCTTTGCAGTCAACGCATAAGTCGCGGTAAGCCCAACACTCACCTAGGGATGACCGCCTTAAGAAGGCACATGAGCAGCCATCACCGAGCCCAGTGGGGGCAACGGAACCCACAAAGCCACACTACAGGCTCCCACCGTCCAGCCTCGTCTTCTACTTCTCCTTCTCCTCTCTCCTCACAATTGTCCTCCACTCCACCTTCCATCACGCCATCCTCACGTTTTTCTGCAAAAAGGCAGGCTTCCGTGGGCCAAATGTTTGAGCGTAAAAAAAATGATGATGCCGGATAACCCTCTTGCCCAACGGTTGACGGCTGGCTTGTCAGAACTGATAGCCCACCAACTACTGCAATATAAACTGGTGGACTCGGAGGCCTTTCAAAAATTTGTGGCCATTGGAACACCACAATGGAAGGTCCCAGGAAGGAAGCATTTCTCACAGAGCTATATGGCCATGTTCAGTGGCAAGTGAATGTATCTCTGGCACACAGTGTCGGTGCCAAGATACATCAGACTAGGGATGAGCCGAACACCCCCCGGTTCGGTTCGCACCAGAACTTTCGAACGGACCCCAAATTCGTATGAACTTTAGAACCCCATTGAAGTCTATGGGACTCGAACTTTCGAAATTAAAAGTGCTAATTTTAACGGCTAATATGCAAGATACTGTCCTAAAAAGGGTTTGGGGACCTGGCTCCTGCCCCAGGGGACATGGGTCAATGCAAAAAAAAGTTTTAAAAACGGCCGTTTTGGCGGGAGCACTGATTTTAATGACGATTAAAGTGGAAAAAAAAAGTGAAATATTCCTTTAAATATGGTGCCTGGGGGGTGTCTGTAGTATGCCTGTGAAGTGCCACGTGTTTCCCGTGTTTAGAACAGTCCCTGCACAAAATGACATTTAACGGAAATAACGTAATTTAAAGCTGCTTGCGGTTTTAATATTATATCTGGTTCCTGCAATATGGTTGAAAATCATTGAGAAAAATGGCATGGGTAGCCCTCCCTGCCCATTACCAGCCCCTTTGGGTCTTGTGCGCATATTAAGGGGAACCCCGTACCCATATTAAAAAAAGGAAATGCGTGTGGCCCCCAGGCCCTATATACTCAGAACAGCAGTATACAGGCGGTGCAAACAAGACAGGGACTGTGTAGGTTTGTTGTGTTAAGTTGAATCTGTTTGTAATTTTCAACTGGTACATTTTTAAAGTGTAGCTCCAGTCAAAAAAAAAATGTTAAGCTTTTTGGAAAACATAGGGAAGGGTTATCACCCCTGTATAATTTGTTTTGTCGTCCATCTTTTTTCATCTCACTTGCTGTTGTCTCCTTCCGTTTGCAAGTAGGAGATGTTTGTAAGTTGGATGTTTGAAAGGAGGGGCCTGCCCTATATGCTCTGCAGAAATGGCGGAACAAGGTGTTGGTTTTGCCACAACATTGTAAGCCCTCAAAGTGACTCTTGCTGGGCGCTGGAGCGCCCTGCTGTGAACGATTATATCAAGAATTGTAATTACATGCCACTGTTGAACAGTGGTAGAAAAATTGACCTTTGGTGGTTGTGGTGCTGGTGCCACAACACTATAAGTCCTCACAGTTACTCTGGGTGGGCACAGGAACGGGCCCTCCTGTGAAATATTATATCAAGAATTGTAATTACATGTCCCTGTTAAACAGGGGCAGAAAAATTGGGCCTTTGGTGCTGGTGCCATGACACTGCAACCTCTCTCATATACTCTAGTTTTATTGCAGGAATTAGCCCTGCTGCAAAGCATTGCATCAAAAATTGTAATTAAACGCCCCTGTTAAACAGGGGCAGAAAAATTGTGCTTTAGGCACTGGTGCTGGTGCCACGACACTGCAACCTCTCCCATATACTCTAGTTTTATTGCAGGAATTAGCCCTGCTGCAAAGCATTGCATCAAAAATTGTAATTAAACGCCCCTGTTAAACAGGGGCAGAAAAATTGGGCTTTAGGCACTGGTGCTGGTGCCACGACACTGCAACCTCTCCCATATACTCTAGTTTTATTGCAGGATTTAGCCCTGCTGCAAAGCATTGCATCAAAAATTGTAATTAAACACCCCTGTTAAACAGGGGCAGAAAAACTGGGCCTTAGTCACTGGTGCTGGTGCCACGACACTGCAACCTCTCCCATATACTCTTGTTTTATTGCAGGAATTAGCCCTGCTGCAAAGCATTGCATCAAAAATTGTAATTAAATGCCCCTGTTAAACAGGGGCAGAAAAATTGGTCTGATGGCATCACCCAGAAACAAAAATGTTCTTCCAACATATCATCGGAGGAGGAAGAGGATAGACAATCAACATAACAGGACAGTCACTCAGCATCAGCATAGGCAGTCTTGAAGGGATGTGATATTTCAAAAACAATTATTCGGTTACATCAGCTTCAGGTGCTTGGTAGCTGTGGGTGATCCAAGACTGATTCATCTTGATGAAGGTCAGTCGATCAACTGATTCGGTAGACAGCCGCACCCTGTGATCGGTAACAAAGCCACCAGCAGCACTGAAGGTGCGTTCCGAAAGAACGCTGGATGCAGGACAGGCCAGTAGCTCAATTGCATACTGTGCAAGCTCTGGCCAGTGATCCATCCTCAAGACCCAGTAAGCCAGAGGATTTTCGGTGGGAAAGGTGTCCAAGTCTGACCTTGCCCCTAGGTATTCCTTCACCATGTAAATCAGACGCTGGCGATGGTTGCTGGAACCGATCATACCTTGGGGCTGCGGACTAAAAAATTGTCTGAAAGCATCAGTCAGATGGCCACCTTCTCCACCGCTCCTTCTGACCGATGCCTCAGCAACACGTTGTCCAGGACCAGGAGTTTGTAACCTCCCAGTCTCTGGGAACGCGTTGCACAGAGCTTTCTGCAAGGCCTCCCGGAGATGTCACATCCTCTGCTCCCTCTGTGATGGCAAGATAAGGTTGGCAACCTTATCCTTGTACCGTGGATCAAGGAGAGTGGCCAGCCAGTAATGGTCCCTCTCCTTGATCCGAAGAATACGAGGATCCTTCCGCAGACTTTGCAGGATCAGGGAGGCCATGCAGCGTAGGTTAGCTGAGGCATTCAGTCCGGAGTCCTCTGGGTCACTAAGGACAACATGATCCGCAGCTACCTCCTCCCAGCCACGTACAAGTCCATGTGTTTCTTGGGACTGTAAATCATCCCTACAAGACTGCTGCTGATGCTGCTGATGCTGAGTGCTAGCCTCCACCTCCATGCTGACACAATCATCCTTCTCCTCCTCTTCCTCCTCCTCATCCTCTTCCTGTGTGATGGGTGGCACAGCAGGAACACTGTCTGGATAAAGGGGGCATTGAGAGGCAAGGAAGTCCTCCTCTTCCTGCCTCTGTTCTGCCTCAAGTGCCCTGTCCATTATTCCACGCAGCGTATGCTCCAAGAGGTGGACAAGAGGTACAGTGTCACTGATGCATGCACTGTCACTGCTCACCATCCTTGTGGCCTCCTCAAACGCAAACGATGACAGGACAGTGCATGCATCCCTGATCATGCCTCACTGGCGTGGTGAGAAAAATCCGAGCTCCGCTGACCCTGTCCTGGTGCCGCAGTCGCACAGGTACTCATTGATGGCCCTCTGCTGTGTGTGCAGCCGCTGCAGCATGGCCAACGTTGAGTTCCACCTGGTGGGCATGTCACATATAAGGCGGTTCTTGGGCAGGTTCAACTCCTTTTGGAGCTCAGCCAGCCGAGCATCGGCATTAAATGATCGGCGGAAATGCACACAGACTTTCCTGGCCTGCTTCAGGACATCCTGTAAGCCGGGGTACCTGCCCAAGAACCGCTGCACCACCAGGTTAAGGACGTGAGCTACACAGGGCACATGGGTCAGTTGTCCCTGTCGGAGGGCGGAGAGGAGGTTGGTGCCATTGTCGCAAACCACCATTCCTGGCTTAAGCTGGTGTGGCGTCAACCACCTCTCGGCCTGCCCCTGCAGAGCTGACAATACATCTGCCCCAGTGTGGCTCCTGTCCCCCAAACAAACCAGCGCAAGCACGGCATGGCATTGTTTTGCCTGCGTACTTGCGTAGCCCCTGGAATGCCTACGGAGCACCGCTGGTTCTGAGGACAGAGCACTGGAAGAGGCCATGGAGGAAGAAGAAGAGGAGGGGGTGGAGGAGAGAGGTGTGTCACAACCAATAGTAGCATTTTGGAGGCGTGGTGGCGGAACAACCTCCAACACTATTGCACCTTGTCCTGCATCCTTCCCAGCTGCCATAAAAGTGACCCAATGGGCCGTGAAAGACAGGTAACGTCCCTGTCCATGCCTGCTGGACCATGAGTCAGCGGTAATATGCACCTTACCGCTGGCCGCCCTGTCCAGCGAGGCAAGGACATTGCCTTCCACATGCCGGTAGAGAGCCGGAATCGCCATCCATGAGAAAAAGTGGCGTTTGGGGACCTGCCACTGAGGAACCGCACATTGTACAAACTCACGGAAGGGGGCCGAGTCTACCAACTGAAAAGGCAGCAGTTGAAGTGCTAGCAATTTAGCCAAGCTAGCATTCAACCGCTGGGCATGTGGATGGCTGGGAGTGAACTTATTTCGCCGGTCCAGCAGCTTTGCCTGCTATAATCGGACGTGGGTGTACTGCTAGCAGAGTGCCTGGAAGCACTTGGCTGTGACACACCTAATTCTACACCTTCATTCCTCTCAGAGCAGGTTTCAGAGAGGACTGAAAGTCTAGTGGGGTTGGAGATGCCAGCTGATGAGCAGCAAGGAGAGGGCCGCTTTGTTCTTTCGTGTGGGTCTTTGACTTATGCTTGCCAACGAGCTGCATGGCAGGTCAACATATGTCTGGTCAAGCATGTGGTGCCCAAGCGGCTGATGTTTTGGCCACGCGAGATACGCTTGAGACATATGTTGCAAATAGCAGCGGTGCGATCTGATGCACTCGTCTCAAAAAAGGCTCACACCAAAGAACTTTTAGCATAACGTGCAGAGGCAGCGCCCTGCACAGGCGGAGCTCTGCGGTGTGATTCAGTCAGTGTGCTGCCCCTAAGCTGGCCCCCGGAGGGCATCCTGCCTCGTTGGACATGTGCCTCCTCCTCCTCTCTCCTACCAGGCACCCATGTAGAGTCAGTGCCCTCATCATCCCCTCCCTCTTCATCGCTGTAGCAAACCTGGCAGTATGCGGCAGCTTGTGGAACATGACTGCCAGATTGCTGTCCTTCTTGAGCATCCCCTCTCTCTGCATTCACGCTACTGCCTTCCTCTAGCTGAGTGTCATCATCAGAGGCTACAAAACACTGGGCATCCTCCTGGAGCATGTACCCAACACTGTGCTCAAAGAGTTCAGGAGACTCCTCAGGAGGACGTGGTGGGTCTAGGGAAGGAGTCACTGATGATGACATTGAGAGGAGGGAAGTACCCTGAGACTGGGTGAGAGAGGATGAGGAGGATGAAGAGGGCTTGGTCATCCACTCTACCAAGTCGTTGGCATGTTGTGGCTCAACATGTCCAGCTGCCGAAAAGAAGGACAAGCGTGTCCCATGGCCACGTGCTGATGACAATGCACCGCGTCCATGACCAGCACTGTTGTCTCTAGACACAGAGCCTGCTTGCCCTCTTTTATCGGCTCGCACCTGTCTGCCTCTCCTTGCTGGCCTTCCAGACATGGTAATGGCCTGAAGGGAATTGGGTAAAAAAGCAGTTGGGTAGTGTATATTGTGCTAGAGGCACACAACACCCACTAACTCCTGCAGATGCCTTTATTATAGAACACCAGAGATAAAGGGGTATATACAGATGTATACTGTGCTGTGCTGGAGGCACACACAACTTCCAATAACTCCTGCAGATGGCAAGTGGGCTCAAATAGAGAAGAGCTATGTAGGTGGATATAGCGGTATGTTACTGGGTACAGAGCACGCAGACAGCACGCACTAGCTCCTAACACTACTGACTGCAAGCTCTATTATAAAAGATAGATCACTAGCTATATAGGTGAGGTGAATATAGCGGTGTATACTGCGGTCAGGGCACGCAGACAACAACCACTACACAACAGCAAGATCGAAAATCAGCCAAAAATGATCGGTGTGTACTGTGTTGAAGGTACACAGAACACCCACTGCTTCAGACGCCAACACACTACACAAGGCCGCTGCGCTGGCGGCCTTATATAGTGTGGGGCGTGCACTACACAGCCTGAGCTATGATTGGCCACAGGCATCCTGCCTGTGGCCAATCATGGCTCTGCTCGCTGCTGGCGCTGCGATTGGCCAAGCATGCGGGGTCACAGTGCATGCTTGGCCAATCATGAGCCAGCAATGCACTGCGCCATCGCAGTGCATTGTGGGCCGTGAGTGCCACACGAATTTGGCGCGAACGGACCAAAACGTTCAGACTTCGCCGAACGGGCGAATAGCCGATGTTCGAGTCGAACGTATGTTCGACTCGAACACGAAGCTCATCCCTACATCTGACCACAGACACATGGTCTAGCAAACACGGGCAGGGAAGGTATATCACTTTTATTGCCCACTAGGTGAACCTTCTGACGGCTGTCAAGCATGTAACCCGTGGCACCCATGTAGATTTGGTTTTACATGGATTGCATGCAGGCCTGGCTCTTCTTCTCCTCCTCCTACTCCATCCTCCTCCTTCTCCTCCTTGGCTGACTCCTTCTTTTTCCGCTGCTAGCGTCTCTTCCACTGCGCTGCCCAAGCTCCCCAGAACCTATTCGTCATGTCAGGTGAGGCGTTGCCATGCTGTGCTGCGTCTGTTGTGCCTGGAAGCCAAGAGCCACACTGGCCCTGCACTCCTTTCAGCTTTGCATTCACAGGCAGATCAGTGGCTAACACCGCTCAATTTGACAGTTGCAGGATCAGTTGACAGGATCATGGAGATCCTGCCAGAAATCTGTGCCCCAGGCCCGTGAACGCGTGCGCGCGCCCCTGTTGGTGCCAGACAGGCTATTTAAGCCTGTCTGTCACAGAAGGTCCCTGCTGTCTGCTCTACAGCGTTATGTGCCTGAGAACCTGACCCGAAGTACTTACCTGTGATTTAGACCCGGCTTCTCTGTGACCTAACTGTTATCTGCCTTCACCCGACCCCGGCCTGTCTGTAACTACTCTCCTGCCTGCTCCCTTGTACCTTGCTGCCAGCCCGATACCTGACCTTGGCCTGTCTGTGACTACTCTTCTGCCCGCTCCCTTGTACCTCGCTTCCAGCCTAATACTTGACCTGGCCTGTTTGACGATCCTATCTGCTAAGCTGATCCAGTTTGCTGAGCTGATCCCATCTGCTAAGGTGATCCAGTTTGCTGAGCTGATCCCATCTGCTGAAGTGATCCAGTTTGCTGGGCTGATCCTATCTGCTAAGCTGATCCAGTTTGCTGAGCTGATCCCATCTGCTAAGCTGATCCAGTTTGCTGAGCTGATCCCATCTGCTGAAGTGATCCAGTTTTCTGAGCTGATCCTATCTGCTAAGCTGATCCAGTTTGCTGAGCTAAACCAGGTTGCTGAGCTTATCCAGTCTGCTGAGTTGATCCTGTCTGCCAAGCTGTTTCTGTCTGCGGAGCTGACCCAGTCTGTTCATCCCTTCCAGTCTGTTGATCCTGCCAGGCACCCGTGCCCCTCCTTACTGCTGTGTCCCCTGTTACCTTACCAGGGAACCGGTAGTGGGAGCCGTAAGGGAGGCCTCCCTCTGCAATTCGGGCTCAAAACCACTAGGTACGTGACAAGTACTCTATATCATGGTACTGGTGTTAGTGCTCTATATCATGGTGCTGGTGTCAGTGCACTCTCACTATCTCTGTGCTAATGCTGGTGTCAGTGCTCTCTATCTCGGTGCTGGTGTCAATGCTCTCTATCACGGTGCTGGTGTCAGTGCTCTCTATCACGGTGCTGGTGATCATCTCCTGCACCCTCTTCATAGCCTACCCTGACCTTTCCTCTCCTCCATTGCCTTCATGCGCTTCTGAGTCCTGAATTGTCAAAATTTCACAGATAAAAAAAGAATGCTTGTCGTTGTCGATCCCAGATTCACTTCATACATTTTTTATGTCAGTGGCCATGTGGTTGGACTATGTGTGCACAGCTAGTAAGTATTTTGTGGCTGAAAATATGACCTGTAGTTTTTTAAGGTTCACCTGCCATTGAAGTCAATGGGGCCCGCCGCGAACTTTGCAGTTCGTGAACTTTTGGCCGTGTTCGCGGTTCGCGTTCGCGAAACGTCCCATCGGAAGTTGGTCCATCTCTAGCACTGAATGTCTTTAGATATTAATTATTTTTAGATATTTAAGTGTTTATGGGTCAGATTGTGTGATTAACCACTTTCAGACCGGACCATTTTGCTGGTAAATGACCAGAGGTCTTTTTACACTTTGGCACTGCGCTGCTTTAACTGGTAATTGCGCGGTCATGCAATGTTGTACCCAAACAAAATTTGCGTCCTTTTCTTCCCACAAATAGAGCTTTCTTTTGATGGTATTTGATTGCCTCTGCGATTTTTATTTTTTGCGATATAAACGTAAAAAGACCGCAAATTTTGAAAAAAAATGATATTTTCTACTTTTTGTTATTAGAAAAATCCAATAAACTCAATTTTAGTCATACATTTAGGCCAAAATGTATTCAGCCACATGTCTTTGGTAAAAAAAAAGTCAATAATTGTATATTTATTGGTTTGCGCAAAAGTTGTCACATCTACAAACTAAGGTACGTTTTCTGGAATTTACGCAGCTTTTAGTTTACGACTGCCTATCTCATTTCTTGAGGTGCTAAAATGGCAGGGCAGTACAAAACCCCCCCAAATGACCCCATTTTGGAAAGTAGACCCCCTAAAGAAATTGATAAGAGGCATGTTGAGCCCATTGAATATTTTATTTTTTTGCCTCAAGCGATTGAATAATGACAAAAAAAAATTTTTTTTTTTTTTTTACACAAAGTTGTCACTAAATGATATATTGCTCACACATGCTATGGGCGTATGTGAAATGACACCCCAAAATAAATTCTGCTGCTTCTCCTGAGTACGGGGATACCACATATGTGGGACTTTTTGGGAGCCTAGCCGCGTACGGGGCCCCGAAAACCAAGCACCGCCTTCAGGCTTTCTAAGGGCGTAAATTTTTGAGTTCACTTCTCACTACCTATTACAGTTTTGAAGGCCATAAAATGCCAAGATGGCACAAAACCCCCACAAATGACCCCATTTTAGAAAGTAGACACCCCAAGCTATTTGCTGAGAGGCATGTTGAGTTCATGGAATATTTTATATTTTGCCACAAGTTGCGGGAAAATTACAAACTTTTTTTTTTTTTTTTCACAAAGTTGTCACTAAATGATATATTGCTCACACATGCCATGGGCATATGTGAAATGACACCCCAAAATAAATTTTGCTGCTTCTCCTGAGTACGGGGATACCACATATGTGGGACTTTTTGGGAGCCTAGCCACGTACGGGGCCCCGAAAACCAAGCACCGCCTTCAGGCTTTCTAAGGGCGTAAATTTTTGAGTTCACTTCTCACTACCTATTACAGTTTTGAAGGCCATAAAATGCCAAGATGGCACAAAACACCCACAAATGACCCCATTTTAGAAAGTAGACACCCCAAGCTATTTGCTGAGAGGCATGTTGAGTCCATGGAATATTTTATATTTTGCCACAAGTTGCGGGAAAATTACAAACTTTTTTTTTTTTTTTTTCACAAAGTTGTCACTAAATGATATATTGCTCACGCATGCCATGGGCATATGTGAAATGACACCCCAAAATAAATTCTGCTGCTTCTCCTGAGTACGGGGATACCACATATGTGGGACTTTTTGGGAGCCTAGCCGCGTACGGGGCCCCGAAAACCAAGCACCGCCTTCAGGCTTTCTAAGGGCGTTACAGTTTTGAAGGCCATAAAATGCCAAGATGGCACAAACCCCCCCCAAATGACCCCATTTTGGAAAGTAGACACCCCTAAATTTAGGGGTACACTAGTGAGACTAGGTAATAAATGGCGGGTGCCCTGAAACTATAAAAAAATAACTAACCAACCAGCGTCACCTGTAACAGTTATATGGTGATCACTGGTGAAAGGGTTAACTAGGGGGCAATCAGGGGGCTTTATGCGGTAGTATATGGGGGTCCCTGGCGCTATAAAAAGCTGCGGCGAACCTAAATACCTACCTGCCTAACTAGCGTCACCTGTGACACTAATACAGCGATCAGAAAAACGATCGCTTATTAGGCTGGGTTCACACTGGAGCGATGCGGGAACGCCACGAATGCGCGGCGGGTTCCCGCATCGCATGCCTCCCGGCGGCAGTTCACACTGCCCTATGCGAACTGCTGGGAGTGTCAGTGAAATGTTACTGACACCCCCAGATCAGTTCGCATATCGCAGTGCGATCTGCAAACTCGGATCGCATGGTGTGAACACCCATGCGATCCGATTCTGCTGCGGGCCAAAAAAAGGGTCCCGTGCGAATTTGCGGCGGGTGCGGCGGGTGCGGCGAATGGCTGAACTCGAATCGCACAGAGATCGGATGTGATTTGCACTGCAGTGCGGTGCGAATCACATCCGTTCTCAAACCGCTGCAATGTGAACCCAGCCTTAGTGACACTGGCGACGGGGGGTGATCACGGGGTTAAACCTTTATTGGGGGGGTTAGGGGGGTACCTTAGAACTAAAGGGGGCTAACCCTAACTGCCCTAACAGTTATTAGTCACAAATGACACCCGCCGGGTGATCAGGGGGTTAAACCTTTATTAGGTAATAAATGGCGGGTGCCCTGAAACTATAAAAAAATAACTAACCAACCAGCGTCACCTGTAACAGTTATATGGTGATCACTGGTGAAAGGGTTAACTAGGGGGCAATCAGGGGGCTTTATGCGGTAGTATATGGGGGTCCCTGGCGCTATAAAAAGCTGCGGCGAACCTAAATACCTACCTGCCTAACTAGCGTCACCTGTGACACTAATACGGCGATCAGAAAAATGATCGCTTATTAGGCTGGGTTCACACTGGAGCGATGCGGAAACGCCGCGAATCCGCGGCGGGTTCCCGCATCGCATGCCTCCCGGCGGCAGTTCACACTGCCCTATGCGAACTGCTGGGAGTGTCAGTGAAATGTTACTGACACCCCCAGATCAGTTCGCATATCGCAGTGCGATCTGCAAACTCGGATCGCATGGTGTGAACACCCATGCGATCCGATTCTGCTGCGGACCAAAAAAAGGGTCCCGTGCGAATTTGCGGCGGGTGCGGCGGGTGTGGCGGGTGCGGCGGGTGCGGCGAATGGCTGAACTCGAATCGCACAGAGATCGGATGTGATTTGCACTGCAGTGCGGTGCGAATCACATTCGTTCTCATAAACCGCTGCAATGTGAACCCAGCCTTAGTGACACTGGCGACGGGGGGTGATCACGGGGTTAAACCTTTATTGGGGGGGGTTAGGGGGGCACATTAGAACTAAAGGGGGCTAACTCTAACTGCCCTAACAGTTATTACAGTCACAAATGACACCAATGCAAAAAAAAAAAAAAAAAATGACATTGGTGTCACTGTGACTGGGGGGCAGGGGTAATTGGGGGGGTGATCGGGGGGTAAAGGGGGGGTGTGAGTGTGCCTGGCATGTTCTACTGTGTGTGTAGAGTGTTGGTGCAACTCACCGATCCGCTCTCCTCCGTGTCGGAACGAAAAATACCGACACGGAGGAGAGAATACATCACTTCCTCTCCTGTGTTTACATTACAGGAGAGGAAGTGATGTCACCGGGGATTTCCATTCGTCGAGAGCGATCGCGAGGGGGTGGCCATGAATGAATGGCCGCCCCCTCATCCCGGATCGCTCTCGAAGGAATGCCGACCGCCGCAGGCACCGGGGGGGGGCCCGATCGGGCCCCCCACCCGCGGGCAGGCAGGGACTTATATATACGCCCATATGCCTGCCCGTGCCATTCTGCCGACGTATATCGTCGTGCGGCGGTCGGCAAGTGGTTAATGAAATTTTCCCCTGTGAGGAATAAATATAAGCAGCTGCTAGATTGGACATTCTACGGCTTCCAATATACACACACAAAATTATTGTGTGAGCATTTGCGTTTATACGAGTTGGTGGCAAAAGGGCATTTGAGTATAAACTTAAGTTGAGTCTGTATCTAGGACTGTCAGTGTTTGACCCCCAGCCGGGCATTCCGCCCTCTACAGCTACCAGCCAGTTACTACACAAGGTGTCCATCTCTACCAGACCTTCACGCATGGCTTCCCCTGCCACCTGGGTTGCCTGTGCCTCTTTGTGCCATTTGCTCCCTGTATCACCTCCGGGGGGTGAACTGCGCTTAGTCGCAAGGGTGAACTGCTCTCGCCATCTCAGCCTCGGTAAGTACTTCTCTGATAGTACAAACCAGCCATGTCGGAGGCCGACAGAGCGTGTTCCGTTTAGAAATCCTCTGTCAACAAGTATCTGCTCTCACCGATGCACTTCAGAAACTGCAAGCAGGCTATACTCAAATTGACAGCCACCTCCAGCAGCTTACTGGGCCGTCCACGCCAGTTACCACAACCTCCGATCCCACCAGTGGGGTCTCCTCTTCTGCAGCCTCTTCCAGCCCTACAGTGATCATGGCCTCTTCGGAACCCAGGGTCCCTACTCCAGAGTGGTTTTCTGGCGACTGCAAAAAATTTAGAGCCTTTAAAAAAGCCTGCTCCCTGTACCTGGCTCTCCAGCCTAGAACCTTCTCCTCCGAGGTGGTAAAAGTAGGGTTCACCATCTCCCTCTTGGCTGAAGAACCACATGCCTGGGCCCACGGTCTAATGGAACCCCCGTACTAAATTCTGTGGATACCTTTTTCGAAAGTATGGCACAACTGTACGATGACCCCCAAAGGGTAGCCACGGCTGAAGCCACCTTGCATAATCTGTCCCAAGGGCAGAGGCCGGTGGAAGATTATATTGTGGAATTCCGAAAGTGGTCGGCCGATACCGGCTGGAATGAACCTGCCTTCAAATACCAGTTTCGTCAGGGGTTGTCGGAAGCCCTCAAGGACGAGCTGGCCCGGATGGACATTCCTGCCACCCTGGTAGACTTAATACAAACAGCCACTAAACTAGAAAGGCGTATGCGAGAATGTCGTTCAGAATGCTTTCAGGCGTCTCGTCCCAGCTGGATGTTGCCTAAACCAGTTCCCGTCCATCCTTCATACACGGCTCCACCTGTCTCCACTTTTGAGGCTGAGCCCATGCAACTAGGACTAGTACGGGCTCCCCTCACCCCAGAAGAACGCTTACGCAGGTGACAGGCCAACATATGCCTTTACTGTGGGGATTCAGGACATTTTCTCCGCACCTGCCATGCGAGGCCCAGTAAGTCCTCTTCTCAATTTATTATGAACTATCAAGTCTCTGGCTTTTCTCAAACTTACATCACCCTCTTTGTTTCTCTACAGTTAATGGGAAAGGAAATCCGCCTGCCAGCCATAATTGATTCTGGAGTGTGCAGCTGCTTTCTGGATGCCTCACTCGCTACCCGACTACACATCCCTCTTGTCCTCAAGAACCAAAGTCTCCAGGTACACCTTGCGGATGGGTCCATCCCTCTCTCTGGACTTGTTAAGCAGGAAACCAGACCCATCTTCATTTCCACAGACTCTGGCCACCAGGAGTTCCTGCGCCTTGATATTATCCCTTCTCCCATGTTCCCCATCATCTTAGGGCTCCCCTGGTTACAGGTACATGAACCACAAATCTGTTGTAAAAGTAAAGAGGTCTCCTTCCCTTCTCAGTATTGCTCCCAACACTGCTTCCGACCTGCTCCTGCTTCTTGCTCCATGTTGGCACCTATACCTGACAGTCTGAAACATGTGCCTCCTACTTACCTGGAATTCAGGGACGTCTTTGATAAACAGCAGGCTGACCGTCTACCACCCCACCGGTCCTACGACTGTCCCATTGATCTTTTGCCAGGCTCTGAAATCCCTTTTGGCCGTATCTTCCTGCTCGGAAACTGAACTAAAAGCTCTCAAAGCATACATCGATGAAAACCTGGAGAAGGGGTTTATTGGTCCATCCTCATCACCGTCTGGAGCCGGTATTTTCTTTGTAGAAAAGAAGGACGGCTCGTTAAGACCCTGTATTGACTATAGAATGTTGAACAATATCACCATCAAAAACAGGTACCCGCGTCCTCTCATCCCAGAATTGTTCCAGTGCCCCAAATCTTTTCTAAATTAGATCTCCGAGGGGCCTACAACCTCATCTGGATCCGAGCCGGAGACGAATGGAAAACCACCTTCAGATACAGATTCGGGCACCTGGTGATGCCTTTCGGGCTCTGCAACGCCCCAGCAACCTTTCAGCACCTGATAAACGACATTTTTCGGGAATATCTTGATGACTTCTTAGTAGTATACTTGGATGATATCCTTATCTTTTCCGCTACCTTGGAGCTCCATCAAGTGCACGTTAAGCAGGTTCTCACAATCCTCAGAAAGCACAAACTTTACCTTAAAGCAGAGAAATGCGAGTTTGAAAAAACAACAGTACAGTTTTTGGGTTCATCATTTTCACCAATGGGGTCGCAATGGACCCCCAAAAGATCAAAGCCATCCAGGAATGGCCAGCTCCCGTGGCCAAAAAAGGGGTCCAACGATTCATCGGTTTCTCGAATTTCTATTGGAGATTCATTGTCGGATTCTCGTCTATTGTAGCTCCTATTACCCAGCTGACACGCCAGCACTGTTGTTTCCACTGACCCCCGGAGGCCCAAGAAGCCTTCCTCAAGGTAAAGACCTTGTTCTCGTCTGCTCCAATCCTACGGCATCCAGATCCTGCCTTGCCCTTCATACTTGAAGTGGATGCCTCCAAAACAGCCACCGGGGCTATTCTTTCCCAGAGGCAGGGGCCCAAGGCTCTCTTACACCCAGTAGCTTTCGCTTACTGGAAACTAGGTCCTCCAGAGAGGAATTATGATGTGGGTGATAGGGAATTGATAGCTATCAAATTTGCTCTTGAGGAGTGGAGGTATTTGCTGGAAGGGGCAGCCCATCCTGTCATGATCTGGACCGATCACAAGAACCTGTAATATCTTAGGACGGCCAAACGTTTGAAACCCAGGCAAGCCTGATGGGCCCTCTTCTTTTACCGATTTAATTTTCATATTGCCTATGGACCCGGTTCAAAAAACGGTAAAGCGGATGCACTCTCCCGGATGTTTAGCGAGGCCGCCCAGGAGACTGAACCCAGTACCATCCTATCCCCACAAAACTTCTGTCTAATTACCCAGGCCGATCTCATGTCCACCATCAAAGCAGCCTCCAACCATCATCCCGACTTACTCTGGGCTGGAAATAAAATCTTTGTTCCTTCTGAAGTAAGGCCTTTGATCCTCAGGACTTTTCATGACCATAAATTAGACCATAAATTAGCTTCGGGTCACTTTGGGTCTCTAAAGACTGGGGAACTCGTCTCCCGCTCTTTTTGGTGGCCAGGCGGGAAGCGTTACTGTAGAGAGTATGTTTCTTCCTGTATCCCATGCCAACGCAGCAAAGGATCTATTGCCAAGTCATGGGGTCTGCTTAAACCCTTGTCTATCCCTGAAAGGCCTTGGGCAGAGGTCTCCATGGATTTTATTGTAGACTTGCAACCATCGGGGGGATTCAGTACAATCTTTGTCATCATTGACTGGCTCTCCAAGATGGCACATTTCATACCCATGGTGGGGACTCCCTCAGCTTCAACCACTGCTGATGTCTTTCTCAAAGAAATTGTTAGACTCCATGGTGTCCCCAAAAGCATCACCTTGGACAGAGGTGTCCAGTTTACTTCTAAGTTCTGGAGAGAGCTGTGTAAATCCCAGGGAAATTAAAGTGTGCCTCTCTTCTGCATACCACCCTCAGAGTAACGGCCAGATGGAAAGAACTAACCAAACCTTGGAGCAATATCTCCGTTACCTTTGTTCCAAGTCCCAGGATGATTGGTCCACTCTTCTGCCATACGCTGAATTCGCATATAACAACTCGGTTCATACTGCTACTAAACAGGCACCCTTGTGGGCTAATTTTGGTTTCCACCCCTCGTTTCTTCCAGGATCCCTCCCTGAGGCCTCTGTTCAAGACCGCATTGCTTCTGTACAATCAAACTTTTGAAAAATACAGGAGACTATGCAATAGGCCCAGGATGGGTACAGCAAATACTACAATAAAGGTAGGAAGGAAAATCCAGCTTTTAAAATTGACGAAGAGGTCTTGCTGTCATCCGCTAACCTTAAATTGCCTATTCCGTCACGGAAACTGGGGCCTAAATTCATTGGTCCTTTCAGAATCAAGAGGATGGTTAACCCCACAGCTTTTGAACTTGATCTAACTAAATCCTATAAAATACACCCGGGCTTTCATGCATCCCTTCTGAAACCTGTTGTGCCTAGCGCTTTTTCGGACAGAGAGAAGCCACCTCCTCCACCAGTTCTTATTGATGATGAAGCCGAGTTCGAAGTAGAGAAGATCCATTGTCTTGCTTCAAGTATGTTTTACACTGACCATGGTTGACAGGGTTGTTTCACTTCTATTGTTCACAAATGCTCCAATGAGAACCCCTTCGGTCTGTATAAACTTCACTTGAGTATATTAGCCTGAATTACTTGCTCAGGGTTTTCACAGTGCTACCAGGTCAGTTGGAAATCTGTACTGTAATCATCCATACTCTGCATACCCATCCATACTCTGCATACTCTGCATACCCATCCATACCCATTCATACTCTGCATACCCATCCATCCATACTCTGCATACCCATCCATCCATACTCTGCATGCTCATCCATTCCCATCCATACTCTGCATGCCCATCCATACTCTGCATGCTCATCCATTCCCATCCATACTCTGCATAACCATCCATACATACTCTGCATAACCATCCATTCATACTCTGCATACCCATCCATACATACTCTGCATACCCATCCATACATACTCTGCATACCCATCCATCCCTACTCTGCATACCCATCCATCCCTACTCTGCATACCCATTGTTAGAATATTATTCCAAATTCATAATTCGGCACTTATAGGTATTATAATATATTTATGGCAAGCTTGCAAAACATATTTGGTTTTATGATTAATCATAATAAATAGTATGTGTGAATGACCTTGATCAAGTGTTCAGTGAAACATATCCTCATCGAAAGCAGAGTTATTAATACGTTTCTGAATGAAACCAGTTTGAGCATGACATATATGGTATCTTGGTACAGAATGTCATGAGAAGACAAAAATAGACATGTGTCTACGTAGCTAAAGCAATGATTATATCTTGTTAAAATAAGTTTAGAGTAGTCTCAGTCATGTTAATACATATTAGTATATAGTTATTTAATGTAAAGTTGCTAATATGTGTTTATATTATGTAAATGTATGGTTATATGACATTATATGAACAGCACATTATGTCACGTATGGAGTGTTACATGTGAGCTTGTCAATCAAGCTCCATATGACTCTGAGTATCTACTTTTGGATCGCACATTGCGTAAGTTAGCAGACATGAATGTGTGCCATACAAGGTACTAAATTTGTGAGGTTATGACGTTCACATGTAGCATAAAAGCCGAGATGTTTCGAGATAGAAGGAGGGCACTCATTGACGGACACATACACGTACCCTCATACTCTCACAGACACACACACACCCTGACATATTCACACAGAGACTGATGACTTGGGACAGCTGAATTCTGCCAGAAGTCTAAGAACGTCATTTCCTGCTTCTTCTTGGAGAACACACACGAGGTCAATATGGACAGAAGGCAGCACCATTGAAACACATGTTTTCATAAGCTTATTTTTCATATATTTTTACCTACACTGAACTGAACTATTATACTTTTTACATTGTATTTATGATGCCAACTGTGTGACAAATAAACACACACTTTCTTTAAGTCAGTTTGACTATCAATGCTATTGATTCGGAAACGCCTCTGAGATATAGAATATTAGACAATATTAATATTCTTCACCCATCCATACTCTGCATACTCTGCATAACCATCCATACCCATCCATACTCTGCATACCCATCCATACTCTGCATACTCATCCATACATACTCTGCATACCCATCAGTGGCGGCTGGTGCTCAAAATTTTTGGGGGGGGCGCAAACAAATTAAAAAATTCGAAAAAAAAAAACATCAATTGCAGCCTCACTGTGCGATCAAATGCCGCCACTGTGCCATCAAATACCGCGACTGTGCCATCAAATGCAGCCACTGTGCCTGTGCCCATCAAACGGTACCACTGTGCCATCAAATGCAGCCACTGTGCCATCAAACGCAGCCACTGTGCCCATCAAATACCGCCACTTTGCCATCAAACGCAGTCACTGTGCCGCTCAGTTGCAGCCACTGTAACCATCAAATGGTGCCACTGTGCCATCAAACACTGTCACCGTGCCATCCAATGTTGCCACTGTGCCATCAAATGCTCCCAATGCAGCCACTGTGCCATAAAATGCTCCCACTGTGCCATCCAATACTGTCACTGTGCCATCAAATGCTCCCAGTAATGCCACTGTGCCATCAAATGTTCCCATTGTGCCATCCAATGCTGCCACTGTCCCATCCAATGCTGCCACTGTGCCATAAAATGCTCCCACTGTGCCATCCAATGCTATCACGTGCCATCAAATGCTCCCAGTAATGCCACTGTGCCATCAAATATTCCCACTGTGCCATCCAATGCTGCCACTGTCTCATCCAATGCTGCCAATGTGATCCTCCTTCGCCCCTGCTGGGCACTTACCCTGTCTCGGCAGAGCAGCTGGTGACGGCGAGCGTTGTCTTCCACACTTCTTCTCCCTCCATGTGTCTTCTCCCATCCTCCTCTCCTTCAGTCCTCTCCTATGATTGGATGCCAGATAGGCATCCAATCACAGCGCCTGACGTTTCAGCCAATCAGGCGACCAGTAACAAACCTGGCCATCTGATTGGCTGAGAGGCGGGTCAATGTTAGCAAAGCGAATTCCCTTGGCTTGGCTAACATTGAGCTGAGTGACAAGGAACGCACAGCGTTGCGCCCGCTTGTCACTGTTTTGGACGCCTGTTAGAGCTTACAGCTTTAATCAGCTGATTCCAAAAAACACCCCCACCGCTGTAATTCAGGTGCCCGGTGACCGAAAAGGGGCCGGGCACCTGAATAGGGGGTGTCAGCAGCAACCATAGATAGATTCATGCAATGCATGAATCTATCTATGGTGATTAGAGAGTGACAGGAGAGGGGGGCGGCGCTCCTGCGCCCTTTATAGACGCACCGCCACTGATACCCATCAATACATACTCTGCATAACCATCTATCCATACTCTGCATACCCATCCATACCCATACATACTCTGCATACCCATCCATCAATACTATGCATATCCATCCATCCATATTCTGCATACCCATCCATACTCAGCATACTCATCCATCCATCTATTTTCAGCAATACTAATCCATTCATCCATCCATGCTCAGCCATCCCATCCGCCCCCATCCATAATTAGCCACACCCATTAATACTCAGCCGTACCTAGCCATACCCAGCCATACCCAGCCGCACTCAACCGTACCGAGCCGTACCCAGCCATACTCAGCCGTACCCAGCCGTACACAGCTGATACATCCATACTCTGCATACCCATCCATCCATACTCTGCATAACCATCTATACCCACCTATACTATGCATAACCATCCATACCCATCCATACTCTGCATACCCATGCATACATACTCTGCATAACAATCCATCCATACTCTGCGTACCCATCCATACATACTCTGTATACCCATCCATACTCTGCATACCCATCTATCCATACTCTGCATAGCCATCCATACATATTCTGTATACTCTGCATAACCATCAATACCCATCCATACTCTACATACCCATCCATACTCTGCATACCTATCCATACCTATCCATACTCTGCATACTAACGCGCTAACCTTAAATTGCCTATTCCGTCACGGAAACTGGGGCCTAAATTCATTGGTCCTTTCAGAATCAAGAGGATGGTTAACCCCATAGCTTTTGAACTTGATCTACCCAAATCCTATAAAATACACCCGGTCTTTCATGCATCCCTTCTGAAACCTGTTGTGCCTAACGCTTTTCTGGACAGAGAGAAGCCAGTTCTTATTGATGGTGAAACCGAGTTCGAAGTAGAGAAGATCCTGAGTTGCAGGAAGGTGGGCAGACAACTGCAGTATCTGATTAAGTGGAAGGGGTATCCCGCTGAGGATAACTCATGGGAACCCTCTAAGAATCTACATGCCCCACGCCTGATCCAGGCGTTCCACCAAGCTCATCCAGAGTTGATGTCCAGTTTGGGTGTCCAGAGGCCACCCCTCAGGGGGAGGGGGCACTGTCAGGGGTTTAGGCCATCCAGGCGCCTCACCTGTGTCCCTGCGTGCATGCGCGGTGGAACGGCGCTCTGGTGCATGCAAATTTGCAGTGCGGCGCTCAGGCGCACGCCTGTGCGATTTGGCGCACGTTTAGCATCCCCCTGGCGGGCTATAAAAGCTGCTCTGGCGCACACATCAATTGCTGGTTTGTCTTCAGCTCCTGTTACCTGAAAACCTGTTTGTGCATCTCATTACCCATTGTGACCCAGATTGTTCTTTGACACTGCTGCTTATCTCTTGGACTTGACCCTCACTTTGCTATACGGACTCCGCTTCTCTCCAGTCTTTGACCCTCTGCCTGTGACCCGAACTTGCCTCTAGTCTCCTGCCCTGACCCACGGCCTGTGACCCGGACTTGCTTGTGTCTCCCTAAGACACCTTACCTGAGCCTGTGCCTGTATCTAGGACTGTCAGTGTTTGACCCCCAGCCGGGCGTTCCGCCCTCTACAGCTACTAGCCAGTTGCTACACAAGGTGTCCATCTCTACCAGACCTTCACGCAAGGCTTCCCCTGCCACCTGGGTTACCTGTACTTCTTTGTGAGATTTGCTCCCTCTATCACCTCCAGGGGGCAAACTGCACTTAGTTGCAAGGGTGAACCGCTCTCGGCATCTTGGCCTCGGTAAGTACTTCTCTGATAGTACAAACCAGCCATGTCGGAGGCATACTCTGCATACCCATCTATCCATACTCTGCATACCCATCCATCCCTACTCTGCATACCCATCCATACATACTCTGCATACTCTGCATAACCATCCATACCCATCCATACTCTGCATACCCATCTATCCATACTCTGCATACCCATCCATACCCATCCATACTCTGGATACCATCCATACATACTCTGCATGCCCATCCATCCATACTCTGCATACCCATCTATCCCTACTCTGCATACCCATCCATACATACTCTGCATGCTCATCTATCCCTACTCTGCATACCCATCCATCCCTACTCTGCATACCCATCCATCCCTACTCTGCATAACCATCCATACCCATCCATACTCTGCATACCCATCCATCCCTACTCTGCATACCCATCCATACATACTCTGCATACTCTGCATAACCATCCATACCCATCCATACTCTGCATACCCATCTATCCATACTCTGCATACCCATCCATACCCATCCATACTCTGCATACCATCCATACATACTCTGCATGCCCATCCATCCATACTCTGCACACCCATCTATCCCTACTCTGCATACCCATCCATACATACTCTGCATACCCATCTATCCCTACTCTGCATACCCATCCATCCCTACTCTGCATACCCATACATACTCTGCATACTCTGCATAACCATCCATACCCATACATACTCATCCATCTTTACTCTGCATACCCATCCATACATACTCTACATACCCATCCATACTCTGCATACCCATCCATATTCTGCATACCCATCCATACATACTCTGTATACCAATCCATCCATACTCTGCATACCCATCCATACTCAGCATACTCATCCATCCATCCTCATCCATACTCATCCATCCATCCATTTTCAGCAATACTAATCCATTCATCCATCCATGCTCAGCCATCCCATCCACCCCATCCATAATTAGCCATACCCATTAATACTCAGCCGTACCTAGCCATACCCAACCATACCCAGCCGTACTCAACCGTACCGAGCCGTACCCAGCCATACTCAGCCGTACCCAGCCGTACACAGCTGATACATCCATACTCTGCATACCCATCCATCCATACTCTGCATACCCATCCATCCATACTCTGCATAACCATCCATACCCATTCATACTCTGCATAACCATCCATCCATACTCTGCATACCCATCCATACATACTCTGCATAACCATCCATCCACTGCATACCCATCCATACATACTCTGCATACCCATCCATACTCTGCATAGCCATCTATCCATACTCTGCATACCCATCCATACTCTGCATAACCATCCATACCCATCCATACTCTGCATACCCACCCATACCCATCCATACTCTGCATACCCATCCGTACTCATCCATACCCACCCATACTCTGCATACCCATCCATACATACTTTGCATAACCATCCATCCATACCCTGCATAACCATCCATACCCATCCATACTCTGCATACCCATCCGTACATACTCTGCATAACCATCCATCCATACACTCCATACCCATCCATACTCTGCATACCCACCCATACTCTGCATACCCATATATCCATACTCTGCATAACCATCCATACCCATCCATACTCTGCATACCCATCCATACCCATCCTTACCCATCTATACCCATCCATACTCTGCATACCCATCCATACTCTGCATACCCATCCATACATACTCTGCATAACCATCCATCCATACTCTGCATAACCATCCATACCCATCCATACTCTGCATACCCATTCGTACATGCTCTGCATAACCATCCATCCATACCCTGCATAATCATCCATACCCATCCATACTCTGCATACCCATCCATACATACTCTGCATACCCATCCATACATACTCTGCATAACCATTCATCCATACTCTGCATACCCATCCATACATACTCTGCATAACCATTCATCCATACTCTGCATACCCATACATACATACACTACATACCCATCCATACTCTGCATACCCATCCATACTCTGCATACCCATCCATCAATACTCTGCATACCCATCCATCCATACTCTGCATACCCATCCATCCATACTCTGCATACTCATTCATACATACTCATCCATACTCAGCATACTCATCCATCCATCCATTTTCTGCAATACTAATTCATTCATCCATCCATACTCAGCCATCCCATCAACCCCCATCAATAATTAGTCATACCCATCCATACTCAGCCGTACCTAGCCATACCCAGCCATACCCAGCCGTACTCAGCCGTACCGAGCCGTACCCAGCCATACTAAGCCGTATCCAGCTGTACACAGCCATACTCAGCCGTACCCAGCCGTACTCAGTTATACCCAGCCGTACTCAGCCGTACCCAGCCATCCCATCTATACCCAGCCATACTCAGCCATACCCATCTATACCCGGGCATACTTATTCATGCTCAGCCATCCCCATTCATGCTCATCCATGCCACTACAGTGCCTCACAGAAGTGTAATGGGTAGGCAAAGTAGATTTTAAACTTATGTCCGTAGAACACCTGATGGCGCTCCCTGCATGTTGGTCCTCTGTATGTGGCCACGCTGTGTAAAAGTCTCACACATGTGGTATTGTCATATTCAGGAGGAATAGCAGAATGTGTTTTGGGCTGTAATTTGTGCTATGCATATGCTATGTGTGAGAAATAACCTGTCTAATATAACAATTTTGTGAAAAAAGAAAAAAAAGAAAAGAAAATATTGATTTTGCAAAGAATTGTGGGGAAAAAATTACAACGTCAAACTTACCATGCCTCTTATTAAATACCTTGACATGTCTACTTTCCAAAAATGGGTCGTTTGGGGGTATTTGTACTTTCCTGGTATTTTAGGGTCTCAAGAAATGAGATAGGCCGTCAGTACTTCAAGTGTGATCAGTTTTCAGAGATTGGCACCATACCTTATGGATGCTATAACTTTCACAAAGACCAAATAATATACACCAATTTGGGTTATTTTTACCAAAGATATGTAGTGGTATAAATTTTGGCCAAAATATATGAAGAAAAATTACAAATTTGCTAAATTTTATAGCAGAAACGAAGAAAAATAAATATTTCGGTCTTTTTTCTTTTATAGCGCAAAAAATAAAAAACCTAGTGGTGATTAAATACCAACAAAAGAAAGCTCTATTTGTGTGAAAAAATTTTACAAAAATTTTCAAATAGGTACAGTGTTGCATGACTGAGTAATTGTCATTCAAAATGTGAGAGCACCGAAAGCTGAAAATTGGTCTGGTTATTAAGGGGGTTTAAGTGCCCAGTGGTCAAGTGGTTAATGAAGGGTAAGCAATTCACAGGATAAAAACATATAATTTCATGATTACTTAGTGCCCCTATTGCTCATTCTAGCACCCGGGTG
Source organism: Lithobates pipiens (assembly GCF_037356315.1). NCBI lineage: Eukaryota > Metazoa > Chordata > Amphibia > Anura > Ranidae > Lithobates > Lithobates pipiens. The sequence goes on along the minus strand of NW_027507784.1, from coordinate 27,717,614 downwards.
TTGGTTGTTGCTTCCTCCCTGTATGTGTTCATCTGTTTGCTGATCGATCTGATCAGGCACCTGATATAAGCAAACCAAACACTCTATCCCTTGCTTGCGAGAGAGACAGACTTACCTGCATTTTTCTAGATCATGTCTCCCGTCAGTCTGCCTTGCTTGCTGTTGGATCTCCTGTGTATGACCCGGATTGGATATTGGATTATCCCCTGAACTCAGCCTGCCTTATGACCTGAACTGCCTTTGAACCATGATATCTGTCTGCTAAACTGCAAGTACCTGTTTGCTTTGCTCAGTTCGCATCTGCCCTGGCGTGGTAGCCAGGGCACTATAGCATTGGGTATAAGTCCTGGGGGCTAGGCCTGCTTATCTTAAGGGAAAGGGGGCTGCTATAGGTGAAGCACACAGTAGCCTGCTATAGTGTCTGACCACCTGTGTTGGGGTAGACGTGACATTTGTGACAATATCAAGCAGTAGACCTGATCTGTGTAATCCTGATATGTGTAATCCTTAGTCATGACCATGCTGGTGGATTCCAGAGTTCCAGAACTGGTGAAGAGACACAGGACTGACAGCTGAGACATCACCGGGAGGAAGGCAGTAGGCGTGGCGGGTTGCGTTCGGAGCATGCATGCTCTTTAGACCAGGTCTTCACCTACTGCTTCAGTCGCTGGCCTCTGAGCCTTATTCCGGACCTTGACACACCTGCCAACTGGGCAGTGAAGGAGCAGCAGCACACAAATGAGCTCCTCCCTCTTCTCTCTATTCTGTAAGCATGTGAGCCATAAACACATGTATGTGCAGCTTTGCCTGATTGGTTTGTAGTTCTGCCCCTCCCTCTCACGCTCTGACTGCTGCTCTACAGGTTATTACAGGAGGCTGATATGAAGACAAATACTGGTACTTAAAGTAGTTGCATGTTAAATATATACGGCCCAATTCACAAAACTTTAAACACAAATATAACAATTGAAAATTTAGCTTTATGACCGTATTTTCAAATCTTATTTGATAAAAATATATATATATTTTTTTTTAATAAGTATCCCTTTCCTTGTCAGCCTTATAAACTGAGCCTAATGAAATCCTTTTTACTGAATACATAAATGCATTAAATTATGTTATTTTATATGAGTTCAGAAATGACCCATTTTTAGAGTTTTTATTTCAGCACAGAAGATTAGGAAATAAAATTGTAAACAAAAGATCCAACACACATTAGAAGGTTCCAATTTAACTTTATTGTGAACACATTACATAATTTAATGATATGCGCAATAGTCTTAAAGATTAAAGAACAAATTATTGTGGGTTACTTCTAGTATTAAGGCAAAAAAAATACGTAAAATACATAAAAATAAACACTGGTATTGTTCCAGAATTACAAAAGATAGGTAAGAAACTTTGAGAAAGAAATCAGGTTAGTAAATGTTTAACATCAAAGACATATTGCTAATAGTAAGACAACTACTATTAAAAAACAAAAACAAGAAAAACGTTGTTATTAAAGTGGTTGTAAACCCTTACAACCAACTTTGACCTACAGGTAAGCCTAGATTAACCTTATTCACTCTTCTTTCATACTCCTTTTTCTTTCCCTGATCTTCCCTCCCCCGCAATTGAACACTCAAGGGTTTAAACATGAGCTTGACTTAGTAGTATTTTGATGTGATTGAGGTGTATATATATATATTCTGTTTATGTACACAATATGTCCACAGTAAATATGAATATGTTTCAAGGTCATGAATGGGACACTTTGATGTTAGGGTATGAAACTGAGTTTGAGAAGAACGATCGAGCTGACACGGAGATTATCACTCTCACTTTTAAATTGATGAAATTACTTGAGAAAAAATCAGCACTGTTCTGGCACATAAAATCTTTCGATAGATACAACAAGGAGAAAATTAACCCTTTGGGCCTTCGGGTCCAAATCTTTCCCAATGTAGATTCAATTAGCAGTGAATGTAAAACTGAATGGGAGGCAAACTTGAATGCTTGCTCACAGCAAATGATGGTTATCCTCACCAAAGAGTATACCAGGCAAATTGCACTCCTAGACAAGGAGATTTGTATCCTAGAAAAGGCCTTACAACCGTTTGCCTCTCATGCTCTATTTGTGGAATCCCGGACTAAACTCCGTGCTGATTTATCTTCCCACAATAAGAGCATTTTGGGCAAGAAGGAGGCCAAATATTGGAGGGACAAGTTTGCCTTCTCAGAAGGACGGGCATACAAATGGAATACGAATATACCAGCTCATAATAATACTAGTGGGAAAGTGCATCCCGCTACAAGAAATACCACTAAATTTAAAGCCATGCCCAACTCCAATGAAGGAGCTAAATCTATGCAGAAACCTCGGGGCAAATTTAAAAGAAATAGAAGCAATAAGGATTCCCCGGAAGGAAATAGCAAAAAACGTATCACTGACAACATTCCAACAGAAAGTTCAAGTACATATAAGGAATTGCAAGCTATATCACATGCCGTGTTGGCACCATTAGACCCCCCATACACATATTTTGATGAGATGGCCGACCCCGTCCGCAGCAATGGGACATGTAATGAGAGAGGAAGGGAAATCATGCTATCATCTATGGAAGTTAGCCAGAAGGCTGACGTCACCAATACTAATGGGACAAGCAGTGGCAAGAATAGGGAAAACCATGTATCCGATTTGGAAACTGGTCAGAACTCTTTAAACCCGAAGCGGGGATTTCCCTCACCCCGACTAAACAAGGGAGTAGGAAACTTGGACGCATTTGTCACACGGATCCAAGCGAATCCTTTAGTGTGATCAACCTTTCGTCCTACGCGCTATCACCAGTGGAAACTGCGGTTCTGGCGCGTGGTTTAACATTTTGCCCACAAGAAAACTGTGATCCCTTTGGGACCATCACAGACATACAACTCTTTGCACGCAGGCTGCTGCTAAAGAGCCTGCACACTAGGAATGCTACTGATATCAATGCCATTGATTACCCTAAACTCAGTATGAGAGAATTTAAGGCCTTGAGAGATCTGACACTTCTATACGAGGAAAACAATACTCTGGACCTCATAGACCAGATAGATCTGGATATGCTATTGGATACAACGAATGAACCCCCCAACACCCCTGGGTCTATGGTAAAAAAACCCTCAGGTAAATTTCCACCTCTAAGTCTAAACTCAAATATTGATACATTTGTGAAACAAGTATCTAGGGATATCCGCAAATTGCCACCTAGGAAATCTCACCCTAACAACCTAAATGTAGAAGAAATAAAAGCTCTTCACATGCTGACAAACAACATCAACATCACAATAAAACCCTCCGACAAGGGGGGCAATGTTGTCCTTATGGACAACTCAAATTATGTACGCATGTGCCAAGAGATTCTAGATAACAAAGAATGGTATAGGACTATCCCGAGTACATTAATACAGACTTTTTACAACAAATTCTACAAGTTAATAGATGCAGCCTTGGCTCAGGGTGGCATCACAAAGGACCAACATGCCTTTATTGGAATTAAATACCCTAAGGCTGCCACCTTTTATAGTTTACCAAAGATCCATAAATGCCAAAC